>NC_080600.1:6028983-6356769 GCF_027887145.1 Ammospiza caudacuta | reverse complement strand
CAATTTAGCTTCTGTGTCTGCCTTCCTGTTCCCTATCTCTGGTATAGTGTTACCTTTCAGATGTCCCTTACAATGCATTATGGCCACTTGTGCTGGGAGTTGGACCGCCTCTAGCAATCGCAGAATCTCTTCTGCATGTTTGACTGTTTTTCCTTGTGTAGTCAATAGTCCTCTTTCTTTCCAGATGGCCCCATGAGCATGTACAACAGAGAAGGCATATTTAGAGTCTGTCCATATATTAATTTGCATGTTTTCTGCCAATTCCAGGGCTCGGGTCAGAGCTATTAGCTCTGCCTTTTGAGCTGAAGTCCCTGCAGGCAAGGGGTTTGACTCAATTACCCTTTCTGTAGTGGTGACTGCATAGCCAGCCATTCTTACTCCTTGCTTCACGAAGCTGCTGCCATCTGAGAACCAGTTGTCCGCACCTTCGAGCGGCTCTTCTTTGAGATCTGGGCGACTGGAATAGACGGCTTCAATTGTTTCCAGGCAGTCGTGTTCGATGGGTTCTGCTAGGGCTCTCCCTTCCAGAAATGAAGCTGGGTTCACAATGTTAGTTACCTGAATGGTTACGTCATCTGATTCAGCCAAGATGGCCTGGTATTTTAAGAATCTGGATGGGGACAACCAATGGTTGCCTTTCTGTTCCAGCACGGCTGACACAGTGTGAGATACTAACACAGTCATCTTTTGGCCCAGTGTGAGCTTTCTGGCCTCTTCTATGTTAATTATCACTGCAGCCACTGCCCTCAGACAGCCTGGCCATCCTTTACTTACTTCATCCAGTCGCTTGGAGAAGTAGGCCACAGCTCTCTTGTGTGTTCCCAACTGCTGTGCCAGGACTCCTAGGGCCATCCCTTGTCGTTCATGGGAGAACAGCCAGAATGGTTTTGATACATCTGGGAGACCTAAAGCCGGTGCCCTCATTAGCTCCAGCTTCAACTTCTTGAAGGCCTCTTCTGCCTCGGGAGTCCAAACTAGAACATCCTTGGTTTCTTTCAACAAATCGTACAGTGGTTTAGCAAGTATCCCGTACTGGTAGATCCACAGCCGACACCAACCTGTCATTCCCAGAAAGGCGCGCAGGTCTCTCACCGTCTCTGGTTTGGGCATTTGACAGATGGCCTCTTTCCTAGCTGCTCCCAGGGATCGCTGTCCTCTGGAGACTTCGTATCCCAGGTACACTACTTCTTTTTGCACCAGCTGTGCTTTCTGTTGAGAGACTCGGTATCCACTTAAACCCAGGAAATTTAACAAGGAAATAGTCCATTCAATGCATTCTTCCTCTGTCACTGTTGCTATTAAAAGGTCATCTACGTATTGCAGAAGGGTGCCATCTCCCAGCGGCCTTTCCCACTGTTCTAATTCTTTGGCTAACTGATTCCCAAAAATCGTAGGGGAGTTTGTCCATCCTTGGGGCAATACCGTCCAGGTAAGTTGGGTCTTTCTTCCTTTATCTACAGATTCCCATTCAAAGGCAAAAATCTTTTGACTCTCGGGAGCTAAGGGAAGGCAGAAAAATGCATCTTTCAAGTCTAATACAGTGAACCAGACCAAATTATCCTTGAGTCTAGTTAAAAGCGTGTATGGATTAGCAACTAAAGGATGTAATATCTTGGTTATTTCGTTTACTGCTCTCAAGTCCTGAACTAGTCTGTAAGCTCCATTAGGTTTCTTTACTGGCAAGATTGGTGTATTAAAATCCGATTCACATTCTACCAATAACCCCAGTTCCAAAAACCTTTTGATTATGGGCTCAATCCCCTTCCTGTCTTCTATTCTCAAAGGGTATTGTTTTCTTACCACCGGTCTTGCCCCATCTTTAAGTTCAACAACAATCGGTGCTGCTTGTTTTGATTTTCCAGGTATATCAGTAGCCCATACTAATGGGTATGCCTCGCTCAGGATTCGCTCAAAATTGTGATTCTCAGGTTTAGGTTTCACACAACTGATTGTTAGGCTTAGGGCTGTAATCAGTTGTTCTTCTTTTACTTGAAATTCAAATCTGTCCTTTTTGAACTTTATTATGGCTCCCAAGTTTTCTAATAAGTCTCTCCCTAGTAGAGGTTTTGGCGAATTTGGCAAATACAGAAACTGGTGTATTCCCATTTGTTTCCCAATTTTGTATTTGATAGGTTTCAAAAAGTAAGCCTTTTCTGGTTGGCCTGTTGCTCCCACAACTTGTACAAATTCATCACTTTTAGGTACCAATTCTTGATTTAAAACTGAAAAGGTTGCTCCCGTATCAATCAAAAAGTCCAATTCCTTTTTACCTTCCCCTAGCTCCATTTTAACCAGTGGGTCTGCTAGGGTATGGCCCACCGGTCCCCCTCATTCACTTTCTTGCTGTGTGGTGGTAGTGGTGGCCATTAGCCTTCTCTTTAACTGGGGGCATTCCTGTTTCCAGTGTCCCGTCTGTAGGCAGTATGCACATTGATCTGGCCCTACTCTAGCTGGGTGGGGTTGGAACCTTCCTCCCCCTCTCACCGGGTAGCCTCTACCCCTACCCCTGGTTCCAGGTTCCGAGTGACCTGTCTTCTGAGCTGCCACTGCCACAGCCACTACTCGAGCTATCCTCCTGTCCTCCCTTTTCTTCTCCTCAACTTCTCTATTATTATATACCTTCCATGCCTCATTCAACAAGGCCTCCAGGTTTTTATTTTCTGGATGTTCAAGCTTTTGCAATTTCTTTCTGATGTCTGGGTTACTCTGTCCCATCATTAACCCTAACAGGTGTTGTTTCCCTTCTTCCGTTGCCGGGTCCAGGGGTGTGTATTGTCTCATGGCTGCCCTAAGTCTATCCAAAAACTCTGACGGGGTCTCATCCTTTCCCTGCCTAATGTCATATAACATCGACCAATTGATAGCCTTAGGGATCGCATTACGCAAGCCCATCGCTATCAGCTTTCTGTACTGCACCAATCGTCGATAGTGCTCTTCGTTGCCCGGATCCCATTCTGGTTTACTGCTGGGGAAATTATCTTCTAGTCTCCCTGATAATACTTGAGCATGTCGTTTTCCTGTTTCCAATACGAGTTCCCTTTCTGTATCTGTCAATTCTGACAACATCACCTCTATATCTTCCCAATCAATATCTAAATTCCTTGCCATTAATTCAAACCTCTTCGCTACTCCCTCTGGATTCCTCCTGAAGTTCCTTGCCTCATCCCTCCAATTGTTCAGATCACTTGTGGAGAACGGTACCTTTACCCTGGTCCTTTCTCCTACCATCGGCATAAGTTGTCGGAGAGGAGCTATTGTATGGTTCCGTTCCTCTTCTTGCTTTGCTTCCCTCCGTGCCACAGATCTGGTATAATACGAATGACTAGTCCCTTCCCCAGGATCTTCCTGTGCCTCAATGTCTTCCCTATTCTTTCTTTTCTCTTTTCTCTTTCCCTGTTCTTCATCTTCACCTTCTATTTCTGTTAATTCTTTTCTTACTACCCCCCTGGCATGGTTTACACAGTCCAGCCGCGCCTCGCTCTGCATCTGTCGCCTTTCTTCCCGCATCTGCCGGCGCCTATCCTGTTCCGGGCTACTGTCCTCATCTTCTGTTCCCCTTCCATCTCTCTTATCCTCTATCTGAATTATTATATTCAGCTTCTGTGAGTTGTTCTCTACCTCCCTTTCGCATGTCTCAGTGTCATTTTTCTCACTATACCTTAGCTTAGAGACGTTGCCTCCCAGTGAGTTATCCCCAGTCCTCGGTGTGCTAGTTTCTATTCTACAGGTACCTGATTTCCCAAAACCTCCACTTTTGGGTGTACTACCATCCCCATATGGACTTAGTTCGGGGAGGCTGCGTGTCTCCCCTCGACTCTCTGTTCCATGTGGGCTGCCTTCTTCCCTCTCAACTTCTAATCTGGGTGGGCTGTCAACATCCTTGTAGCTTCCCGACCCCTGTGGACTATCTGGTCCCTGCGGGCTGCTTTCCTTCTTATCCATCCCCGATTTTAATGGGCTATCCTCCTCCCAAGTGTTATCTAGTTTCTGAGGACTGTGCCCAAACTTAGATTTCCACCATCGTTCCAGCTCCTTTAAGGGGCTAGGATCCCCTTGTTCCTCCCTTGGCCTGGGAAGAGGCCCTTCCCGTCCTGGGGCGAATGGATGGTATTCCCACAGGCTTATTTCGCTCTCCTTTCCACTATCCCTTCTTGTCAATTTAAGACATTGCTGCCCAATGCTACATGCATCACAGCACCGTTCTTTAGGCTTTGAACCTTTCTTATCTTTTTCCAGGGCTAGCACTAGGGGGTCCTGAGGTGCTACATTTACCCCACACTCTTTTTGCCACTCCGGTTTATTTCTTAGGGTAAAGAACATGTCAGCATACATCACTTCATCCCATTTGTTAAGTCGGCGGAGGAAAAGCATCAATTGCAAAATAGTATTATAATTAGTTGTTCCCTCCGGCGGCCATTTCTCATTGTCATCTAACTTGTACAACGGCCACCACTGCGTACAATATTTAAGGAGTGTCTTTTTACTTATGTTTCCCCCCGGGATCCCTCCCAAGTCCTTCCAGTGTCTTAGGATACATCCTAAGGGGGTTTTCATATTTACGTCCTTACTCTGTTGACTTCCCATAGTTATTCCCTGTGTTGGTTTTAACACTTCACACAATTTTCAGTCGCTTTTGTCCTAGCTTCTCGCGCCGCAGCGATGCTGCGTCTCATTCACTCTCAACCATACACTCACACCTTTATAAAGGAATTCCTACCTTATGGTCTATATCAGAACAGACTGTTACCGGGTTTGGTCACGCGAGGTCACCTACAGACCGTGAGACACCAGTTTGCCAGATTCGTGCAATCGCAACCGTAGACAGTGTAACAATTGCAGGAGGTCACAATTTTCTTCCGGATATCTATCAACTTATTCTCTTCTAAAAATTATAGAGAGAGCAGCAAAATATTTTCTGTAAGATTTTGCAACAAACACATAGAACAGACACAAAAGATCACCGGCTGACAGACCTCTTCAGATAGCAGTTTCAGTTCTTAACCCTTAATTCACAGTATTACAACATCAAACACAATGTTAAAACAGTTTCCCATACAGACCAAAAAAATACCAAGATAAACAAACACTTCTTTCAGCAGGACTTTTGTCCTTTTCTTTACAAAAACAATGCGGGGAATCTCCTGGCAAAGCAATGCTAGCAACAACCCCGGCAAACCAATGCTAGCAACCCAACGCTAGCAACCCAATGGGATTCGTTACCGGGGCGTCCCCCAGCTTTCCCTTCGGGCGGTCACGTCTGACCCCCGTTTCCTTACCAATAAAACCAATAAACAATTAAAATACCTCTTAATTGAAGCAGGAGATGTAGGGAACCCTCCGTCCACCAAGGCGCCAGTCCAGGGGGGGTCTCTTCTTGACAAAAATTCGTCAGGGGCGCCCAGAGAATCCCGACCCCGGACCCGGCCCGGGAGGACCTCAGGGCCCGGATCTCCTGTCTGGTCCCACCTGGGTCGCCAGAAAATGATGCCGAATTTTGCCCCAAAAGGCGAGAATAACTGCTTAAGAGACTCAGCCTAAGTCAGATAAGCAGGAGGTATTTTATTACGACGCGTCGGAGAAATCACGAAAATGGATTTCTGAGTTCACATAGCAAAAGCAAGCCTTATACACAATTTTGTGTATAGGATTACATCAGATCAGATACATAATCATGCATATTCATATGGGGCGTGGTGTAGGCGGAGCGTGGGCGGAGCGTAGGTGGAGACATCTCTTTTGGGGAATTCTCAGGTGGTCGTTCCTGTTGCCTTCATCATAGACGGGGTCTTTCCGATGAGTCTTCCTCTTTAAACTTTTGAACCTCTTTCCTAATTTGGTTAATTCCCGGTGTACTTGGCTTGGTCTCTATAGCTTGGCAGAGTTCTTAGGGTCAGTTTGACATTGTTGGCCCTGAACATGCTTAGCCCATCAGTTCCCCCTATCCCTATCTCCTTCCTGTCCTTGTGTTTCATGCTTTAGCTGATTAATTGCTCTATGTGTTTCCTAATATTATGTCTTCTTCAAATGCCTCACATTCTATGTTTTAACTCATTGTTTCTTGGAGGCTATCTGCTTTGGGGCTTCACCTTGAAAAGCAAGTTCTGTGGAGACATGGCACCCCTGAGAGGATCGAGTCAGACAACGGGACTCATTTCAAGAACAGCCTTATCAACACCTGGGCTAGGGAGCATGGCATTGAGTGGGTGTACCATATCCCCTACCATGCACCAGCTGCAGGAAAAGTGGAGAGGTACAATGGATTACTAAAAACTCAGTTGAGAGCTTTGGGTGGGGGATCTTTCAAAAATTGGGAGCAGCATTTAGCAAAGGCCACCTGGCTAGTTAACACCCGAGGTTCCACCAACCGAGCAGGTCCTGCCCAGTCTGAGTCCCTGAACGTAATAGAAGGAGACAAAGTCCCAGTGGTACATATCGGAGGTTTGTTAGGGAAGACTGTGTGGATCAATTCTGCCTCGAGTACAGACAAACCCATTCATGGGGTTGTCTTTGCTCAGGGACCAGGTTGCACATGGTGGATAATGCAAAGAGATGGAACAACACAATGTGTACCTCAGGGAGATCTGATTGTGAGGTAAGAATGATATGCAATATCACTGTTCATTGGATGTTACTGCCATTGTCTGTACATTAAACCATACAGACATGAGATAGAAGGAAATGTGTAAGTGTCGGAGGTCTGAGCAAGTGGAAGATGGAAAAGGAAATGTGTATGTGTTGAAGGCCTGAGCAAGTGATAGATGGAGCTGTAAGTGAGTAAAGTGAAAGGGGGGAATCCTGCAGCTCTGTAATATAGGGTCTGGATTCAGTGGCCCAGTGTGTGGATGTGATGAAGGCATGATGGGTATTGCTCGTAAATTTTGGGGAAACAGACGGAAATTTTGTATGAATAATGCATGATGTGTTGTAGTATGTTGATGATATGGGGATAAGGGGTGGAATGTCCTGGGGTGACATTATGATGCTTGTATCCCCATTCATGTGTTCTGTGTCTTTAAGAGTGTCTCTGACGAGTGGAAGTTTTGTTTGGGTTTCTCTTATCAGGGACACAGAGACGGGCAGTACATAGGGCTGTTTTCGCTTTTTGCTTTTAGCTTTTGGCTTTTCTGCTTTGCTTGCTGTCTCTCTGCTCTCGCTTTTGCTTTTGCTTCTGCTTATTAGCTAGTTTAGCTAAACAGTCCAAATTTCTTCCAAATTTCTCCTCTCCTGTTTCTGTGACCATCTCGAACCTGCTCCGGACTGGGACCTGGGAACACCGAGGGATTGCACCGTTTGGCTGCAGCAGCTGCCCCAGCGCCGGAGGGACTGAGAACAGAGCAACCACCCCCGAAAGAGACTTTCTGATTTTGTCATCTTTCTCAGAGCGGTGTCATCCGGTATTGTTCATTTTGTGTGCTGGGGGGTGCTGTGCCTGTCAAATAAACAGGTTCTTTCCCCTTCTCTCCGAGGAATTTTTTCCCAAACCGGTTGGGGGGAGGGGCCGTGTGGGTTTTCTTTCGGGAGGGGCCCTCCTTTGGAGGTTCTCTACCAAATTTGCCCTAAACCAGGACAAAACCTTCAGACAAATTGGTGAAAATTTCTAAAACTACCGTGATATGGACCCCCGAATTGAGAAGGGCCTTTGAAGGAGTGAAGTGCGAACTCATGAGGGCCCCTGCTGTGGGGCTGCCTGACAAGAGCAAGCCGTTATGGGTATTCCCAGTGAGAGAGAGAATATCTTTAGGGGTTCTGGCACAACAACTGGGTCCTAACAAAAGGGCAGTGGCCTGATTTCTAAACAACTCGATACTGTGAGAAAGGGCTGGCTTGCCTGCCTCAGGGCAGTAGCAGCAGTGATCATGAACATTGAAGAAGCATAGAAGTTTACACAGGACAAAAGATGAGTGTCTCAGTGTCACACACAGTGTCGGCTGTTTTAGATCAGCAAGGGAAACATTGGCTGTCTTCCTCGAGGTTCCTAAACTACCAAGCAGTCCTGGCCAAATCCGATGATACTGGAATCAAGTGACCAATCTTGTTAACCCTGCCTCTTTTCTGCCAGGAAAATCCAAAGCTGAACCTGCAGTACACAACTGCCCAGAGACCATGGAAGCTGTGCGCTCCAGCCGCCAAAATCCAGGGGAACAGCCACTCCCAGATGCCATGAACTGGTTCAGCCATGAACTGCTGCTGTGATGGCAGCAGTTTTGGGAGACAGGGAGTGCGAATGGCGGGCTACACTGTGAGCACAGTCTCAGAGGTAATAGAGTCAAAGCCATTTCCAGCAGGAACCTCAGCACAAGAGGCTGAGCTGATAGCCCTCCCTCTGGCATTAGAAGTGGCAAAAGGAAGGGAAGTTAATGTTTGCACTGATTCCAAACATGCCTATGGAATTGTTCATGCCCACGCAGCCATATGGTGAGAAAGAGAACTCCTGACTGCACAAGAGAAGATGGCCAAATATGCAGCTGAAATCCTCAGGCTCCCCGAGGCGGTGGAGCTCCCATTGCACGTGGCAACTGTGCATTGCTGAGGGCACTCTAAAGGTAACACCCTCCTGGAAGCAGGTGACAGATTTGCAGATTATGAAGCTCGAATCGCTGCTGAAAGGAATGAACCACTTGTTGCAGCTCTAATACCTACTGCAGTATCAACTGAGCAGCCATAAGATACCAACCTTCTCATTGTAAATGGATTAATGAAAGTAAAGGAAAACGTTCAGAAAATGGTTGGGGACAATTAGAAACAGGTCAACTCATAATACCAGAGAAGTAAATGAGACAGTATGTGAAATCTGAACATGATAAGACTGGCTGGGGAGCAGAAACCAATACCTAAAGGTAAGAATTGCAGGCCCAGACATGCAGAACACTGTTAAAGAAGGATCATCACAATGTGTGACTTGTTTGAAGAATAATGCAAATCCAACAGTCAGGCTAGAACAAAGGGTTTTGAGCAGAGGAGCTTTTCTTGGAGACTTGTGGCAAATAGACTTTGCTGGAGTCCCAAGAAAGGGAGGTTTCCAATATTTGCTGGTACTTCCTGATACTTTCTCTGGGTGGCCAGAAGCGTTCCCTTGTAGGACAAAGAAAGCTAGTGAATTAATAAAAGTATTGTCGAATGAAGTCATACCTTGGTTTGGTGCACCTAGAGAAATATCCTTTGACAGAGGATCTCATTCCTGTGCCATCTCAAATGGTGCAAGCTGTCAGCAATGCATTAGGAATCCAATGGCAGCTTCACATGCCCTGCAGAACACAATCTAGCGGTCAAGTAGAAAGGCTGAATCATATGATCAAAGAATGGATAGCTAAACTTTGGCAAGAAGTGCATTTATTTTGGTATCAAGCTCTACCTATTGCCTTTATCAGACTCAATAAAACATACCTCCAAAGTAAAAGCCCATTTGAAATGCTTTCTGGCAGACCTTAAGGATTAAATGTCACTCATGATGAAAATTTGCCTCAAGGTGGTAGTCAATACATCTATGACTATTTACTGGCTACAAGCAAACAATTGCACCAGAAGTTTAGTACGGTGTTTGAGAATCAATGTAAGCTGCCAGATCATGAATTGCATGCAATTGATCCGGGTGGCTGGATGTGTGTTATGAATTTTACAGGTGATCCTCTGCAGGAAAAGTGGGATGGACAGTTCCAAGTACTCCTGACTACCTTTATCCGTCTGAGTAAAGGAAAGACCTGCCTGGAATCACTACACCCCTTCAATCTTCTTGATTCAAGAAATCACCAACTAAACCCTGGACGAACAAACCTGTTGGGGATCATGGACTGAAACGGAAATTCACTCCTAAACCATGTAATTCACATTGTATTTCACTGTCTTTTTCATTGGTTACACTGTCAGTGCCTGTGTTGTTAACACCTGTGTAACACTAATAGGAAGCATAGCTCATTTTACAGGACTGAGGGATTGCAGGCTTTGCGGAGAGGTGCAACAATGGAAGCTTCCCTTAACAGGGCTACCATCCAGCAATTGGTCAGATTTGAACCCCCACAGCTTCCACAATGCTAGTGCTCAGTGTAGACAAGCAGGATCTTCTTGGGAAAGCCCCTTTTCCAGTTACAGCCTCTCAACGAGCCAGTCCCAGATACACAGGCTGAAAAAGTCTGGAACAAATCTCAGCAGCTTTTCCAGTAACACAGCTGGGTGGGTCAGAGGCACTCAGCCAGTGAGTGATCATGGAAAAACTGTCTTTTTGATAGACATACGGGAAACAAGTCAGTGAGAATTAACACCAACTGCCTTCTTCCTGATGCATCTGGGTGCCTTTGCGGGAATGGAATAGCATTAAAACAATTAGCAGGTAACTGGACTGGCCGATGTACATGGGATCCCTAATCCCTTGGTTACAGGTATAAATCAAACTCATAAAATGACAGGTATTATTGAAGGACTGTGGAAGAACAGGCTCACTAAGAGAACACCCCGTAACCCAGTGGTGTGATACAACAACAGTTTTCACAGTTTTGTGAGGGCGTAGCTCCCATGTTTAGGAATTGCACAACTAGAAAACGCAATTTCAAACATCTCAGCCAAAACAGAACTGATTGCTAATTCAACAGCAGATGCCTTAGGAAGACTACAAACTGAAACAGACTCACTAAAAGAAGTAGACTTTCAAAACCTCAGGGTGTTAGAAATGGTAACAGCCAAATGGGAGGAGTTTGTATTCTAATTAATGCCAGTTGTTGCACTGATACAGATCAATCAGGGCAAATAGCAATGGATATCCATGCCATTTGGCAACAGGCAAAAGTACTCCCTGCTGTAACCCAAGGCATTACATCTTGGAGCAAACATTTGAGGGAAACTCTGATATCTTAGCTACCTAATCTGAACTGGCCTGCACAACTTTTTGTAGGAATTTTAGGAACTGGAATACCATTCTTAGGAACCTGCATGATGAGCCAATGTTGTATATGGTATTGTAAACAAACTGCCACCACATATCACAAATGGAAGCAAAATAAAATGAGATACAGGATCGAAACAGGTAAATATTTTGAGACCACAACAAGACTATAGTTGCCAAAGAATTTGCAAAGGATAAAAGAAATGGGGGACTTGATGCCTAGGCAAAGAGAGAATGCTTGAGCTGAACGAAAAGCTGTAGCTGTAAAGAAGGAAGTAGCTACTTTGTAACAGGGTATGTGAATGAAGCACCTTTTGGAAATCAGCAAATTTAGCAGAACAAGCTACCTGCAAAAGCTGACCACTGGCTATTTGAGCAGACAATCCTATAGAGCATGCACAAGAAGCAGGCGTGGAGAGCTCAAGCCCGAGGAAGGCTTATGAGCCTTCATCCAAAACGACCACCAGAGGCTGATGACCAGCTTGTGCAGAAACCGTGCATGTGCTACAAGGGCTTGCATCATGGTGGGATTAGAAAATGTGTTGCAATGTGAAGTGAGGAAAGTATAATGTGCACATGAAGTAAAACACGAATAAAAGCCTGAACTGTTCAAAGAATGGATGAGTGAGTTTGTGGTGCAGCAATGCCCCTCACTCCTGGCACTGAATAAGCAAATACCAGCTGCATAGGCCTTGTACCATGGAGGGCTGTTTTCTTGCCTAGTTTTCAGGCATCAGCACCATAATCAGAGACACAGAATAGCTTCTCCTGCCACAGTTATGCCTATCCACTGCACATCCCCAGGTGTCTGCCTTGATGTTCACTGGGGAACCTCCCTCTTTGTGGCCATCCATTGCCACGCTCAGCAGGGACGCAGTTTTGTTTGGACATGAGCTGCCACAGGCAGACAGGCAGCGACCGGAGCCTAGAATATCAGAGGCTGGGATGATTCTTTTTTTTCCAGAATGCAGGAAACAGAGTCAGAAAAGCAGAGCATTCCATTGAAATCTGATTATCCTGAGAAACTCAGAAATGGATGGTGTTGTGGTGCTACTGCCAATGCCTTCCATGAGAAAAATTCCTTTCAGGAAGGAGCAGCATCATCTGACAGAGACCAAGTGTTGCTGATAGTGGAGCCCTGTAAAAAGTTAACGATAGAATCTAAAATGTTAGGCTTTGTGCTTTCCCAGATCAACTGCACCTGCGTAAGCACTATAATTGTTAGATGTGATGATTGTTTAGTAATTAAATGTAATTATTATATAACCATAAGAAGAATAATTAGAAACTATGCTGGAAATTCGGAGAGGGGCTAAATTTATGTATACAATAGAACAATACAAGTTTAATTATTAACATGAAAGTTATATAACGATAGAATATAAAAACATGATCATTTCAGATGTATGTTGGGAATCAGATTTCAGTAAATATACCCCAATTCCCAGAGCTCTTAATAAAAAGCACCGCATATAATCCCCTGTGATTATGTGTTTTTGAACACTAACATTTTGGCGACCTGCAGATGGGTCCCTTGTGAGTGCTGCTGAGCGAGTTCGCAACTTGATCACGCTCCAGCCAGCACCGAGCAATTCTCAGAGAGCCCATCAGCCGCGACCGCTCCCGCCGCTCACAAACATCCCCGGGCGAAAGGTAAAGTGCTTTTTACTTTGGTTTGGTTTTGGATGCCTGCCAAATAAGACACAGCGAAAGCTACGCTTGGTTGGGCTAAAGGAATTCCTGTTGGTACAAGCCTAGGTGCTGTTCCGTAAGACAATCGTGAAAGCGTTGCGGGATCGGCGTTTGTGGTGTATTTGAAATGGAGAAACATAAACGGATTTTGGGCAGTAACACCCCTATCCCACAAAATTCTCCTTTGGGCTGCTTATTAGCACGTTGGAAACAGGGTAACTTTGGGGAAGAATTACTTAAAACTTAGTTGATTGATTATTGTAATTCATGGTGGCCAGAATATGCCTTGGAGAACGAGGAAAAATGGCCAAAATACGGTACTCTGCAATATAACACTATTTCGCTGTTAATGTTGTTTTGTAAACAAGAAGGAAAATGGGATGAAGTACCATATGTTGATCTGTTTTTCTATTTACGGGGAAAGCCAGAATGGCAGGACGAATGTGGATTATTAGTGGTTAAAACATCTGCAAAGTGTGGGGTTTGTGAGGAACGTTGTGTGGAGAGTATTATTAATAGTTGGTTAGCTGAGAAAGGCCATGCTGACATAATGCCGCTGGTTAAGCTGAGAGAGGGAAGTCAGCAGTCAGTAAGCTGAAAGGAGAAGTCAGCAGTCGGTGACCAGTGACAGGCAAGGACAGAATGCCCTTGCCGCAACATGAGGATAGAGAAGAGAGATTCTTCCTGAGAATATGTAGAAAGTATCGAAAGTATAACCATAAGAATGCAGAAGTAGGCGTAGTTGCTGATATGTAATGAACCAATCCTGAGCTCAACTTTTGCAATATGTATGAAGCTCACTATGAACTGTATTTAACCTGCTGTACTGATCAATAAAATTAGGCCTGTGATTATCTAATTGATGTCCTGGTCTCCTTCCGTCAACAACATTGTTTAGAACACTTGGCATTAAAAGAAAGCTTGAGTAGGGAAAATTATACAGATACTGATTTACAAGTAGCTCCAATAGGAACAAGAGAACCTAACCCTATCCCACCTGTTTCATCTGTCCCTATCCCACTACCTGCTCCTCACCCACCTAGTCCTAAACCTGTCTCATCTAGTACACCTTTCCCTCTTTATCCTCCTCTCCCATCATCACCCGATCCCTCTTCCTCGGAAGATGAGCAAAACCTAACTGTGATAGAAAGAAGAAAGAGGTATGCGAGTGAAAAAGATAGCAATGGTAATGAATCAGTGACCCCAATAGCCCATAGAACCAGGAGTCGGTCAAATCTTGCTCCAGTTGTGCATAGAAAAGGCATAAGCAAAAAAAAAACGGACTGTGATCGCCCCCTTGCGACAAGGCGTCGGAGTGGAAGGGCCAGTATTTGTAAAAGTGCCTTTTTCCCTGGCAGACTTAGTTATTTGGAAACAGTCAGCTGGAACTTATAGAGAAAATCCTGATAAAATGGCACGCGTAGTAAAATGGTTATAAAAACTCAAAATCCTGACTGGGATGACATACAAGTAATATTAGATACTCTGATGGATTCTACTGAAAAAGAAATGGTACTTAAGGCAGCCAAAGAGAGGGCAAGAGAAGATATTAAAAATGGACTAGTAACAGGGAGTTTAGATGTGAATTTCCCAATTGAGGATCCAGATTGGGACCCTAATTTATTGTGCGATATGAGGAAGTTACGTAAATATCAAGAGTGGATCTAAATATGAGTTCAGGATGCTGTGCCCAAAACTATAAATTGGTCCAAACTATATGAGGTTCGACAGGAAAAGAAGCAATCTCCCACTGCATTTTTGGAGAGGCTTAAGGAGGTAGCAAGGAAATATACAGACCTCCAAATGGATACAGAGCCAGCAAAGGTTCGGCTCGCTCTCATATTCTTGGGCCAATCACAGGATGACATTCATAGCAAATTGCAAAAATTAGAAGGGGAAGAATTAAGGAATTTGGATAAATTACTTGAGGTTGCTTGGAAGGTATATAACAATCAGGAAAAAGAAGCTAGTAAAAGGCAGCAGCAGAATCTTTTGGCAGTAATACAGGGGAGAGGGAACCCAAATTTCAGGGGACGTAACAGGAATGGTCGGGGTAGGAGACCAGTTACCCAGGGGTTAAGCCTGAATCAATGTGCATATTGCAAAGGGGGTGGGACATTGGAAGCGAGATTGTCCAGAATTGTTTCACCAGGACAATCAGTTCCAGCAGGGAAACGCTGCCAAAGCCATGGTGTTAGGAGAATGTAACTAACTGAACCTGTGGAACAGGTTCAAGAACTCGCCACAAATATACAATAGAATTTAACCCACCAATATTTCCAGTAAAGAAACCAAATAGGTGAATATAGATTAATGCAGGATTTGAGAGCAATACATAAAAAGGACATTTACCCAGTGGTAACAAATTCTCACACATTGCTAACATCCGTAAAGGGGATATATAAGTGGTTTACTGTAATTGATTTAAAGATGCCTTTCTCTGCATACCTTTTGACAAAGAAAATAGGAAACTGTTTGTCTTTGAGCGGAAAAACCCAGGGAATGGAAGAAAGACCCAGCTCACCTGGGCATGACAAGAACTTGCCGACCCTATTTGGAAACTAACTGGCAAAGGAACTGGAGATTTGGACTGAAAATGGGCAAGTACCAAGAGACCAATACTTATTGTTGCAGTATGTTGATGATATACTAATAGCTACAGAAGAAAGAGCAACCTGTATAAAGGTAACCACTGAGATTTTAAATTCACTGGGAATGGGAGGCTATAAAGTATCCAGAGGAAAGGCACAAATCGCACAACAGACTGTGATTTACCTGGGATGTGAAATTTCACAAGGGCAACGAAAACTAGGTACTAATCGTATCCAAGCTATTTGTGTTGTTCCAGAACCCCAGAATTTACATGAGCTGCGAGTCTTCCTCGGGATGGCAGGATGGTGTCGCTTGTGGATCATGGACTATGGACTGATTGCGAAACCCCTGTATGAAGCTCAGAAGACACAGCCATTCACCTGGGGCAAACCACAGAAAGAAGCCTTCCTAAAATTAAAGGAAGCACTGACAACTGCTCCAGCACTAGGGTTACCTGATCTGTCCAAAGATTTTCAGCTGTTTGTACATGAAAGGCTGTGCCTAGCACTAGGAGTCCTGACCCAACGTCTGGGAAGCTGGAAAAGGCTGGTGGGCTACTTTTCCGAACAACTCGACAACACAAGTGCCAGGTGGCCCCCATGTCTGCGGGCAGTCGCAGCTACTGTGATCCTGATACAAGAAGCCAGGAAACTTACTATGGGAAGGCACATAGATGTCTATGTACCACACACGGTAACCACTGTCTTAGAACAAAAGGGGGGCCATTGGCTATCTCCCAGCAGGATGATGAAATTCCAGGTAGTCCTAACTGAGCAGGATGATGTCACATTAAAAACAACTAACCTTTTGAATCCAGCTTTGTTCCTAGGTACCACAACTGAAGAAGGCCCATTAGAACACGACTGTGTAGAAGTAATAGAGTACACCTATTCAGCAAGAGAAGACCTGAAAGACGTCCCACTAGAGCAGCCGGAGTGGGAGCTGTTTACAGATGGGAGCAGCTTCATGGAAAACGGAACCAGATACGCTGGATATGCGGTAACAACAGTCAATACAGTAGTGGAGGCAAAGGCATTACCACCAAATACATCTGCCCAGAAAACAGAACTGGTTGCTTTAACCAGGGCACTAGAATTAGGTGAAGGGAAAAAGGTAAATATCTGGACTGACTCAAAATATGCCTTTGGAGTGGTGCATGTACACGGAGCACTGTGGAAAGAAAGAGGACTGTTATCTTCTCGGGGTAGGCACATTAAACATCAGGATGCAGTCCTGCAATTGATAAAGGCAGTACAAAAACCTGAACAAGAGGCAATCATACACTGCAAAGCACACCAATCAGGAAACTCCAAAATCTGTGAGGGAAATCGAAAGGCAGACTGGGCAGCCCAACAGGTTGCTCGAGAGGTACAAACAACAATGGCATTGATACCTTTGAAGTTTAATGTATCCCAATTCAATTTGCCTCCAAAACCAAAATATTCAGTAGAACATGAGAGACTGGCACGTTTGCTAAATGCACAAAAGAATTCAGAGGGATGGTATGTGACTGCACAAGGACAAATAGTGGTACCCCCCTTGATAATGAGAGAAGTTCTATAAATTAAACATAATGAATGTCACTGGGGAGCACAGGCATTGGTAAAATTGCTAAAGCAGAGTTTAATTTCAGTACAGATGTGAACAATGGCAAAATCAGTAATGTCAAAATGTGATATCTGCTTGAAAAACAACCCAGTGGCCAGGCGACAGGCACAGTTAGGAAGAATTCGGGTAGGAATAGAGCCAGGAGACTATTGGCAGGTAGATTTGGTAGAACTACCAAGGACTCGAGGATACGAATACCTGCTAGTGGGGGTTGACACATTCTCTGGGTGGCCAGAAGCCCTTCCCTGTCGCACAAACCAAGCAAAGGAAACAGTTAAGTGGTTACTACAGGAGATTATTCCCAGATTCGGGGTACCCCTAGGGGTATCATCAGATAGGGGACCCCATTTCATAGCTACAGTAGTAAGAGAGGTAAGTAGATTGCTGGGGATAAACTGGGACCTCCACACACCGTGGAGACCCCAATCAAGTGGAAAGGTAGAGAGGATGAATCAGACACTAAAAAGACAAATCAGTAAAATATGCCAAGAAGCCAAATTGCAGTGGCCCCAGGCTTTGCCAATAGCACTGTGGAGGATTCGGATAAAGCCTAGGAGTGGGATGTCAGTCAGTCCTTATGAGATATTCTGTGGGAAACCATATGAATCTCCTGAGCCTAACCCTAATGTACACATCACAGGAAAGCAGGAAGTGTATAATTATGTTCTGTCTCTTGGGAAAACTTTAGCTCGGCTCTGGGGTATCCTCATGTGGAATAGATCACTGACTCTCAAGAACCCAGTTCATAACATACATCCAGGAGACAAGGTGTACATCAAGAACTGGAACGAGGAACTGCTGAAAGAAAAGTGGAGTGGACCCCATCAGGTACTACTGACCACCTTTACAGCAGTCAAAGTAGCCGACGTGGAACCCTGGATCCACTACACCCGAGTGAAGAAAGTCCATCCTGGATCACAGACTGTATAAACTCTGGAATGAACAAAGGCTGCAGATAAGATGTGTTTAATTGCTTTCAGAATGCTATCAGTAATTGTGCTAATGTTATGGTTATTAATATCTTTGGGATGTGGAATGCAAAGTGATCAACTAACCACTCTTCATTCTAGAATGAAGAGAGAGGTACAAACAGAAACACAGGTGATAAAGGTTTCTAATGCAGTTCGGGCTGAGAATGTAATGATTGGATTAGTCAAAGATTTTGCCAAAATGCAAAACACCAGCCGAATAACTGCCTGTCTGCCAATGCCAAAGGCAGCAGGAGACCCAGTAAATTGGGGAATCATAACATCAAAACTACCTGAAATACAAAAGAACAAAACAATTACATGTAAACAGGTACCTGAATCGAGGCAAGATACAGAAACCACTCTGGTATGGAAATGTGAGGCCAAGGATAGGAAAGGTCAGATAGAACCTTGGGACAGTGTGTGGTCTGTGAGTATTCTTCAAAGATTCCAATATATGGCAAACACCCCTTGGTGTATTAGGTGGGAAGGCCCTGAGAATGAAACAGATCCAGCAATAACGAACACTGACACTAGTAGCAGAACGAGGGCAGACAAAGTAAGTTGGTGGGCATGTAATAAAACTTACGACTGCACTTCAGATGATGTAGAGATAAAACAGATGCCACCCCTGGCAATAGCCCTACAAATTGGTTGTGCTTGCAGAGGGATCAAATATAAACAAGGCAGAGTGAATTATAGAGTAATTATAGGGTGTACCAGGGTTACAGTCCGAGGTCCAGGACAATTTGTATGGGCAGCAAGCAATGGTACCTGGACAACATATCTGCCTGTAGACAGGAAAGTAAAGGAGATTACTTTAGGCCTGCCAACCTTATGTCCAATTTGGAAAAAGTCCCCATTTAATGGAAAACATGAACTTCTGCAGATAAGAGCAAGACGAGAAGTTCTAGACAATGAAAATCCAGATGACACTTGGCAAGAACCCTCTAGTGGAGTGAAATTTGGATGGGCCCTAGAGTCATTGCTTGGTCCTATAGCAAACTATAAGAGCAGAGAGATGCTGTACAAACTTACAGGTCAGGTAGGTAGACTGGCAAGAATCACCCGGGAAGGATTTAAAGAATTAAATATACAATTGCAAGCCACCACAAAAATGACTTTACAAAATCGATTAGCCCTAGATATGTTACTCCTGAAAGAGCATGGAGTATGTGGATTCTTAAAGGGACAAGTTGATCATTGCTGCGTTCATATCCCAAATGTAACTGCAGATGTAGAATATGACATCAATCAGTTGAAACAAATAGAGCATGAAGCACAAGAAGAGCAAAAGGATTTGGCTCCAAGCTGGTTAGGAAAAATCTTTAAAGGATTAGGGTGGAATGTGAGTTCATGGATTAAAATCTATCATTGAGAGTGTGATAATCTTACTAATTGTATTCTTAGCAATTTGGTTAGTTTACAGCATCTTAAAGGGAGGGATACAGAAGAAAACATCCTGGAACCGGAGGATAATAAAGGCACTAACACGAGGTCCATGCCCACCATCTTCTGGTTCTCCAGTTCGTAAAAGCATCCACGACAATGTTTACATCAACCCTGGATTTGAAGAACCAAGTACGAACTGAGGAATAAAGGACTGTATCAAGTGAAAACATTTACACTTATAGTGAAGTGAAAATGCTTTCAAAGGGGGGAGAATGATAGTGGAGCCCTGGAAAAATTTAAAGATAGAATCTAAAATGTTAGGCTTTGTGCTTTCCCAGATCAACTCTACCTGCGTAAGCAGTATGATGAATTATATAATTTTTAGATGTGATGATGATTTAGTAATTAAATGTAATTATTATATAACCATAAGAATAATATTGAGAAACTATGCAGGAAATTCAGAGAAGGGCTAAATATATGTATACAATATAAGTCTAATAATTAACATGAAAGTTATATAAAGATAGAGTATAAAACATGATCCTTTTGGATGTATGGTCAGAATCAGATTTGGGTTGAATATACCCCGATACCCAGAGCTCTTTAATAAAAAGCACCGCATATAATCCCTACGTGATTATGTGTTTTCAATGCTAACATTGCCAGCAGTTGCTCCAGGTGCTCCAGCCATCAGCCCCTGCAGGAAGGAGCACAGCCCCCAATGCACGTGGGCTTTGGCTCCCTGTGGCACAGAAGCCCCCCGGGGGCACAGGTCTCTGGGGCAGGAGATGGGCACCAGCGCTGCCAGGGCTCGGGGGGTGGCAGCTCTGCTTGGGCAGGGACTCTGCCCCAGCTGCTGATGGCAGCGCTGCCCGGGCCCCAGGGCTCACAGCAGCATTGGTGCCCGGGCCCACACGTTCCTTGTGCGAGTCACACCCGCGGGTTTAGGATGGCCACGGGCCGGGACGTGTCCCAAGGAGGCCGTGCCAGCGTCCCTGGAAGGGCCCGTGCCCTTCCCAGCGCGGCTGCGTCGGCAGCCCTGGGGGCTCCTTCTGCTGCCCTGAGCCCGCAGAGCAGGGCAGCGTTTGCTGATGCTCTGAGCCCTTCCTAACGATCCTGTGGGGCTGCCTTGGACACCTGGGGCCAGGCATTCCTTCCAGCCTGGGCCACTTTGGCTGGGCTGGGGGCGGCCCCAGGGAGGGCGGCAGTGTGTGCAAGGGCCCTTGGTGACACACTGCAGCACAGTCACTGTGACACGGAACGGATGTCCAAGGGCCCTTTGTGACACATGGTGACACAGGAGCTGGCGGTGATAGGAGCAGGCCACAGTGCTCGGAGCACGCGACGGGACAGGACGGGACAGAGCAGTGCCGTGAGGAGCCCCCACACAGCGTGCTCGTTCGTGTCCTACCTGGAGCTTTTCCGAGGCATTGTTCCTGCAGCTGAGCTCTAGGCCATACCACAGGACGTGCTGCCCTGTGATCTCCCCGAGGTTTTCCTTCTGCAGAACCCTTCGAGGGCAGACCACAATCCTTGACAGGAGTCTCCTGTCCTTGTGGCAGGAGCCCTTGAGAGCAAGTACAGGATTTGCTGTCCTGCAGCCTTCTTGATGCTTCCGTCTTGAAGGTGCCTTCCAGGTACAACTGCACGGCTTGGTGACTTGGTAGTTTTCCAAGGAATCTCTTCTGCAAGTTGCCATCAATCCAGTCAGAGATATGGAGCAGAGACTGCTGAGAGTGCCCAAGCTGGCCTGGGTGGATGACGAGGAGGAAGAATTCCCTGGAGCTGCTCCTGCACTGGAGACCGAGGAGGTGGTGCCATTCCAGCCACCGCAGGAGGGTGAGTAGCAGAGCTGGGCTGCAGGAATGGTGCCTGCAGCCGGCTTGACCCCATGCCATGCCATGCCATGCCATGCCATGCCATGCCATGCCATGCCATGCCATGCCATTCCCTGGGGACATGCCGAAGGACAGGACGGAAGAGGGGCCGGGCAGACACCCCGCAGTCGCCCTGCTCCATCCCATGGGCCATCCCGGGGCTCTCCCTGCCTGGGCAGAGCAGGGCTGGGCTGTGTTCTCCGGCCTCTCCCGCAGCCCCTCAGCTCTGGCTGCGCTCGCTCTTTGCCAGATGCAGCCCTGGAACGCACACAAGAGCAGGAATCCAGCCGTGGCCGCTTCCACAGAATAGAGCAGGTACCTGCAGCAACCCCCACCTGGGCTGGGCCTGCTGTCCCTGCTCAGCCCAGCACCGTGTGTGCAGCACTCCATGCAACACTCCCGGCTTCCTGCCCTTCTCCTACAGCTTGTCTGCAAACTCATCAAGAGAATTCAGGAGGAAGAGACCATCGCCATGGAAACTAGGCACATATCATACTCACCCACCTTCCAAACCAAGTCCAGCGCTGCCCTCCTGTCTATGCTTGTAGAGGAAGATTTTTACTTTCGAAAGCAAGCAAGCAGCCTGTGGACAAGGTTTGATCCCCTGAGGAATTGCTTGGCCTCCCAAGCCACGCATGCTGGTTGCTGTGAGCCTTTGGGGCCGCATAGCAGTGTGCTGGGAAGGGAAGCACTTCTCTGGGGAAGCTGGGAACATTGCTCCCTCTGGCAGCTTCCCAAGTCTCCCTGTGCCTTCTCCAGGTGCCCGCCATGGTGAGGTTCATCCACCAGTGGATCATGGCCAATGATTGTGATGAGCACAGGCTGTACAAGGCCCTGCTGGATCTCACTGAAGCACAGCCACATGACGCAGTGATGACGCTCCTGCGTGTGGCCCCGTCCTGTGACAGGTATGGGGCCCACCTGCCCACAGGGCTCAGGCCTTCCCAGCCCATCACCCTGTACAGCCTGGCCCAGGTGTCTGACCAACAGAGACTTCCAGGCCCCTCTGGCTGCTGCCTTTCCCAGCCCTGGCACGTCAGCCCCTGAGCCTGCTACCATGCTCCCTCCCTGCCCCTCAGGCCTCTGTCCCCACAGGACTGGGCTGCCTGGCTGCTGCTGGCCAGGGCCAGTGGCCAGAGGCAGAACTGGCAGCCAGCTCAGCTCCCCCCGGGGCTGTGTCTGAGATGCCCCTGAGACAGAGCTCTGACCCCACAGAGCTGCCATGACCATGTGGAAGACCATCATGGGCTCAGCCAGGACTGCGGAGCTGGCACAGCGGATCCTCCTGGATGTGCTGGGGAGCTGGCCAGAGCACAGCACGTGCACCTCTGATGGGGACGAAACGGGTGTCTTTGCCCTGGCTGTGAGTTTCTGGCCCACCAGGCCCCGTGCTCCCCCTGCCTCTCTCCGGGCCTCTCCCTGCCACGCTGGTGCCCTGCCACACACACAGCGCGGCACTGACACTTTCTCAGGGGCTTTGCCCTTTGTAGGCAACCATGGTGATGTGGAACATCCTCCAGGAGCTACCTGTCCCATGTATGTTAAAGGTGTATTTCCCCCGCCTGTTTGTGCATCTGCTATTCCAAGTGTTTCTCAGCACAGAAGAGATGCCAGAGGAGGTCAATACACTCTGGAAGCGATGCCAGGAAGAGCACGACCTTGCCACCAGCCCCAACAGGTGCTCCATCCCACTCCTCCTGTCCCTGCCACATGGCCTGGGAAGGAGCCAGTGCTGCCAGTGTGACCTGGGCTTTGCTGTGCTCACAGGTTTGCAGTGCAGACCCTGAAGTCCCTGCTTTGCCGAAAGCAGTACAACGATGTGGTGGTGGCAACGGAACGCAGGTGTGGCTGGGACACGCTGCTCTCTGTTGACACCCGCCACTATGCTGTGGGTCTGCTGGCCAGGTGAGACCCCCTTCTCCCCACTGCCTCTGACATTTGTGCTCTGTGCCCAGAGTGACCCACACAGTCCCCGTGCTCATGGGCCAGAGGGCCTTGTCACTGAGGGAGCGCCAAGCAAACTGGAAAGGCTGGGGGAGGAGAGTGGCCAAAAGGAGCTGCCTCTGACGTAGCCCAAGTGCACTTGCAGGCTGCTGGACAAAGACCTGACCTGTGTGAGTCACTCCTGTGACAGGTTTTATTCTCCTGCCTCACAGTCTTGCTGACTTTTTCTCCTGCCAGGGAGATGTCCTGCATCTCCATACCTTCCTGTTCCCAGATCTTTCGCTACCTGCTCCAGCTGCTCAGAACACGGGAGCCACGCTGGGATCTGCCCGCCCTGGCGTTCCTCGTGGAGGTGAGCCTCAAGGCCAGCGCTGCCTGGCTGAGCTGCCTCCCAGCTTTCTGCCCTCTCACAGCCACAGCTGCCAGGACAGTGCCCGTGCCCTGTGCTGCTGCATGGGCCCAGCCCTGTGCGGCTCCGGGCTCCTGCGGCCAGCTCCCTGTCACTGCCCTGTGCCTTGCAGGTCCTCGAGTGCCGGGACTTGAGGGAACGTGATGCTGACAGAGTCCTGCAAATCTTCTCAAGGTACCTGCAAAGCGAGTGCAGCGAGAGGCGTCGCCTGGCGTTCAAGGCCCTTCTCAAACTCACTGACGATCCCTCGATGGTGAGAAGGGGGCAGTGGCTGAAGCCGTGCAGGCAGCGTGGGGCTGGGCAACTCAGTCGCTTGGCCTTGCCTGGGCTTTGGGCGCTGGGGCAGCTGCTCCCAGCTCTCCTGCCTCCCGCTTCAGCTGCCCCAATGCTTTGGGACAGGCCTTTGGCCTGTGGGCCCTGCAGCAGCAAGGTGGTGTTTCACAAAATTGCGTTCCACACAGACCAAAAAAATGTGGAGCCTGACTAAAAGACTTGTGGCGCTCCTGCGGGATGAAGATGGAGAGATAGTTAAGGTAACAGTCATGGTGCTCAGCTTTATAATCTTGGAGAAGGATACGCCAATACCCACCCCCATCGCCCTGCAGCTGGCTGAGGGGCTCCTGCCACTCTTTGACCATGTAAGGCTCTGTACCCACAGCCCTGGCCACTGGTGCCCGGACACTTGGTGCCCTGTGCAAATGCAGGCCTGCACCCAGGTGAGCCCCTCACAGCCCATGCAAAGATCTTCTTTTCTTCTCTTCCTACAGGATAATAGCCAAGTGAAGCAGCTCTCCATATTGCTCTTCCAAACATTGCTGAGTCTTCCACTGGAAAAGAAAACAAAGGACCTGAAGACACAAGTGCGGCACAGCCTGCTCCCACTTTTCTTCCACTGCCATGATGGGAATCGGCGTGTGGCACAGGTGAGGACTTGTGGGCTGCTGGTGTGCCCCTGGGAGGGGACTCAGCTGCCTCCTGCTCTGGTCACCTCCCAGGCTGCATCCTCCCCCAGGCTGTGGCACTGGGACATGTGTCCTGCACCCTGGGCTGTGTGGCCATATCTGGGACTCTGCTGCTCTCCAGGTTTCTCGGGAATCGCTACATTGTGTGGTCAAGTTCCTGAAGAGGAAAGATCTAGAAAAACTGGTGAAGAAGGAGAAACTCTGGATTTTCGCCAATTGCCTAGTAAGGACAGCCTGCAAGCCCCAGCCTCAGCCTGGAGAAGGCCCCTGAGGGCGGTGCTCAGGGTGCAGGGCTGGCAGCTGTGCCCCTGCCTGCTGCTGCAGCCAGAGGCCCCGCGGGCTCTTCTCCAGGCTCCCGTGGGCCCGAGCCGGGTGCCCATGGAGCCCCAGCCCGGTGGGGCTGCGGGCCGGCACCGCGGCTCCCCGGGCAGCAGCCGGCCCTCTGCCCCCTGCCCTCGGGAGCCCTTGGCCAGCGGCTGCTGGCCGCGCCTCAGGGCACTGTGGCCAGGGGAGGCCAGGGCTGGGCACAGGCAGCGCCCGGCCCAGGGGCTGAGCCCCCGCCAACCCTTCCCTCCTGCCGCTCTCTGCAGCTGGCAGACGACAAGCGCCGAGCGGCCGAGTACCTGCACCAGGCCCTGCGCTACCTGGAGAGCCCACAGGAGCGCCTGCGAGAGGCGGCCGTCAGGTTCATGGGTGAGCCACGAGCCCGGGCTCCCTCCCCGGCCCGGCCCCGCCTGCCGCAGCTCGGCCCCAGCCCCGCCTGCTGCCCCGGCAGCGCCAGCCGGGCCCTGCGCCGTGGAGCCCCGCCTGGCCTGGGCATCGCTGCTGCCGCCCTCTGGCAGCCGTGCCCTGGGGCGGCAGCGTGCGGCAAGGGCCGGGCTGAGCCCTGCCGGGCCAGCAGCCCGTGCGGCCACAGCGCCGGCAGCGCCGCTGGCAGGGAGCTGTGCCGCTGGGGCCGTGACAGGCTCTGTGTTCACAGGCATCGCCGGGCGGCACCTGAGGGGGAAGCAGCGAGAGTTCCAGCTGATCTGCACTGGTGAGTGAGGGCAGCGGGCTGACAGCGGGGGCTGCAGGGGGAAGCTGCAAGCCCTGCCCTGGCTGCTCACACACAGAGAGATTTCAGGGCCACGTGGGGGATTCGTGGCTGCTCTTCGGGCTGATCCCCTTGCTCCCTGCTGTCTCCTGGCCATGGCAAGAGCCAGCTGGGATGGCCCTGGCAGGGGGCTCTCCTCAGCTCCCCACAGATCTGGGATCTGATCTTGGCTCTGTTCCTCTGTCTTGCAGCCCTGGAAGACATGGCAAATGACATCAGCCTCTCTGTGAGAAGCCTGACAATTCAAACTTTGCATATTCTCAGGGCACCACACAGAACTCAATATTTCACTTTTACGAATCTGCCCGACCTACTTTGCAGGGTGTGGAAGACAGGGCCACAACTGCTGGGGCTCAGCTGGATGTGCTGCTGGAGCTCTGCAGAGAGATGATCCCTGCTGGTGCCACCAGAGCCAGCATGGATTTTTTCATTTTGTTCAAAACTGTTCTTTTCTTCTTTTTATTTTTCTTTTGTATGTAAATATAGAATGTGTTATTATAGAGAGAATCCCAGGATCTTTTTTTTGCTGCCCATGGTCCGTAGGGCTTACGGGAGGAGGATGTAAAGGGTGAATGTGCTCAGCCAGCTGCCCAGGCGTGCAGTGCTGCAGGGAAAATGGCCAGAAGCCCCTTGGCCTTTGGTGATTCTGCTGAAGCCTTTGTGCTGCCCACAGAGCGGCTGGGCAGGGGCCCGAGATGCGGGGATCCCTGCCAGAGCCATGCCTGGCGATGGCCAAAAGCCCTGGGCCAGGCAGGAAGCGCCATCCGTGTCCTCCTGCCCGTGTGCTGCTGGCTGCCTTGCTGAGGGCTCCCAGGTGCCTCTGGATGGGGCTGCTCTGGAGCTGCTGTGGGGCTGCGACGCTGCTGCTGGGCAGCTTGGCCGGGCTGGGGCAGCCCCTGAGGGGCTGGGGCGCTGGCAAGCCCTGGGCAATGGGCTGTCAGAGGCCACAAGCAGCCCCCTGGCAGCTGCCTTGATCCTGCCTGAGTGACTTGCAAGATGGTTCCTGGGCACTCTGGAATTAATAGCATCAGTGTTGTTGGAAACAGAAATGCAGGGGCTTCTCAGATCTTTGGGCCTGTTAGCCAAGGCCTAGAGTTAAACACGGGATTTGAGCTGAGGCCTTGGAAAGGGCTTCCAAACTCAGATGCTAGAAGCGAGAGTGTAGATTTCTAGTATAAAGCAGAGAAACCTTAAGCTAAGTGGAGGAAAGTTTAGCATTTTAGAGTTTAAGATATAGAAAAAATGAAAGTAGTTGAATCGCTGAACACGAAGTTTAGACTGCAGTGCTGTAGGTTTGTGTGTCAGAACATGATTGCCTAAGAAAGCTTACACTGTAGCAAGAGTCCATAAGATGAAATATATAAGAATTGGGTCAGAAACATACATATCCTTGTTGGCAATGTTTTATTGGCCAATAAATGCTTAAAAGGTCTTGTAACTAGAAGTCTTGTGACCTTCTGAGCCTTGTGGTGGAGATATGAGCCAAACTCACCCTTCCTATCTATGTAGAAGATAAGAAAAAGAAATGGCATAATCTAAAAAGCTCAGAGGTCTGGTCTGTCATTCGTTCCAAACTCCTTCAAATCCCCCTAAGTGTGATTTAGCTACAAATAGATGACAAGGATTCTTAGTGTTGGCTGTTTGACTCCAAAGCAGCTGATTTAGAAACTTTCACATAACCCTGTGGGGTTAGGTGCCAGAAATAGATCATTTGAAGAAACTTTCCCAACTGACTTGAATAGAGGTTTTTTGAAGGGTATTTGAGGGGAAACCCTCCCAGCAGAGGTCTGGGCTTTGGCCTAGCTGTGTCCCCTGCTGATTGTGAAGTGTGCCATCAGCTGCATAGGGGTTTCTGGGCTAAAAATGTAATTAAGTCACTTGGACTTGCTCTTTTTGGTCTATAAAAGCTGGACCCACTTTTGGGGCAAATTTGGAGACCTCATCTCTGGGGGAATGGATGACATAGAATTTTCCCAATTGCTGGGAATGGTTCCCAGTTCCTTAATGTAAAATGCAAGTACAGATCTGCAAGATGATAAACAATTTAGGCAATGGGTGATGCATCTTTCTGAATCGTTCTCCTTTCTCTTTTACAATACTGATTTAGGTGCACTACCTTGCTTGTTTTTGCTTGTCACTAAAACCAAGCGAATATTTTAATTTAATGTATCATCCAGCACTGTGGTTCCTTCATACTCATGTAAAAGAAGGACATTATTTCCAGTGGTGTGTCCTTTAAATCGCCTCAGTTAATTGGCAGAACACCAGGAGGCCCCTGAGGAGCCGGGGTGCTGGGAATCCCTGAGGAATTGGGTGTCAGAGGGCACAAGCAGCCCCCAGGCAGCCGCCTTGTCCCTGGCACCCGGCTGCTCTGGCGCTTGCCCAGGGCGTCTCCCAGGCCTGCGGCAGAAGCCCTGGAGGCCGGGCCTCAGCAGGAGGGTGGGGGCACCCCTGAGGTGCCCAGGCTGGGCTGGCTGGGCACAGGGAGGGCAAAGCTGCCCTGCTGGGGCATGGCATGAGGGAGTGGGAAGGCCGAGAACCTGAGATTTTACCCCCAAATGTTCTGGCTTTGCCCTAACATTTACCTCAGGATTTGTCACAAAATGATCTCTATGCGCCCTCTAGAAATTACTCAGACTTTTCCTCAAAAGTAATTTATTCCCCAAGAGATCACCACAGATCTGCTCAAATATCCACTACATGTACTCGACAGATCACCTCCAATATCATTACTCCCACACTCCAGTGATTACCTCAACTTGAAAGCCCAAATGTTCATTCTGTGCCCTGCAAGTGACACCAGGTAATTCCAGCATTCCTGTGCTAGGAAGTTCTGTCCCTCTAAGCTACTGCAGCTTCACCCCTGGCAAAGTGAAACACTCCCTGGCGCTGAGCCAACGCTGCCCCATGCTCCTCGGTGTGTCTGAGCGCAGGGCAGCCCCGGGGCAGCTCCCCCGGGGCTTCTGGATGGCTGCCCGGCGCCCGGCCCCGCGGGGCGGCCCCAGCGGGTTCGAGTTGCCGCCCGCGGCTGAGGGGAGCGGCGGGGCGGGGCCACCCGCGCCTGGGTGGGAAACGCTCCTTGCGGCTGAGGGGAGCGGGCGGCGGCGGCGCAGCGGGGACCGGCCCGGCCCTGCCGTGTCCCTCAGGGCGAGCCCACGGCCCCTCAGCAGCCCTGGCATCCCTTCAGCCAGCGGCATGTGCGCTCAGCCACACGCGGCGTGCCCGTGTCCCCCTCAAGTGACGCTCCCGTTCCCTCAGTGAAACCGCCGTACCCTGAGGGACACGATAGACACCCGCCTCCCCTCAGGGACTCTCGCTGGCCTCAGTGGCATGCTGGGCTTCTGCCCTGCCTTCAGTGACACAGAAGGCACCTGCAACCTGCTGGGGAAGCCTCAAGTCTGCTCAGTGACCTTTGTGTCCCTCAGCATTGGGACACCCACCTTTTCCTCAGTGCCCCTCACGTCCCATCAGCAAATCAAGAGGCACCAGCCATCCTGTAGGTGACTCAGACCGAGTGCAGTGGGTCACGGTTGCCAGGGGCCAGCAGCAGGCAGAAATCCACCAGTGCTGGGGAAAAGGCTCTGCTCTGCTTACAGCATGGGCTGAGGACCGCGAGAGCTCCATTTCCCCCTTGAGATGTTGGAGACAGGCCTTTCACCCTCCTTACAGGGCTGCCCCTCTCTGCAGGCAGCCAGAGGAGCACGACAGCAACAGGCCGAGGACAGCAAAGCAAAGAGCCAGCCCTGCACACAGGGAGGTGGCCCAGTGCAAAGGCAGCGTGGCACCCTGAAGGTGCCTGCCACAATCTCATGTGTCCCTGCCCTGGGAAAGCAACGAATGCCCTTTGTGACGAGGGCCTTTCTGTGGCCCCTCTGAGCTCAAAGCTGCTGCTCTTCTGGCTCAATGGGGCCTAAAACCACAGAGCTCGGATTCCCCCACGGCAACAGGAACAAGACTCAGCAGGCAGGCAGTGGTGTTCAATGCCTAAGGCTGAGGGACCAGGGGCTCCAGTCTGGAGCACAGGGAGGGCACATGCCCAGCCCCAAAACTCCTGCCCTCACAGGCCTCAAAGGCTGGGACCAGGGTTCCACGCCTGATTCCAGGGGATCCCTCCAACCGCCCACTGACGAAGTGCCAGAGCAGCCTGCTCTCAGGATCAAGGCAGCTGCCAGGGGGCTGCTTGTGGCCTCTGACAGCCCATTGCCCAGGGCTTGCCAGCGCCCCAGCCCCTCAGGGGCTGCCCCAGCCCGGCCAAGCTGCCCAGCAGCAGCGCCGCAGCCCCACAGCAGCTCCAGAGCAGCCCCATCCAGGGGCACCTGGGAGCCCTCAGCAAGGCAGCCAGCAGCACACGGGCAGGAGGACATGGATGGCGCTTCCTGCCTGGCATAGGGCTTGTGGCCATCTCCAGGTTCCGCTCTCACAGGGATCCCCGCAGCTCGGGCCCCTGCCCAGCCGCTCTGTGGGCAGCACAAAGGCTTCAGCAGAACCACCAAAGGCCAAGGGCCTTCTGGCCATTTTCCCTGCAGCATTGACGTCTGGGCAGTTGGCTGAGCACAAGCACCCTTTTCATCCTCCTCCCGTAAGCCCTACGGACCCTGGGCCGCTAAAGAAAGATCCTGGGATTCTCTCTATAATAACACATTCTATATTTACATACAAAAGAAAAATAAAAAGAAGAAAAGAACAGTCTTGAACAAACTGAAAAAATTCATGCTGGCTCTGGTGGTCCCAGCAGACAGAGCCCCTGGCATCAGATCACCATAGAGCTCCAGCAGCACAGGCGGCCAAGCCCTGAGACACGAAGCCCTGTCTTCCAGGCCCTGCGGAGCCGATCTTCCAGGTTCTCTAAGATGGGATATCGAACTGTAGCTTCTGCCCTGAGAATGTGTAAAGTTTGAAGAGCCAGGCTTCTGACAGAAAGGCTGATGTCATTTGCCATTTCTTCCAGGGCTGCAAGAGAGAGGAACCGAGCCAAGGTCAGATCCCAGATCCGCGGGGAACTGAGGAGAGCCTCCTGCCAGGGCCATCCCAGCCGGCTCTTGCCATGGCCAGGAGGGAGCGGGGAGCAAGGGGATCAGCCCGAAGCTGTTGGCCACGAATGGCCCAGGTGGCCCTGAAATGTCAGTGTGCTCTGCCCACGGGAGCAGAGCCCTCCACAGCCGGGGCAGGGCTTCCAGCTCTCCCCCTGGCAGCCCCCGCTGTCAGCCCGCTGCCCTCACTCACCAGTGCAGATCAGCTGCAGCTCTTGCTGCCGCCCCCTCAGGTGCCGCCCGGCGATGCCTGTGAACACAGAGCCTGTCACGGCCCCAGCGGCACAGCTCCCTGCCAGCGGTGCTGCCGGCGCTGTGGCCGCACGGGCTGCTGGCCCGGCAGGGCTCAGCCCGGCCCTTGCCGCACGCTGCCGCCCCAGGGCACGGCTGCCAGAGGGCGGCAGCAGCAATGCCCAGGCCAGGCGGGGCTCCACGGCGCCGGGCCCGGCTGGCGCTGCCGGGGCAGCAGGCGGGGCTGGGGCCGAGCTGCGGCGGGCCGGGCCGGGGAGGGGAAGGGCAGCCCGGGCTCGTGGCTCACCCATGAACCTGACGGCCGCCTCTCGCAGGGGCTCCTGTGGGCTCTCCAGGTAGCGCAGGGCTTGGCGCAGATGCTCGGCCGCTCTGCTCCTGTCCTGTGCCAGCTGCAGAGAGTGGCAGGAGGGAAGGGTTGGTGCGGGATCAGCCCCTGTGCCCAGCCCCGGCCTCCCCTGGCCACAGTGCCCTGAGGCGCGGCCAGCAGCCGCTGGCCAAGGGCTCCCGAGGGCAGGGGGCAGAGGGCCGGCTGCTGCCTGGGGAGCCGCGGTGCCGGCCTGCAGCCTCGCCGGGCCGGGGCTCCATGGACATCCGGCTTGTGCCCACGGGAGCCTGGAGAAGAGCCCGTGGGGCCTCTGGCTGCAGCAGCGGGCAGGGGCACAGCTGCCAGCCCACACACTGAGCACCGCCCTCAGGGGCTTTCTGCGGGTTGAGGCTTAGGATTCTCGTCTGCTTTTACCAGGCTGTGTGTGAACATCCAGAGCTTCTTCTTTTTCACCAGTTTGTCAAGTTCCTTCCTCTTCAGGAATTCGGCCACACAAAGCAGCGTTTCCAAAGAAGCCTGGAGAGTAGCAGAGACGCAGAGATGTGCACAGAGCACAGGACACAGCAACCCTGTTTCTGTGCCAAGGCCTGGAGGAGGCTGCAGCCTGAGAGGTGACCAGAGCAGGAGGCAGCCGAGTCCCCTCCCAAGGGGACAACAGCAGCCCACGAGTCCTCACCTGTGCCACACGCTGATTCTCATCATGGCAGTGGAAGAAGAGTGGTAGAAGGGTGTGGCGCACTTTTGTCTCCAGGGCCTTTCTTTTCTTTCCCATTGGAAGAGCCAGCAATGTTCGGAAGAGCAATATGGAGAGCTGCTTCACCTTGCTATTCTCCTGTTAGAAGAGAAGAAAAGAAGATCTTTGCATGGGCTGTGAGGGGCTCACCTGGGTGCAGGCCTGCATTTGCACAGGGCACCAAGTGTCCGGGCAGCAGCCAGTGGCCAGGGCTGTGGGTACAGAGCCTTACATGGTCAAAGAGTGGCAGGAGCCCCTCAGCCAGCTGCAGGGCGATGGGGGTGGGTATTGACGTGTCCTTGTCCAAGATTATAAAGCTGAGCACCATGACTGTTATCTTAACTATCTCTCCATCTTCATCACGCAGGAGCTCCACAAGTTTTTCAATGAGGCTCCACATATTTTCAGCCTGTGTGGAACACAAGTTTGTGAAAGGCCACCCTGCTGCCACAGGGCCCACAGGCCAAAGGCCTGTCCTGAAGCACTGGGGCAGCTGAAGTGGGAGGCAGGAGAGCTGGGAGCAGCTGCCCCAGCACCCAAAGCCCAGGCAAGGCCAACCAACTGCATTGCCCAGTCCCATGCTGCCTGCATGGCTTCAGCCACTGCCCCCTTCTCACCATCGAGGGATCGTCAGTGAGCTTGAGTAGGGCCCTGAGTACCAGACGACGCCTCTCCCTGCACTCACTCTGCAGGTACCTTGAGAAGATTTGCAGGACTCTCTCAGCATCACGTTCCCTCAAGTCCAGGCACTCCAGGACCTGCAAGGCACAGGGCAGTGACAGGGAGCTGGCCGCAGGAGCCCGGAGCCACACAGGGCTGGGCCCAGGCAGCAGCACAGGGCACGGGCACCGTCCTGGCAGCTGTGGCTGTGAGAGGGCAGAGAGCAGGGAGGCAGCTCAGCCAGGCAGCGCTGGCCTTGAGGCTCACCTCCACAAGGAATGCCAGGGCGGGCAGATCCCAGCGTGGTTCCCGTGTTCTGAGCAGCCGGAGCAGGTAGCGAAAGATCCGGGAACAGGAGGGTATGGAGATGCAGGACATCTCCCTGGCAGGAGAAAAAGTCAGCAAGACTGTGAGGCAGGAGAATAAAACCTGTCACAGGAGTGACTCACACAGGTCAGGTCTTTGTCCAGCAGCCTGCAAGCGCACTTGGGCTACTTCAGAGGCGGCTCTTTTGGCCACTCTCCTCTCCCAGACTTTCCAGTTTGCTTGGCGCTCCCTCAGTGACAAGGCCCTCTGGCCCATGAGCACGGGGACTGTGTGGGTCACTCTGGGCACAGAGCACAAATGTCAGAGGCAGTGGGGAGAAGGGGGTCTCACCTGGCCAGCAGACCCACAGCATAGTGGCGGGTGTCAACAGAGAGCAGCGTGTCCCAGCCACACCTGCGTTCCATTGCCACCACCACGTCGTTGTACTGCTTTCGGCAAAGCAGGGACTTCAGGGTCTGCACTGCAAACCTGTGAGCACAGCAAAGCCCAGGTCACACTGGCAGCACTGGCTCCTTCCCAGGCCATGTGGCAGGGACAGGAGTGGGATGGAGCACCTGTTGGGGCTGGTGGCAAGGCCGTGCTCTTCCTGGCATCGCTTCCAGAGTGTATTGACCTCCTCTGGCATCTCTTCTGTGCTGAGAAACACTTGGAATAGCAGATGCACAAAGAGGCGGGGGAAATACACCTTCAATATACGTGGGACAGGGGGCTCCTGGAGGATCTTCCACATCACCATGGTTGCCTGCAAAGGACAAAGCCCCTGAGAAAGTGTCAGTGCCATGCTGTGTGTGTGGCAGGGCACCAGCGTGGCAGGGAGAGGCCCGGAGAGAGGCAGGGGGAGCACGGGGCCTGGTGGGCCTGAAGCTGCCCCTGGGCACGGTTTCAGGGCAGCGCCTGAGGCAGGCAGATGCAGTGGGGGAAGGAGGATGGAGAGCTGCTGGAGGGGCGGCCTTGGGGCCAGCAAAGGCCAGTTGCAGAAACTCACAGCCAGGGCAAAGACACCCGTTTCATCCCCATCAGAGGTGCACGTGCTGTGCTCTGGCCAGCTCCCCAGCACATCCAGGAGGATCCGCTGTGCCAGCTTCTCAGTCCTGGCTGAGCCCATGATGGTCTTCCACATGGCCATGGCAGCTCTGTGGGGTCAGAGCTCTGTCTCAGGGGTGTCTCAGACACAGCCCCAGGGGGAGCTGAGCTCGCTGCCAGTTCTGCCTCTGGCCACTGGCCCTGGCCAGCAGCAGCCAGGCAGCCCAGTCCTGTAAGGACAGAGGCCTGAGGGGCAGGGAGGGAGCATGGCAGCAGGCTCAGGGGCTGACGTGCCAGGGCTGGGAAAGGCAGCAGCCAGAGGGGCCTGGATGTGTCTGTTGGTCAGACACCTGGGCCAGGCTGTACAGGGTGATGGGCTGGGGGGGCCTGAGCCCTGTGGGCAGGTGGGCCCCATACCTGTCACAGGACGGGGCCACACGCAGGAGCGTCATCACTGCGTCATGTGGCTGTGCTTCAGTGAGATCCAGCAGGGCCTCGTCCAGCCTGTGCTCAGCACAATCATTGGCCATGATGCACTGGTGGATGAACCTCATCATGGCAGGCACCTGGAGAAGGCACAGGGAGACTTGGGAAGCTGCCAGAGGGAGCAATGTTCCCAGCTTCCCCAGAGGAGTGCTTCCCTTCCCGGCCCACTCACTGCCATGGCCTCAAAGGCTCACAGCAACCAGCATACGTGTCTTAGGAGGCCAAGCAATTCCTGGGACCATCAAACCCTTCCCACAGGCTGCTTACTTGCTTTGGATTGTAAAAATTTTTTTCTCCAAGCATAGGCAGGAGGGCAGCAGGTGTCTTGGTTTGTAAGATGGGTGAGTATGGTCTGGGCCCAGTGCCCACGGAGATGGTCTCTTCCTCCTGAATTCTCTTGATGAATTTGTAAAGAAGTGTTAGGAGAAGGGCAGGAAGCCGGGTATGTTGCATGGAGTGCTGCACACACGGTGCTGGGCTGAGCAGGGACAGCAGGCCCAGCCCCGGTGGGGGTGGCTGCAGGTACCTGCGCTGTGCTGCGGAAGCGGCCACGGCTGGATTCCTGCTCTTGTGTGCGCTCCAGGGCTGCATCTGGCAAAGAGCGAGCGCAGCCAGAGCTGAGGGGCTGTGGGAGAGGCCGGAGAACACAGCCCAGCCCTGCTCTGCCCAGGCAGGGAGAGCCCTGGGATGGCCCAGGGGATGGAGCAGGGCGACTGCGGGTTGTCTACCCGGCCCCTCTTCTGTCCTGTCCTTGGGCATGTCCCCAGGGGATGGCATGGCATGGCGCCAAGCTGTCTGCAGGCACCATTCCTGATGCCCAGCTCTGCCACTCACCCTCCTGTGGTGGCTGTAACGGCACCACCTCCTTGGTCTCCAGTGCTGGGGCAGCTCCAGGGCCTTCTTCCTCCTTGTTCTCCACCCAGACCCACTTGGGCACTCCTGGGGTTCTCTGCTCCATGTCAGTGACTGGAGCTACTTGCAGGAGAGATGTCTTGGAAAAGCTCCGGGCAACCAAGTCCCACACGCTGCCCTCAAGGGCAGCTGCAAAAGAGGAACCTCGGGGAGACCACAGGTCAGCAATCCTGTGGTCTGGCCTCGAGCTCAGCTAAAGGAACGTTTCGGGAAAGCTCCGCGTCAGACGGGAAGGAGCGCGCTGTGCGGGGGCTCCTCACGGCACCGCTCTGTCCCGTCCTGTCCCGTCACCTGCTCCGAGCACCCAGGCATGCTTCTGTTTCCCGTGTGTCACAAAGGGACCTTGGACACCGGGTTCTGTTCTATGGCACGGTGACCGTGCTGCAGTGTGTCACCAAGGGCCCTTGCACACGCTTCCGCCTGCCCTGGGGCTGCCCCCTGCCCAGCCAAAGTGGCCCAGGCTGGAAGGAATGCCTGGCCCCAGGTGTCCAAGGCAGCCCAACAGGATCTTTAGGAAGGGCTCAGAGCATCAGCAAACGCTGCCCTGCTCTGCGGGCTCAGGGCAGCAGAAGGAGCCCCCAGGGCTGCCGACGCAGCCGCGCTGGGAAGGGCACGGGCCCTTCCAGGGACGCTGGCACGGCCTCCTTTGGACACATCCCGGCCCGTGGCCATCCTAAACCCGCGGGTGTGACTCGCACAAGGAACGTGTGGGCCCGGGCACCAATGCTGCTGTGAGCCCTGGGGCCCGGGCAGCGCTGCCATCAGCAGCTGGGGCAGAGTCCCTGCCCAAGCAGAGCTGCCACCCCCCGAGCCCTGGCAGCGCTGGTGCCCGTCTCCTGCCCCAGAGACCTGTGCCCACAGGGGGCTTCTGTGCCACAGGGAGCCAAAGCCCACATGCATTGGGGGCTGTGCTCCTTCCTGCAGGGGCTGACGGCAGAAGCACCTGGAACAACTGCTGGCACACTTTGTCCCTGTCAGATAATTGTGCTCCTTCCTGAAAGGAATTTTTCCATAGCAGGGATCAGCAGCTGCACAAACACAGCAACAGCTACTGCATTTCACAGACCAGAGGGACTCTACAGAGACACAAATATGTCTCTTTGGACTTTTCTGCAAGTTTTTCATGCCTTCTGGAATAAAAATACCAGTTGAGTTTAAAGTTTATCGCAGCAGTGTTTGTTTGTCTGAGGCTAGCACGTAATATCCCGTGCATTGGGAAAGTGCAGAAGACAGGGATAACTCTCAGAGGAGAAAGAGGTTTTCTTTTTCTCTGAGTATGGTGCAAGCACCCTAAAGGAGCAGCCAATGCAAGCGCTGAAAATAGACTTGCTGTTCTTGTGCTCGTTCCTGAGCCCGCCCTGGTGCTCTTTCTGTGGGGTCCAGAGCCGCCGGGGCAGCAGCGACTCTGCAGCCCTGCTGGAGGAGACACGGCCGCCCTCCCCATGGTGGCAGCAGCTCTGCGGGCCCAGAGCTCTGGGTCAAGGGGGCCTCGCTCACGGCACCGTGGTCCGGACAGCTGGCAGCCCTGCCTGGCCGCCAGCTCTGCTTCTGCCCCTTACTGGCAGCATCCAGACAGCAGCCTGGGGGGTCAGGGCTCCACGGCGCCGGGCCCGGCTGGCGCTGCCGGGGCAGCAGGCGGGGCTGGGGCCGAGCTGCGGCGGGCCGGGCCGGGGAGGGGAAGGGCAGCCCGGGCTCGTGGCTCACCCATGAATTTGATGGCCGCCTCTCGCAGGCGCTCCTGTGGGCTCCGCAGGTAGCGCAGGGCCCGGCGCAGGTGCTCGGCCGCTCTGCTCCTGTCCTGTGCCAGCTGCAGAGAGCGGCAGGAGGGAAGGGTTGGCGCGGGCTCAGCCCCTGGGCCGGGCGCTGCCTGTGCCCAGCCCTGGCCTCCCCTGGCCACAGTGCCCTGAGGCGCGGCCAGCAGCCGCTGGCCAAGGGCTCCCGAGGGCAGGGGGCAGAGGGCCGGCTGCTGCGCGGGGAGCTGCAGTGCCGGCCCGCAGCCCCGCCGGGCCGGGGCTCCGTGGGCACCCGGCTCGGGCCCACGGGTGCCGGGAGAAGAGCCTGCGCTGCCCAGGGAAGGGAGTGGCGTGTGAGGCACAGGCTGGTGCCCCTGGCTGCAGCACTGGACCTGGACTGAGTCCAGAATTCAGACCTGACAGAACATGGCTTCACAGTTACATTCACACAAGAACAGATCTCCAGAGCTCTGGGCAATCACACACCAGGGTTTTGTTTCCATGTGGCGGAGTGGCAGAAATGCTGCAGTCTTCTTTGAAGCATCTCCTTCAGAAGCTGCTTGGAGCAAGGCCACAAGAGCAGCCATTTCAAGTCCATGCACACACACAGAGACACACACACAGCACAGATAGCTCAGCAGAGCAAAGACAGGAAGGGCCTTTGTATGATGTGTTCCAGCAAAGGTTTATTGCATCCACCATGCCGAAGGGATCAGGGAGACAGACCTGGATGTATGCTCTGCACCAGGTTACATAGAGGTCAGTGGGCAAATGGGGCAGCACAAATTGCAATGCAAAGGGGATTAGCTTTCAGGGAAGACAGGGCCAGACACCAGGGGTACCCCAACCAATGAGGAAATACAGAAAGGAGAAACCATGAGAATTTGGGACCTATGGAGGAAGGAACAGGGGTGGATCATAGTGTTGCAAGGCTCCGTGGCAGAAGTCTTTCAGCCTAGGTGGAGACTATTGTATATTCTTCCAAGGCAAGGCCGTTGGGATTTCCCTGAAGGGTTCAAAGGATTCCACAGGTTTTATATAGGAAAGGAGTGAACAAAAAGCACAATTTTCACATCCAAGGCAGACAAATGATATGAGGAAAATTATTTCCAGAAAGGAATCTTATCTCGAGAATTTATGATGCAAGCTAACTGCCATATGAATCAGTGAAAGCCTGGCTCCTTTAGTTTTCAGCAGGAAGTATTTCCCCATGTAAACAGATACCAGTGCTGTTGTTAGTGCTGGATCCCCCAGGATGGTGTCATGCACAGCATACAGTACAGCTGGGTCAGGAGATGCAGGGAGAGAAGAGCAGCAACCTCTCTGAACATATCATAAGGATATAAAGCTAGCAGAGAGTATCCAAAGAGGGGCATGAAGATGATGAGGGGACAGGAGGGGAAACTGTATGAGGAACAGCTGAGGTCAATTGGCTTGTTCAGCTTGGAGAGGAGGAGGAGAGAGGGGGAGGAGATCTCAGCATCTTTCTCCCTAGGGACAGCTCCAATCCCTGCTCTCTGTGACAGGGACAGCACCTGGGGGAATGGCTGGAGCTGTGTCAGGGCAGGGTCAGGTGGGAGATCAGGAAAAGGTTCTTTCCCCAGAGGGTACTGGCAGTGCCCAGGCTCCCCAGGGGATGGGCACAGCCAGAGCCCAAGGAACATCTGAACAATGCCCCAGGGATGCACAGGGTGGGGTTGTTGGGCTGTCTGTGCAGGGCCAGTGGCTGGGCTCCTGATCCTTGCAGGTCCTTTTCTCCGGTGAGTGTATGATTCCATGATTCCTAGACCCTGGGAAGGAAGATTGCTTTTTTACAGTGCTTTGCCATGTAAATAAATGCTATTTGTAGTGCCTTCAGTTGGCTGTGCTCTCAGTTGTACCAAACAAATGTGACAGAATTCAGCTGCTGTTTTAGACAGAAAGCGCAAAGCGCCACCTCACCATATCGAGCATTGCTCTATTTAAAGGTTCCAACAATCTCTTCTCCATTTCCAGATGGAAACATCAGCAAACACAGGTTGCAAAAGTCAAATGAGTTCCAGCATTCCCAGGATACAAATTTTCACTAATGAAACCAAGCAAGGATTGCCCACAAAGTCTTTGGAATCACTTCCTAGATGAATTAAAGTCTCTTCCATGCAGGGCTGTAATAGCTGAACTTCTGCAGTGCTGAAAGGTTTCAGGTAGAGTGGGAACAAGTCCACAATGTTGCTGTACGGTCCGAAATAGGGATGCAGGGTTGGACCAAAGGCTTTCCTCAGGGGGATGATGCCAAAATCCATTGCATTCTGGCACACCAGCATTCCAGACCCCAGCAGGTCTGACAGACAGCCCATGCAAGGAACAAGCAAGATCCAGCTACTAGAGGATGGAATGGGAAGGGAGATGGATTCATTCAGACAAGCAATTAGTGCTTGAAGGAAACCCATGCACAGGTCCCTTTGAGTGAAATGGAAAAGCAAAAGGATTTTGGCAACAGTAGCAGAACTCTTGGAAATAGGAGTGCTTTGCAACAGCAGCTTACTAGGACTAATTGCTGCCACTGGACATTAGGGCAGATGAGAAGAGTTTGGGTAATGCAGGAATCATGTCAGGAGATAAGCAGTCGTCTCCTGTTTCCCCACAACCTTGCAACAAGCAGAAAGGGCTGTTTGATCAATGAAAATAAAAATAGCAAGAAAATCCTGCTGACTCCTGCTGAGACATTGACAGTCTGGTGCCTCTGTTGCCATCTGCTTGGGGGTTACTGCCAGCTCCGAGCAATTATTCTTCATGAATTGGTACCTGTGTGAGCAACAGAAAGAATTGGAGAGTAGAGCTCCCAGCCCACCTCAAGGCTTTGCTTTCATCCTCCCCACATCAGCTCAGGTGACTTGGATGCCTTGTCCGGGGAGAGGGTCCCTGCCCATGGCAGAGGGTGGAATGGATGAGCTTTAAGGTCCCTTCCAACCCAAACCATTCTGGGATTCTAGGATTCTTCTGAAGGCGCTATCATCTGCAATGAGAGATCCTTTTCCACAAGCTCCATCATAAACTGCTGTCCCTTGTCCCAGGCTGCCCCACTGTAACTAATTACAGCCTGAATTACAGCCTGGTTTTCCAGCCACACTGCAGCTCCCTTTGATCTGTGCTGGCCTAAATGGCCTCCAGAATTCCACTATTCTACAGCCTGGTTTTTAAGCAACTTGGAGTCCAGCACCTCCTACAACCAGCCCAGGAACTGGTGACCCTTGTAGATTTTATTAGGTGGTTGCAAGTAATTCATGACTAAATGGAACTTAGGTCAGGTGAATATTCAGTTTTCCCAGGAAAACAGTGAGCTGACTGGGGAGTGTTTGGCATAGGTTTAAGTTCTCCTGGACAAAACCACTCTGTGGAAGGAGGAGCCAGGCCCTAATGTCCAGGCTGATCAAGTTGTTCCAGATTATCTCATTCAACAGTTACTCTTCTTAACCTGCTGTCTCTAAAGATGACAGTGTTCTCTGCATCCATCAGTGTTCTGTCTACCTTTCACCTCCCACTGTGGGATCCAAGCCGATTCTTCCTTAAAACTGGAGGTGAAAGTACACAAGGCTGATGACTAGACACTCAGCCGGACCGGAGGCTTTGGGTCAGCTCCTCACACTGCAGCTTATTGTACAGGACACAGGAAGGCTACAGGGATCCAGCCTAAGCCGCACTTTGATAATGGAAAAATAAACCTTACTCCTGCCCTCACTCCTGTCTTTTCTATTTGGGTTGCATGCTCTTCAGAGTTAAAAGGTACCAAGGGTAGAGGATCCAGCACAGCAGCCCTGTGCTGAGGCCCTCCAACACAAAGACAACTGAAATGACCTTGGGTTAGTCACAGTTTTTCAAAGAGAAGTGAGCAAAACAAGGTATTTTAAACAGTGCCAAAATTGATAGAAACCCCAGATGGAAAACTGTATTTTTCAGAAAGAAAAACACAAATGAGGAACAGAATTCTGGTCTCCTTTCTTTCCCAGTATCAGACAATATGAATACAAGCATCGACAATTAATACTAGCTCTTCTTCCAAAGACACACCAACTGAACACCACAAATTCTGGTAGGCTTTTTCAAGGCAGAGAATGGATGTAAAGAGGGCTTACCCTGCTCCAGTAGCTGCTCTTGGATTTCAGCTGCACTCATTTAATTTTACTGGAAATCTCTTTCAGAAGGCCTTTCAAATCAGAGAGCTTTAAAAAAAAGAAGAAGGAGGTTATTTTGGTAAAGTCTATCTAGCTGAAGGAAAGCAATGCTAATGAGAAAAGGAAGTAATGACTAATTGCCTCTTCAAGTATTGCACCAAATGCAAGAGTGCTGGAGAGGACACTCCCAATTACAATGTTCATCAGGGCAATTAATGCAGCAAGTCCTGATGCCTCTGTATTTCAGTGAGTTAACCAGCAGTTACCAGAAGAGAGAAGCAGATGGGTATTTCTTTTCAGGAGGGAATTAAGGTTAGGAGGATCTCTTTTCAGTTTCAAGAGCAGCATCACTAGCCACAGACTGGCTCACCACTTCCCTTTCAGTCTTGGGAAGCAAACTATAATTTTGTAATCTAAATTATTTGACAGCAACCAAAATATGTATTCTGAAGTATACCTGGCTCTTTTCACCTGTGAGCTTCTCAAAAGTCTGTGCTTCATGTCAAAGCCACTCCCCACTTCAGAGGCCAAATAGATTGTTCAGTCAAGCCTCAGAAAATACCCACTGTGAATGTCTTTTCAGCATCACAGTCATAAAAAGATTATTTGTATGGCAATTCTCGTAATGTGCTCTCTGGCAGATTGGTAGCTTTCTATTGCTTAATTACCCAATGCCAACAGCACCAGAAGCTAAAATTGACAGACACCTTGGGAAGGGGACATTCCAGGTGTGTGACACCCCTTCTTCCCATTGGTGTTTCATGGGCCTGTTACACAGCTGAATGCTGCAGTTTAAGGCGGAAATTACTTTTATTTTATTCCATCCCACAAGGAATACTGAGAAACACTCCTCCAGCAAGTGTCTTTCTGTTTCATTTGTTTCATTTTCCTTCACAATATGAAGCTCTTGTGGTTGGAAGGGACCTTATAGCTCATTGTGTTCCACCCCTGCTGTGGGCACGGACACAGGCTGCTCCAACCCATCTAACTTGGCCTTGGGCACTTCCAGGGATCCAGGGGCAGCCACAGCTGCTCTGGGCACCTTGTGCCAGGCTTGCCCACCCTCACAGCCAAGAATTTCTTACCATTATCCCATCTTTACCTGCTCTATGTTCAAACCCATTCCCTCTTGTCCTAATCTCTACACACCATACACGTTCCTGTCCATGCAATCAAAACACCATGGTAAAAAAGCCCAGTTAAAATGGGGTCCTGGGGACAGTGACAAAGACTGCACACAACTCTGGGAGCTCATTTTCCTTGCCATGGCACACCCCCTGTTCACCAGAGAGAATCACATTCCCCAGAGCAGTCTGGGACAGAAGTACCTTTGCATCCAGCTGTCTAAATCGATGCACCATCCTAGAAGCAGAAGGAGAACACGGAGCAAAGGGATCAGTCTGAATACCAAGGAAAACTTGGCCAATTACCACATCCCATCTCCCCCAGGGTTCCATCCTCCCAGGGAGGCAGGGCTGCACGTGACTGGCATCATTTTTAGTAAAAGTAAATGAACTAATATGCAAATTATTATTAGTAGTAGGATGCTATTCCATTTTCCTTCTCAAGACACTTTTGCTTCCAGTACCGAGGAGATGGTTTTGGTATTTGTTTGGCTTCTTATCCAATGCTGCATGTCTCTGGGTAGTCTTAACTAAACACTTATTTGGGGACAGCAATGTTCATGCCCACGGATAGGAAGGGTCTGGTTTTTCTTGCCCATTCCTAACAGCTCTCTCTGATTAAGGGAAATACTCAAGCTGTCAGAAGTTAGCAAAGTTAAGCAATCATACAGAGCAGGTTTTGCTCTCTAGCAGTGCTCTGTTTTCTTCCTTTCTTTCTGTTTCTTTTTTCTCTTGTACTATTACTCTGAAAACAGTGAGACAGATCCCAAAGATAATGTTTCCATGAGTTGGCAGTCAAAGAAACATCCAAGTCTAAGTGTCCAACCTCTAAATACCATGATTCTAAAGATCATCTTCCCTCCTCAGAGGCCTTCCAGACTAAGTACACATCTCCATCTGGATTACTGCTGTGGGAACATCAGATTCCAAATCCAATGGCAAACATTCTCTGCTAAATGTATAACCATGGAATTATCTGGGTTGGAAAAGATTGAGTCCAACCAATCCCACCACTAACTTGTGTCCCCAAGTGCCAAATCCACAAAGCTTTTAAATCCCCACGCTGAGGTGGGAGTGCCACCACTGCCCTGTGCAGTCTATTCCAGGGCTGGACAGGCTGGACAACCCTTTCCATAAAGAACTTTTTCCTAATATCCAACCTAAACTAATGCTACAGCAAGAGTCAGCTGTGGCACTGCTTCCCATGATGAGATCTCAAAACACCATGGGAAGACATTTTTCTTCTCTTCAGCAGACAAAAAAGCACCATTTCACTTTAGGAATAAAAAGCATGTTTATGCTGAGATTGCTTACTTACTCATTAATTTGTAAACGTTTAGAGCTGCTGAAAACTTGCCTTCACTAGAAATGTTCAAGAGAAAATTAAGAGAATGAAGACAAAGATGGGCAGGCTTACTCTTCTGATGAATCATTTGCTTTTGTATTGATTTTGACGAGGTAATTTTCCTTCATGACAGCTTCCCATGCCAGGATTTCATTGTCCTCATTTCTCGAGCCTGGCAAATGTATTTGAAGAAAAAACACTTAATTTGTCTTTCCAAAGCCAAGGTGCAAAAAGGCTGGGTCAGTGCGTGGATTCTGAGGTTAATGATTCCCTTCCCCACATCCTGAGCACTCACAGCCCCACTGCCCACCCCTGACAGATGTGACACCAACACCTTGCACTGAATGCTCCTGTCAACCAGAGTCACTTAAAAATGCAAAATATGAGCAAACATAAAACCGCAAACCAGCCAAGCAAAGACAAAACACCCCCCTCCTCCCCAACCTTACAAGCTCCAAAAGTCTTTCTGGATTCTCTGAGTCTTGGTTAACACAGGTGCCTCTGCTTCAGCAGGTACAGGACATTCTAGCAAGTTCCCATCTGGGTTTGAGCTTTCCATTTGTTTCTATATTATCCCACATTGGGTCATTAAGAGTAACACTTCTAAGAACTACAATGTAGGATTTTTCACTGAACTGAAACCCTCCAGAATGATGAAGAATTGTCTTCTCTAAGAAGCATTTTGTGGTGGTGCTGTGAATTCAAGAATTGATACAGAGGAGCCCACTTTGAGGCATCAAAGCCCTCCAAGGTAATACTTCAGCATTTTATCATATTCCAGGAGGATAGGGTAAACCACAGGGGTTTAAAGTAAAAAATAAAATTAACTGAGACAAAAGAAGCTGAAGTCCCTTTCTTCCACCCAGTGCTCCTCGGAGCTCACACACCCCTCAGCTGTTCTCCTACATTCCAAGAAACACATAAGCACCCAAATCCCAATCATTTCCATAAGAGTTAAATGAGAAGGCAGGATTTTACAACAGTCAATACATCAATGTGCTTCCTCCACACAGTTCTCAGGTCCTATCATCAGCAAAACCACAATCATTTTCTGGCTCTAATTAACTCTCCCATTCTTTCAGAGCTGCAGCATCCACTGTGCATCATTTGAGCAGGAATTTCTGCCATCCAACAGCTTCCCCAGCGAGGAATCCACACAGCAATCTGGACAGCCAAAGTGATTTAGTGCTAAGCAATTTGGACAGCCCAAAGCAGGCTCTTCCTCCTAAACTGGTAACAAATCCAGCTTCTGCTGCAGGGCAACAGGCAGATTGCTGATGAATGGGAACAGGCCTGTCAATTAACTCAACTTATGCTCTCTCAGCTGAGAAAACACTACATTTGCAGGAGAGATGGGGGGAAAGCTTGTTAAAACAATTCCTATCTGTGTCCTCTGACAGAGAAATTAAAGGAGAAATAGCTCAAGAATTGACTTGCAATTTTTGAGGTGGTTTGCTCGTTTGGCTACATGGAAACTGTTTATTCTCTTTCTGTCATTCCTAGCAAGCAGGATGAATTACAAAAAACCTTGCAAGGCTGGGAAACAGCACAGGCAGCCCTAAAGAGTTGGGATTAATCTGAAGTCTTAATCATTTACACACACAAAGCAATTCTACATCGAAATGGTTTGGACAAGAGAGCACTGGATAAATCTCACTTGAAAACTTGAATCCTACTGAAGAGGTTTCCAGCAGCACAGTGGATTTGCATGACAGAGGTCTACATGGCCCTTGGAAATTTCCCAGGGGAGCACAAAATGCCTGGAATAAGCACAGGATGCCATGGAGGATCTGCAATGCACTTGCTGCATTGGGCAACAAGGGCCAAATCCAAGGTTCCTTGGGCAACAAGGAAAAATACAACTCACAACAAATGGATGGCTCTTTGCTTTCCTTGTTACAGCAGCACTTGAAGCATTTCCTCAGCACCATGTATATGTAGGCAAAGATGACAAAGGGGAAGGGGATGGTCAGGCGACTGCAGTATTCCTGCACCAGGAAAAAACGCTGGAACTTCCACACCTGGTCATTGTTCTCCTGCACTGATCCAACCGTGTAGCTGGTGGTAAAGAGAGAACACACCCAGCATGAGTTATTCACCAAAGAGTTGCAGCAGAGCCAAGAACAGAGCACTCCTCTACTGTACCAGGGCATGGTTTTATAGTCACAGAATCCCAGAGTGGTTTGGCTTGGAAGGGACCTTAAAGCTCATCCCAATCCATCCCTGCCATGGGCAGGGACACTTTCCACCATCCCAGGTTGCTCCAAGCCCCATCCAACCTGGCCTTGGACACTGCCAGGGGCAGCCACAGCTGCTCTGGGCATCCTGTGCCTGCCCACCCTCCCAGGGAACAATTCCCAATTCCCAATATCCCATCCCATCCCTCCCTGCCCTCTGGCAGTGGGAGCCATTCCCTGTGTCCTGTCCCTCCGTGCCTTGTCCCCAGTCCCTCTCCAGCTCTCCTGGAGACCTTTAGGGCCTGGAAGGGGCTCTGAGTTCTCCCTGGAGCCTTCTCCTCTCCAGGTGAGCACCCCCACCTCTCCCAGCCTGGCTCCAGAACAGAGGGGCTCCAGCCCTTGGAGACTCTCCTCTGGACTCATCCCAGCAGCTTCTGATGTTAGGGCCCCAATCATTCATTTATTGGCTAGGAGGTTATTTAGCTTGTTCTCCTTCTTAGTAATTTGCAAATGGGTGGAACTAAGACAGTAGGAAAAAAAACCCCCTTGAAGTTACAAATAAACTGGAAAAAATTTGAATAGGAAGAAAATGCTCCATGTACTTTTACTACCTCAGCTCTAAGCAATCTTCTTGCAGCCTAAACACATGAGAACAGGATGCTTCTTCACAAGATATTGTGTCTTATTAACTGAGCAGATAACTCCCTTCTTAGGGGGAAAAAAAACAAAACAAGTAAATCTAAACCTAGAACACTAACAAAAAATTTAAAAGATCCTAAGATTTGTAGTAGAGGTATTAAGGACATTCCAGGCATGGATCAAATCCATGGCACAAAGCACTGTATGAACCCAGCAAGGCCTCAACCACAGGAGCAAGTTCAGGTTAATAAAACCATAGAGTCCTGAAGAGTGAGAATAACTCCTTGACTCTGCTCTAGCAAGGTCACTGGGGCAGAAGAGTGAGAATAACTAATTTACTCTGCTCTAGCAAGGTCACTGGGACAGAAGAGTGAGAATAACTCATTGACTCTACTCTAGCAAGGTCACTGGGGCAGAAGGGTGAGAATAACTCATTTACTCTACTCTAGCAAGCTCACTGGGACAGAAGGGTGAGAATAACTCATTTGCTCACTCCAGCAAGGTCACTGGGACAGAAGGGTGAGAATAACTCATTTACTCACTCCAGCAAGGTCACTGGGGCAGCAGCTCACACTTGGCCAGGCCCTGACCCAGCATCACCCCTGTGTGACCCACGGGGGTTCACACCAAGCCCCCAGCTCAGAGGATGCTCAGAGGTGGAGGCCAAGGACAAGCAGCAGTCCCTCCCCAGGACACTGCACCAGCTCCCCCAGGCTGCAGGGACAGATGCAGAGGCAAGGGGAGGCTTCCTGCTGTTTTCCAGCAGTGCACTCCCTTTCCCAGGGAAATGCCAGTGCGGGGGTGGCCGGGAGGGCCCCTGGGGTACGCACCCGAACATGGCCACGAGCAGGTTGACCAGGAGGATGTTGGTGGAGAGCATGTAGATGCACACCAGGGGAATGGTGATCCACTCGGGGAAGCGGGGCTGGTTGTTGGCATCCAGCTCCACGCACAGGGGCTTGGACTCGTTCCCAGAAAAGGTGCAGTGGTCAAAGTTGTAGGTGGTACCTCAGAGAGAGAGGGGAGAGCAAACAGTGAGCTCCTGTTCTGCTGGGCTGTCCTGGATTGCCAAGCAAATTGTGTTCCGTTTGCCATCTGCATGGCAGTTCTCTTCTGTTAAGTGGGCAGTTTTCCTTATCTCTTCCACAACTGGGGGGACATTTGCTGATAAGAGGCTATTGAATGTCACTGCATGGCTGATGAGAACTACGGCATCCCACTGGGAGATGTGAGCCCAGAGGGGAGAGCCAAGCATTCCTACCCGGATATAATGTGGAGGCTCTGGAACACCAGCAGGGCTTTTCTCCACTGGGTTTCCCAGAGGAACGGCTGCTCTCTTCCCCTGGATCTTCAGAGGAAGATTGCACCCTTCTACCGGATCCCTGCTCCAACAGAACCACTCCTGACACTGCAGGAGGGCTGCAGCCACAATTCCAATGGGACTGCTACCAACACCCTGACCCACAGGGTGTCAGGCTGGGTTCTGACTCTCAGTGTTTTAGTTTACTGCATTGTTTATCTTTTTATCTTCTTCCCTATTAAAGAACTGTTATTCCCTACTCCCATATTTTTGCCTGAGAACCCCTTAATTTAAAATTTATAGCAATTCAGAAAAGGGAGGGGTGGTTTTACATTTTCCATTTCAGGGGAGGCTCCTGCCTTCCTTAGCAGACTCCTGTCTTTCCAAACCAAGACATGGGCCCAGCCCCAGCTCCTGCCCTCATCCCTCCATCCCTGCTCCCCTTTAGACTTGGAGGCAAGGGGCCAGCACAGTCTGGACAACATTTAGGAGGACAGAGCCTTTGACCCAGCCAGGAGAGACCCCCAGAAGGCAAATACCATCAATATCATCAGGGTACTGGCCAAACATGGCCAGGTAGGGCTCGTAGATGACCGAGCGGAAGATCCACTCCCAGCGGTGCTCGTTCTTCCTCAGGATGCCTTGCCTGGCCACACCAAAGGCCACCATCCACACAGCAAAGAGGAAGAGGAAGAAGAAGACATCTATCATCTGAAAAAGGGACAACAGGCATCAATCAGTGCCCCTCTGCATCCACACATGGATGGCTTTTTGCTCCTCTTTTCACCAACACACATGGTAGCAACTGACCGCTCCCATTCAGAGAATTTCAAATATATTTATGCAACCACAAAAGCAAGGCATGTTTTGGAACACAGGATATCCTCCTGGCATCACACAGGCTCCACAAAAGCCAGAACCAGGTTAAAAGGACTGTGGCTCACCTTATCCCTGTGAGATGAAAGCTTCTGGAAATGCCACTCTGGATGGCTTCCAGCCAGCATTTACAGCACAGACACTCTGGCCAATGGTTTCATGAATTTCTAGCACTGTATGAGAGGATCTTCACCACCCTCTTCCTTAGGTACTCGTGTGATGGATTCAGTGGAGGACCAAAATCCTCCCCCTGTACCCTCTATCATCACTGTCTTGTTTGGGGAATACTCATGGGAGCAATAGAAATACTGCTGAAACATTTGAGGTGTGGAAGACAAAAGCTACCAGAAAGCAAATTTCCTCTTCTGTTCTTCAGCCTGATCCTTATTCTCTCTCTTGACACAGAAAAATGCCCTGCTCTTAATTAGATCCCATTTAAATCTTAATTCATCCTGTTTAGCAGATTTAACTTGCTGCCATCATCAGAACATGGTGATTTTGCTCTTAAGAGGGAAGGGAAAAAAAGTGTCAAATCATTTATTTAGACTCTCTTGAATAGCTGCCAGAATCTTACCATCCTCTGCAGCATAATAATTTTGGGTCCTAGATTCCTGCTAACAGTGAAAATGTGGATGAGCCTCAGGGTAAAAACTATGTAGTCCAAACAGAAAATTACTCTCCCGGAATACCAAGAGCTTTCATCAGAGTGAAGCCTGATGGAGACAGCAGAAGAAAACAAAGAGAAGCCTTGGGTGAATCATGCAGAAATCAGGTAAAACCACACAGAAACATTGAAATGGAGAGTGGAAGGTGAGTAACTGGAAAGCAGAGCACAGCTATGCAGGGCCCCATGGCCTCCCACATCTAATGACAGGTGACAGAGATGGTTAATGCACACTCTGTTTACACCCTTCCTTCCTGACATGCATCATATCCCTGCTCATTTCTTCTCTTATTTCTTCTCTTACCCTTAAAGCCATTAACAGCACAGAAATCCGTACCTGGAGCTACTCCCACAGCCCTGTGAAACCACCACAGTGCAACAACTGCTCCACTGCCCTGAGGCAACAAGGACTTAATTACAGCTGACTGAACAATTCCTTTGGAAAATGTGATTCCATCATTTCTTTGCCATGGTTTTTAACTGACCCCATCGTGTAGAACAGCTTTGGGAGATAATGACATTGTTAGGCTGCTGCAGGGACAATCACAGTCCTCTTAAATATAATGCAAGGCCCACGTGGTCATACTAAATAGCCAGTAACAGGAGCCACAGAAAATCCTAAAGATCCCCTGACTTTTTTTTTTTTGGTCAGTATTTGGGGCCTTCATAAAGGGAATTTCATTAACAGACTGCTCCCCAGAATTTCATTGCAGGTTGTAGTCAAAACCCACCAAGGAAGAGAAGTAAAGCTGTAAGATGGACACAAGAGAAGGCACTACTCACCTGAACACAATCCCTGCTATGAAGTAGAAGATTGCAAGGGTATCCATAACATTCCACAGGTCTGAGAAATACTTGCTGCCGTTCATGTACCACTGGGAAGGAAAAAGAACAGAAAGTAACCTCCACACAGGACAGTTTCCTTGCCCAATTACCTTTTTGTCACACAACAGATAACACCAGAGTTCAGATGGCTTTCAGTTTCCCCAGAAAGAAGGGTTTAGTGTGTCCAGCAATGCCACAAGTTACTGGCAAGCTGGTTTTTTGGGTCTTGGTGTGACCCAGGAAGCACTGCAGAGGGGAGGGGGGTCACAGTTTAGGGGTAGCTGATGCATCCTGGCTTCTCTCCCTTCACAGAGATCATTGACTGATCTGCCCCCAGCTACATGCACATGCTTTGGATCCAAGATGCAGATTTAATTTATTCTTTTAACTACAGAGCTCTCTATTTTTGAATTGCAGGTCTAGTGAGAATCCCTGCTCATTCCCAGACAGACTGGCACAGCAGCCTGGATCCCCACAGATCCTGGATCTGTGCAAGAACCAACCTCAGGAGTCAATTCAGAGGTGACTCATGAGGACAAGAAACTTCACCAGGACAAACCTCTGCCAGGCCTGGAGAAATAAACTGCATTCCCAATCATAATTCTTTTGAATTTCAATTTTTACTGAAATAATAAAAGTTTTGGAGAGTACTGTTCAGTGAATCTCTAACTGGCATATCCAAGGAAGGCAATTCTGCCCTTACTGCTTGTATGGGAAACAAACAGAAATCAAAGGGAGTTTTCTCCTAGGTGCTGTCTCTGCCCAGTAGCTCCCTAAATCAAACAAAACATCTGGGACTGAGGTGCAGTTCTCCAAATGCCAAGCAGTTCCTACTGCTGTGAAGTGCACAGAGGTTCTGTCCCAATTCCTCCTCCACAGGAGAAAACAGGGCTCTCCTTCACACCCCACCAGTGCACCCACTCACCTGGCTGGAGGCTACCTCCATGTGCCTAAGGAAGCAGCAGGGAAAAGGCCTCTCCAGTTTCCCTAGGGCTCTAAACAGGACTGGGAGAGCTCCAGCTACTTACAAATCCCCAGGAGCACCAGAAGTGAAAGCAGGGCTGAGCCAGTGCCTTACAGTTCAGAGACTGCTCCAGACCAAGGGCTGATTTCTCTCCAGGACTGGGTATCTGACTGCAGGGACCCCTGGCAAGCTGCTCTTACTTGCTTTGGATGTAAAAGCACCATCTAAGAGACCCCTGTTCTTTTATTTCTTTAAATACAAAGGACACAGACCCAATTTTGATGCAGAGTTAGAGCAATGCACACATGGTCTATCTCAGGGGAAGCCAGGGAGGAATTTCCCCAAGAAGTTTAGAGGACTGGGACACTGCTCTGCTTTTCTGCTCCATTTCTCCTCCTCAGGAGCCAGAACACTGTCTGCAGATAACTTGAAATCTTCAAATTTAGCTGCCTCCACTGCCAAATTGGTACTGCCTGGCTACTGCAATCCCCTTACTAAAGAGAATTGCAGCAGTTCTACATGCTCAGGGTAGTAAGAAAAAGGGACATTGATAGGAAAATAAGGTTTCTATCCCTAAGGTTTTCCCTAGGACTTTTGCTGAGTGCACACAGGACGTGCAAGGACAGGTCCAGAGACACCAGAACCTAAATCAGCAGAAACAAACACTCCATTAGTGTTTTCATGGCAAAAAAAAAAAGTCTTTTACTTTTCCCCCATTTTCTTAGCAAGTAAAGTTGCCATAAACAGGGTTCCACCTTGACTATTAAAAAGGGAAAACACCACAGTAACAGCAGCATCAGAAATGTCATCTGAGCTCAAGTTAAAAAATATTATTGCAGGGTGGGATGATCCAGCAGATCACCCACAAACACTCATGAGGGGACTCAGCAGAGTCAGAAAGCAGCACCAAACCCACAGACCCACTGCTCTTTGCTCTTTTGACTGCCCCAGCATCCTCCCACTGCTCTGGCCACAGACTGGCAGAGAGCAGCTTGCCCAAAACCCACTAGATTCCATGTGAAGTGAGGAGAAGATACCTATAAAGGCAGCCCCACATGCTGTTCCCACATCACAGCTGGTCCCTGAGTCTGCAATGAGCCACCAAAAACTGTACAGATGATTAAAAGCTAAATAGAAATGCACAAAGGTATGCAGCTTACTGGTAAAATAAAAAATAAAGGGGGTGGAATGTAGGGAAGGGAGGCAGGCACGACTTAATCTAAAGCTAATCTAAATGATTAATCTAAAGCTCTGCACCAAGATAAATGTGCTAAATTTAACCCTTTATTACCAACTAGCTTGGCAAGCCAGGCATTCCTGGGGAACATCTGCACTGGCATCATCATCCTCTTGGTGCACAGACAGGAATTAAACACCAGAGGAAAAAACCCTCAGTGAGCCCTGAGCAGCTCTGCTGGGAAATGGCTCCCCTGAGCACCTGCACTGCCCTGGAGGGGAAAAGCCGCAGGGCTGTGGCTCTAACACTAAGCTCTCTGGGCTTGCAGGAGCTGCCTACTTGTCTCACTTCATCACAAAGCAGAATGAAGACCAGCACGTAGAGGATGATCTCCAGGGCCGTGGGTTCCTTCTGGAAATCCATCAGCAGCACGTAGGCGAAGAGCAGCAGGAAAGCGATGTAGAAGATGACGTTCCAGGAGAAGACCACAAAGGGGGAGGTGAAGAAAGACACATAATACAAGAAGAGTTTCTTACTCTTCTCCACAGGCTTTTTTCTGAGGAATTAAAAGAGGGAAAAGGTCTCAAAGCATAGCTTTTAATGCCTGGAAACATCTGTGTTCTTAAAAGAGAAAGAGCAAAGGGTGCAAGGTCTAGCTCAGGATGTTACTTCAGAGGTAAAGACATCTTGCACCCACTACCCTCAGGCACTCCAGCAAACTGGTAATCTTCCAGCTTGGATGGGGCTTGAAGTCACCGGGGATAGTGGATGTTGTCCCTGCTCATGGCAGGGGCTGGAACAATATAAGCTTTAAGGTCCCTTCCCACCCAAACCATCCTGTGACTCTGTGATCTTAAATCCTAGATCAGAGTGAAACACAAACTGTCAAAAGCTCATTTGGCTTTTTAATACCTTCATCTAAGACTGACTGAACACTAGAAGAGCTTCCCCAGAGTGGCTGTGGAGTCTCCACCCTTGGAGAGATCCAAAACTGGGCACAGTCCACAGTCCAGCTGACCCTGTCTGAGCACAGGGTTGGACGGGATGATCTCCACCCAGCCTGACTTGCCCTAAGATTCTACAATTAATTAACTTGCTTTCCCTCTGGAAAGTTTTCCCACTGATGAAAAGTCAGTTGATTACCTGAATGAGATGAAACCACAGCCTATTAAAGGGAAAAAGAACAGGCACAGTATAATCTTCCAGTTCTTTGTGTCTCTTGAAATCTCTCCATACCACTGCTTGGAGAGGAAATTCTGCAGGGAAGAAGGAAACATCCTCATTTGTGCTAACAGCAACAAAATCACCTAAGAATGCTATTTAGAACATTTGATTTGATAAAAATAAACCCCAAACTTTGATATTTCAATCAAAATACTAGAGATTTCTGTTGCAACAAACCAGAAAGGTCTCAGCAATGCTGGCTTCTTAGGGCAGCCATTCTCCATCTATGTGATGAGGAGTTAAAAATGAGGCTGAGCAGGACTTGACCTGATTGATAAAACACTCATAAACCACTGCATTCTGTGCAATGCTCATCCATGCTGGGCATTACACCCACTCTGTGCAAGCCAGGAGCAGAAATCACTTCAGGCAGCCTTTATTATCCACTTCATTATGATTTATAGCCCCAAGCCAAGATTTTTTTCCCCTCCTGATTTACATTTGTGGGTAGAGGAGCCAACAGCCCCTGTTAGAGCACAAGAGCCACAGTGACCTGCACACCTTTCCCTCACAGCCATTACCTGCACACCTGGCTGGGCAATAAACTGCTGGTCCCTGGCCTCCACTGCTAGCTCCAGGCAGTTGCTGCCTCCCCAGGCTTCACAGGAATAAGTCAGCAGCTGCTCAGCCAGCTCTTCATCGTTGCTGTAGCACTCGGTGAACAGCTCTGCAAGGAAGAGGCAGCTCCAACTTCAATTTCCCACCAACTTGGGTGCAAATATCTTTAGTGTAATATTTGTGATGTCACATTTTCAGCACTGCAGAATGACTGTGCTGAAATCACTTTACAACCTCACTTGCACATCTTCAACTTTTCATACAGAGTTTGAGCCTGGATGGAAAACTGTAACACTAAATCGCAGAGAGAGCATTTAGTTCTGCACTAAAAAATTGAGTAAAAAATGTGAATTTCTCCTTAAATGACTCAGTAAATCTATTTGATTCATCCTCTTTTCTTAAATTCTGCTTGGCACTGATCTGATGAATTATAGTCAGTCCAAAATTAACAGTAGGGTTGAAATAGTCAGAATCTGATGCTTTTTCCCTGGGAAATGCATTGTTCACTCCTTAGTGTCTTGCTAAATCATCAGGCCTGAGGGATGTAGATACCTTTTAAAAGGTCTATTTAAGCAGTTTTTGCTTTGTGGAATAAGAGAAAACTCTGGAAACAAGCAAGATATTTCCAGCATGGCCTTGAGCTGGTCCTTATAAAGTCACAGAACAATCAATCTACTTTTTACCTGCAACTTGTTTTCACTCCCAGAAGTACTCCCACAAATCTGAAGAATGTTTTTTCCCAACCAGTATTCATTAGGAAAGTTTCCCCTTTTCCATATTCTCCTTCCTGTTTGTGGGCATCCTTCTTCAGCCTTGCCAGTGGAGCTAAGTAGCTTTTCTTCCCCATAAAAGAAATTCTCCACCCCAAAAAAAGGCCACTTCACAACATCCACCTTTTGAAGCCAAGCTCTTAAGACAGGGCACAAAATTTCTACTGGGAACAAATGGTGTGGAAGGAATTTCCAAGCAGTAAAACCACAGGTTGACATAAAGGAAAAATTTATTTAATGTGGGGTTTCTAGTTTTTGATTCCCTGGTCTCTGACCCTTCCCACTAAATTTCTAAAGGACTCACAGAGCAGGCACTTACCTACTGCTCTTGTCTCATACTCGTTAGCCAGTTCCTCGGACTCACCAGCAGCATTTATATCATTCTTCACCTTGGCCATGCTTTTCAGGAGCTTACTGGCCCCCAGGGCTGCCAAAGTGCAGCCTCTGGTCTGTGGAGAGAGAGTGAAGTCATGCACATCCCTCTGAGAAGGGAACATGATCATAGAACCCTGAAACCACAATGATTTGGGTAGGAAAGGACCTTAAAGTTTATCTCATCCCAACCCCCTGCCACAGGCAGGGACACCTTCCACTACACCAGGTAGAATCCTTTAAAAGTTATTCTCCATTTTGCACCTTCTCAGTTCCCAGTCCAGAATGATCTATTTGATTCTACAACCATTCAATTACTGTTCCAAATTAGAAGTTGGATTTCAATCAAACCCCTGGAGTCAGAACCCATCCATGCTTTGGAATGGGCAGGAGCTCATCATCCCAGGTCAGGCACAGATAACAACAAACAGTGGATGTGGACTCCTGACTCACACACAGCCTTAGGAAATCAAAGTATCAAGTCCACACCCAGGCACAAAATGGGCAATATAAAACCTACTGAGAGTCATCAAGCAATCATCTCTTGTGGTGTTGTGTTTGAAGCTGGATGTGGAGCCTTCAAAGGCCAAAAAACCAAAGACACAAAACCCCAGTGCACTGCCTGCAAAGAGAAATAAAGGAGAACTCACTTGCTCCCAAATGACTTTGGACAACTCTTTCTTGTTCTGAAGAACTGACCAAATAAACAGAGCTTGCAATGGGTGCCTTGTGATAGGACACTCCTCCTGGAAGAGAGAGCAAGAATTCAGGCCTGAAATCACCAAATGTTTTCAACTGGAACAAATCTGAGCATGGACTCTCCTGTTTTTGTATTTTCTTTGTTTCACAGCCACCACACCAATCCCTTCTCTCAGCTCTCTGCCGCTTGCCACACACTACTGTGAGTTAGGCTATATTTTATGTTTCTATTAAAGCTTTGTGTTTGATAAGGAAGAATCAGCCTCCTTGTTTTTCCTGAAGCTGGTACTAAAGAATATTTGTGTAAAAGGCACTTGCTGCTTTAACCACTGCAGCCAGAGAACCTCACTCAGAGCAGGATCCAACTGCTCATCACTCACTGAGAGCTGAATCTCCATCTCATCCTTGCTGTTCTTGTAGTATCTTTTGAAACCTCTGCGGAAATCCTCCACCATCTTCCACACGAAGGTGAGGAGGGCATCGTTGTAGGAGTTCTTGGCAATCTGCAGGTTCTTGAACACCAGGCTGCTGAAGTTGTTGGTGTAGAGCTCCCTCAGGACCTCTGTGGTCAGGAACTTGCGCAGATTCAAGCCGTTCTCCAGGAAGAGCCGGACAAATTTGGGCCTGTCCTTCACCAGGGCTGTGAACATCACATCCTGCAGGTCTGCAGACTGGGCAGGAATGGAAAAGCAAATGTTGGGGATCACGTGAGACATGTGCACCTTATCTAAGGCCTGACACACGGTCACTGTCACATCTTCATCAGAATCAGGTTTTTTTCTGTACACAGTTGCCTTGGCTGGATGGCCCAGAGCATTTCTGGCATGGGCACATCACCTTTGCAACCACTGATGGTTCAATGGATCATCATGGAATGATGGATTGTCACTATAGGACACAAAACACGATGCAGACTCATTGCTCTTTCCAAGGTAAAAAGGGTCTTTTTATTTTCTGACTCCAAGATTTATCAATTTCCAAAAGTGACAGTGGATTGGAGGGTCACAGTGCCATCTCTCCAATGACACTGGACAAACCAACAGTCCATCAAATTTCTCCTCCTCCATAAAAGAATGCAAAACAATAAGCTATTTATATAACGTGTGTGAGAAAGTTCATTACTAGAATGTAAACATCAGAAGGCTTAGAAGAACTTAAAAAAACAGAGCGACAATGGATCATTTTGGAATGATCCAAAACTATCATTCATGGATATGGAATACCCCGAGTTGGGAAGGACCTGCAAGGATCACCAAGTCTGACACCCCTGGCCCTGCACAGACAGCCCAACAATCCCACCCTGTGCACCCCTGGGAGCATTGTTCAAATGTTCCTTGGGCTCTGGCAGCCTGAGGGCTGTGCCCATTCCCTGGGCAATGCCAGCACCCTCTGGGGGAAGAATATCCAGCCTGAGCCTCCCCTGACACAGCTCCAGCTGCTCCCCAGGTCCTGTCCCTGTCACAGCAGAGAGGGGAGCTGCCCCTCGTGAGGAAGCAGCAGCTCCCAAGGAGGTGTGACCTCCTCTTCTCCAGGCTGAATGGCATGTGACAGTCAGTGCAGGAGCAGGAGACACTCTGGGCACAGAGGCTGAGGTGCTGGGACAGGGGGGCTCCTCTTGGGCTGAGTCCCTCCCCAGAGCCCCTGCACTCACTCAGAGGGGGCTGTACCTCCCAGTTTCGGTCGTTGGTGAAGATCTCGTCGCTGGCCAGGTCCAGCTGGTTCCACTCCAGCAGCAGCTTCAGCTGCCCGTTCCAGTTGTCCCTGTCGTGCTCGTTGGTGCTGAAAGCTGCAGAGCAGGAACAACCCCTGGTCAAGGCCAGCCATATTTATTATCTCTGCTTCTCACACTACTACTGTATTTTGGGGTTGCCAGACAAAGGAGGGAATGATGAATCTGACTCCATGTTCTCAGAAGGCTAATTTATTACTTTATAACACTAAAATATATTAAAGAATGCTATACTATACTAAAGTATACAGAAAGGACACTTACTGAATGCTAAAAAGATAATAATGAAAACTCCTGACTCTTTCCAGAGTCCTGACACAGCTTGGCCCTGACTGGCCAAAGAGTCAAAACAATTAACATGAAACCAATCAAACAATCACCTGTGGGTGAACAATCTCCAAACACATTCCACATGTGAGCACAACACAGGAGAAGCAAATGAGATAAGAATTTGTTTTCCTTTCTCTCTGAGGCTTCTCAGCTTCCCAGGAGAAAATCCTGGGCGAAGGGATTTTATCAGAGAATGTGAATGTGACACACTGCCAGGACAAGACTCCTTCCAAGGGGCTTTCCCCCGACTCATGCACATCTTCCCAACTGGGGGCTGGAGGCTCAGGGATGTATTTATGGCCCAAGACAGGCCACAAAGGAGCTGCCAGGAGCACCTCATGACCAAGAACAGCACAACACTTCCTTCAGGCTCCTCAGAGTCCTGCACTCTCTACACAGGAGAGATCCTGCAGGATTCCCAGTGGGGCCCTGTCAGCATCCCCAGGGCTCTCCAAAACACCTTCCCAATTACCTGGTTTGGATCTTTCCCACCCTGAGAGATCCCATGCTGCTGCTGCAGCCTGCCCACACCCCTTCAGAGGAATGCAGGCTCCACACTGTGGCAGGAGCTTAGCTCTAGAGAGATGGCACTGTTCTAAAGAAACTTCTAGAGAATGAACAGCCATCCTTCTCCCAATTATTTTTAAATCCCCAAAAAAACTCAGAAAAACAATTACTTGCCTTTGTACAGGGCAAAGGAAATGGCATTGCTCACAATTTCATCTCCAGCTTCTTCTATTTTGATCACAGTCAGTAAATGAGGGCTCTCAAGGACTTCTTTGATCTACAAAAAAAAAAAAAAAAAAAAAGAAAAGTTGTGTTTCAAAGCTATCAAGGCTGTTTAGTAGCAGATCTCCTATTAGAAAGAAATTTGTCACCACATCATAGCAAAGCTGCTTCTCATCAGTCCTGGGTTTTAACAAATTTAAACAAACCCAAATAGAAGTAGATAATGAGCTTGATTTTAAAGTCACCAAAGGACAACATTAATTATCCTCTGAAAATACAGCAAATAACTGTGATTCCCCTATGCAGATCATCTTTAACAAGAAGATATAATCTCAGTAATTAGAAGTGACTCTTAAAGTAGAAAAGATTGACAGCACAAGTTTCAACTTATGTCAAGCAGCTTGTTAGAGAACAGTCTCTAGCTCCTTGTGCTTTGTCAAAACCAGATAATTTCTCCCATAATGAAACTTTGTAGAGTTCATTTCATTTCAGCACACAGAAGACAAATAATCTTGTCCATTTCTGATGCGGGAGGAGGCGCACTCCAGGGCATCCCAGCAGAAGCTGTGAAGAGTGGGGCCAGACAGGGAACAAACACGGCCTTCAGCAGCTCCCCCCTCCACAGGGAAGAGATCCTTCTGGAACCTTATTCACTTTCCTGTCACCACACACCTGCTGACCTGATTGCCCCCACAATGCCTTTGTTCCAATCCCTGCAGATGGAGAATGTTCCTTTTTTAAATCTGCACAGGTGTAGCATGGCCAGGAGCCCTGCACAGCCCGTGGGTACCCCCAGACAGCAACACCCCTGCCTTGGAAGGCAGCATCTGCTCCCTGCAGCTCCTCCCACAGCACCAACTCACCCACTTGATCCAGCTCTCCGTCTCCTCCTCGGAGAGCCTGGAGATGGTGCGGGGCAGGAACCTGAGCAGGCTCTCCTTGACACAGGAGGAGGCCAGCGTGCCCTCGGCCTCCAGCAGGCTGGCAATGACATCGGCGATGCGCCCCGAGCCCTCCACCACCACACACGGGATCTTGCTCTTGATGGCCACGTTGATGGACTGGGGACACACAGGGAGAGGAGAGCACTTGAGCATGAGTGCTACTGAGTAAGGAAGCCTAGAGAACAACAGAAACCCACAGCCCACAGCAGTATTTTTATTGTTATACACCGATACTTTACCAGTGACAACACTTTAAAACCTCATCATCTGATGAGAGGGGGCTGTGAGAGCCCCAGAGAGACTGGGGGTCAGAAATCACCATCTGCCAAACTTTCACAGAATCACAGAGCAATTTGTGTTGGGAGGGACCTCAAAGCACAACTTGTTCCCCCCCGCTGCCATGGGCAGGGACACCTTCCACTAGGCCAGGCTGCTCAGCTTGAGAGTGGGTCAGCAGATCAGGACAGCAGCCAAGTGGAAATGGCATTCAGGTCACACAACAGTGCTGCCCAGCCACAGCCACTGCTGCTTTATGGCTCAGCATTGCTCAGCTGAGACCAAGGGCTCTGGATTTATCTGCTGGAGGCAGCAGCAGCAGTGTTTTACAGAGAGATCACTTCTGTAGCATCACAAGAACATCAAACTCTAATGTTACTGAAAGTCTCCAAGTAGCCACTGACATGATTTCTCACACAGCAACATTGTCCATGGATTAACAGCAAGACAAAAATCTGCTGGAATCGTGCTGGAAGGACCATTAACCCATTAAGGCAAAGACCATAGGAGACACTGATTTCATTTGCATCCCTACACTGAGAACAGAGTCACAGCATGAGCTGCTGCCAGCAAATTGCACAAAGGGAGTCAATGCAAGTTATCACCAAGCACTGAAAAAACAGAACAGCTATTAGTTAAGAGAGTTTCTTGAGAACAAAAACAAAACAAAAAAATCACCTCAGTCATCAAAACCGTGCACACATTCCTCCTGTCAACTGGAGCAGGTCTCTGACAAAGGCAAGGAGGCTTTTCTTATCAGCTAGATGAAAGGGGTTTTCTAAAGAAGGGTTCAGCTAAAGTGCATGTTTTACATCACAGGGAAATTTCAAACAGAAGCTTGGAGCAGTTTTACCTCTCCCTCACTAATGCTGATTCTTGTCATCATGCACCAGCCACAGAAGCTGAGGAAGGGGGAGCCTTTCCTGGCCAGCCCTGCCAGGACCAAGGCATGGCAAGGACAGACATCCACAGCATGGACTCTGCTGAGTCATCTGGGCTGGTCAGAGACTCAGTTTACTCCTTGAAAAAAGGCTTCACCTCAGAATAGCTCAGTGCACTTCCCACACTGAGAAATAAAAACTCGGCGTGACATAAACCACCCTCGGGTTGCACCAGGAGAGGTTTAGGTTGGATATCACAGAAAATTCTTCACTGAAAGGGTTATCAAGAACTGAAACAGGCTGCTTATGGAAGTCACTATTCCTGAAGTGTTCAAAAAATGTGTGGATGTAGCACCTGAGGACATGGTTTGGTGGTGAACATGATAATGGTGCTAAATTGACCATGGGATCTTAGAGATCTTTTCCAACTTCAATGTTATTATGATCCTGTGAAAGAGCCAAGAGAGAGGCATGAACCCTTAACGGAACCATCATCCAGGTACTTCCCAGAGGAAACTCTTGCCAGGAATTATGCATTTGATTTAACAAGGTTTTTACTCATTCTGGTCAGGCAGCTACTAACTCTGTGTTATGTATCACTGCCGAACAGTGGGTTTGAGGTCTCTCCAAAAAATGTGAAATCATAAGTCTGTAGCTGTGAAATCACAGCTACAGCACCTGGCAGTCAGTCAGCTCCTTCAGTGATGGCCGAATCCTTTCTCAAACATCAGCAATTTGGAGCTAAAAGGAAATGGACATATTCAACACAACCCTCTGAGCACAGCTTTCCTCTAAAACCTGACTGGATGCTTCATTTCATCTCAGGACCTCTGATTAACACTGCATCTGAATCTATCTACAACTGGGCAAAGACAAAATTCATCATGTGAATGGAGCCAACCCCACAGGAAACATACAGGGAGGCTGGGATAGCAATCTGGAATTTCACACACTGATTCAGACCAACTGATTAACACCAGCAACACAGTGGTAGCAGAGATCGTGCTCTGAAATCACATTGTTTATCCTCCTGACAAGCAAAATTTTATTAACCTTGACAGTAACAGCACAGCTCTGGTGAGAACAGGAAGTACCAAGATAACACCTACAAAAACAAATCATAAATATAATGCTGCTTCAGCTTTATTTTTGCAGCATCCTACTCTCTTGCACAATCCAGCTCTCTGTACAGGCTAAACCAGCTCTTCCTGCAGTTGGTCAGAGCTTGTCCTCACTGTTCCTGTTCCCTTCCCACATGGCCTGACTCCACACCCCCTCACTCTGAAAGCCCTGGGCAGGTCCCTTTGCTCCCTCAGGCCACTCATCCTCACTCTGGCAAGGCGGATGGGCAAGTACCAACCCTGGGTTTTAACCCTGAGAGAGATTTAGAAGGGATCTCCCTTTCCCCCTCCCCTCAGAGTCACTTACACATCCTGTTTCAAGGAATTTCTTTGCTCTGTTCAGCCTCCTCCTGCCTGTCTTCTGTTTGAAGAGGATGTCTGGTCCTTCTCCATGTAGGCTTGGAAGGGTCAGAGTCAGCAGAGCCCTCCTGCCCTGCTCAGCTGCCAAGACTTAAACCAGCTCTAGATCTAAACTAGACTCCAAATGTATTTAAAATGCACTTATAAGAAACAGGGAGAGAAACTTTTTACATGGGTAGATAGTGATAGGACAAGAGGGTATGGTTTTAAACTACAAGCGGAGAAATTTATATTTACATTAGGAGATGATTCACTGTGAGGGTGGGCAGGGCCTGGCACAGGGTGCCCAGAGAAGCTCCTGGATCCCTGGAAGTGTCCAAGGCTGGGCTGGATGGGGCTTGGAGCAACCTGGGATAGTGGAAGGTGTCCCTGCCCATGGAATTGAGTGGTCTTAATTGTCCCTTCACATTCTGGGGTGTGGAAAAACTGAGACAACTGAACTGTCCCAGCCAATACTTTTCCAGGATGTCAGCCCAAGGCAGAAACTTTGCAGAGAAATTTTAACAGAAACAAACTTCAAAAGCTTAAATTGCAAACAAGGTCCTTCTGTAGCAAGTGCAAGGCAAGCTTCTGTAAATAACAGCACTCTCTATTTCATCAAGTTTCTTTTGGAGCAATCAGTCTTCAATATCAGAGCAATGCCCCTGTTGTCATTCCTGGAAATAAATAAAAGAAATGAACTTACTTTCAAAGTCTCCTTCCCACCACCTTGGGCAAAACACACAATTGGGATCTTCCCGCCATAATTAGATTCTGTGAAATATGCCAAAAGAAAAAAGAAGGCAAAATATTAAATCAATTAATGCAGTTTGAACAACTTTTTTTTTTCCTGAGTACAATGAAAGAATTTCTAAGCCATTCATGCAAATACTAGTTTGCTGTTGATTTTGCCAGAGTTACTAACAGCTGTTCTTGATAAAAACTCAGTTTTGCCTAACATTCAGACACCCTTCTCCAACAGAAGCTTTTCCCTTCTAGAAAGCCTAATTCTTGCTATCTCTGAGGGCCTTAAAATGGAATTTTATTGTATTTATCTGCTCCTTTAACTCAGAGAGTCAAAGGAGCAGATAAACACAATAAAATTTTGAGTCTCAGAAAAAAGGTTCTTATCACAAACTCAAGATACAGAACCTCTGAGTTCACATTTCCAGTCGTAAAAGAAAAGTAAGAATTCTGTAACTGGAGCTAGTGTCTGAGAGACATTCCAAAAAAAACCCAAAACAACCAAACCCAAACAACAACACTCACAAAAGCTTTTTAAGAATTTATTGCTAAGGTGTTTGATTTTTATTTTTTTTTTTGGTAAAGAAGTGGATGAAAGAGAAATTATTTAGCAGTAGGTTGCAGGTGGCTCAATCACCCTCATAAATAAATATTTTGGGAAAAGCCAAATTTCAGCTTCTGTGTAACTGTGCTCCAGCTACCTGGAATTCAGTGGGGATGGATATAGAAGGGCCAGCTTCTAAGAGGAAGGGAGGGAAGGGCTGTGTGGCTGAAATGAAGCATTTCCTGTGACACAAAGGACACACAGAAAGGAAGATGAGGGAAGGTGCTGCTCCTGAAAGAGCTCCAGATGCACTGCAGTTCACACACACAGTGTGAACCTTCCAGCTCAGCAGCCACAGGATGCTGCCAGTGCTTTCTGATTCCAAGGAAATCACTGTGGCTGTGCCCCAGAGCATGCAGAGGCAGCAGGAGGAGGATACCTGGGATGACCCTCTCTGAAATGTACTTCTCCAGCTGGGTCCGCACTTTGGCCTCCGTGGTGGGGTGCCCGTGGGTGCCGTTGTCCACCAGCAGCAGATGGGTGTGGTTGTTATCCAGGCAGTACAGGGGGTCTCTCTTCAGGTCATCCATGATGTAGTGGGCCAAGTAGCTCCCCTGGGGGCACACAATGTGTTTGACAAAGATTCAAGGACACACACACCTTATTTATGTGGTGGGACAGTTTTTCAGAGGTGTTCTGTCGTGTTTGGTGGACAAGAGACAAGGGGGGCTATCCCTTCTGACAGGAAGGATGGCAGGGTCAAGCTATGTCAGGGAAGGGATAGGTTGGATATTAGGAAAAAATTTTCACTGGAAGAATAATAAAGTACTGGAATTCTCTTCCCAGGGAGGTGGTGGAATCACTATCTCTGGACGTGTTTAAAAAAGACTGGACATGGCACTTGGTGCTAGAGTCTAGCCGAGGTGTGAGGGCATAGGTTGGACTCAATGATCTTAGAGGTCTCTTCCAGCCTCATTATTCTGTGATTCTGTAATGAAGATCCTAAACAGCAGCAGCAGGTACCCACCGTGTGCCTTAGCTCATGGGAAGCCCTGCTGTGGGGGAGTGCACAGGGAATTCAGAGCTGGAATAACCATGGGAGTGGGTTATTCCCTAAAGCAATGCCAGACACAGAGTTAGAGCAGCTGAACTCCCGCACAGACATGCCAAAACCTGGCACAGCTGAAATCCTCCTCACCAGGCCTGATGTGTGGGACTAACTAGGGCACAAGAACATTTTAGTTTCCTCCTGTTCTGGGAAGAACTCCTGACATTTTGAGGCTGAGCCTTCTCTTTCTTTCCCCACCACCCCATGCATGCAGCACTTGAGGATGTGGTTAAACTGTGAATGTGGTGGCAGCACTGGGCTGACAGCTGGACTCTTAGAAGTCACAGTTTGTCCAACCTTAATTTTAAGCTCATTAATAACCCCACTGTAAGAGCCTGAGTGAGAGATGTGGGACTCTAGGCAGCTCTTCAAAATGCAGTTTATTCCATCCAAAATGTCACAGCAATCCAGGGTTGTGGGTGACAGAGCTGTGCCTACAGCTGTCAGCTCCTGCTGCAGGCAGGCCTGGAGACCCTTTGGTTTTGGTTACAATGCATTATATACTTTTCTTTTGGTTACAATGCATTATATACTTTTCTTTGCTGAGCATCTTCATATAGTAGAACCAATCTATACCTTAACTTTTACCTACAGCCTATCACAACTACTGTAATTACCATATTCATGTTACTGTTCTCCAATCACTAAAAGTCAGTGCATTACAGTTTAAGCTAGAAGTTGTTTTTCAGTTTTCTTGCAGTGGAAAATTCTGAGACCTTTTTCCTACTTGCAACATTTGCTGACTTGTTTGCCTGTGCTCTCCTTCTGCTTGGTAAAAACATCTTCTTGTTTGGAGTGGGTTTATCCTTTGCTCTAAGCCATAAAAACCCCTTCTAACTAACACACCCTTTGGCTCCTTGGTTATCCAGTGAGACTGGCTCAGCAATTCTTTTCTTCTATATCAAAACTTGCTTTCATTTCTATTCCTTCTTCAGATTCTACATGCAAAAATCCTTCTGCCAAGCACACATATCTGTGAGACTGTTTTGTGAAGCTTTCACCCTTCCCACACGCCATGGCGCGCTCCTTACGTCGCTGGTGGCGGTGCGGATGAGCGATTCCCGGTTGGAGATCATGCCCCAGGCGGCGATGCCGATGGCCACCACGTTCTCCTCGGAGCTGCGGCTGATGGTGTTGTCCCTCACCACCTCCCCGATGTACTTCATCAGCCCGTAGTGCGTTCCCCCGGTGAAGATCCAGGCTCCTGGAACAACACCCGCTCACCTGGGGGAGCACAGCCCAACACCCACCCTGCCATGGCATCAAAGATACAACCAAACCCCTCTTGTGACCTTGGGGGTGGCTCTTCAATTGAGCACAAGAGAGATGATACACAACTCACTTACGCTATCACAGGCACCCCTGAGTCCACTCCCCTAAATCCCACTCCTGTTACTTCCAATCCATTAATGCCACACGTGTCCCAGGTGAGATGTAAACTTTAAGGAATTTAGGGATTTTACAGGAGCTGAGGTTTTAGTTAGAGATAAGCTTTGTTGTAGTTAATCAAAGCAAATGGGTAGACCCTGATGAAGTTAAGTGTCACAGACACATTTTATGAGAAATCCTTTCCTTAGCATTTTTTCCCCTGAGAAGCCTCAGGAACAAAATATAAACAGTGATTGTCTGCTGCTATGGAATGCAACAGGTGGATCTGTGATTGGCCCATGTTGGTTGTTTCTAATTAATGGCCAATCACAGCCCAGCTGTCCGGACTGTCTCGGTCAGTCACAAGCCTTTGTTATCATTCGTTTTCTGTTCTTAGCTAGCCTTCTGATGAAATCCTTTCTTCTATTATTTTAATATAGTTTAAATATAATATATATCATAAAATAATAAATCAAGCCTTCTGAAACATGGAGTCAAGATTCTCATCTCTTCCCTGGTCTTGGGACCCCTGTGAACACCATCACACCATCACCCAGTAGTTAAGTAATAATTGATTGCTTGTCAACACAATGTTTGGTTAGCTGGGTTTATAAAGAAGAATATAGAAACCAATAAATAGCTTTTAGGAACATAAGACAATTGTGGCCTCCTCTGTTCTGAAACCAATTGAAGACGGGAATGGGAGTTCTACCAAGGGTTCATTTGTCATATCTGCATTGAAAAGGCAGAAAGGTCAGAACGAGGAAGACTTCATTTACTTCCTCATTTTGGGACCCCTCCCCATGAAAGGGACCACCGACCCATTCCAAGGAACAAACTGTGCAAGCTTAATGGTTGAACTAATTACCATATGAATGAATTTGAACTAATTACCATATGAAACAGAGAATGGGAAGCACCAAAGTTATGAATATACATTTGTATTTTGGATATTCAATACTTGTATAGATAAAAGGACTCTGTAATCACCTGTATATTGCAGTGTGTACTTGGCAGCTATCCCACAATAAACACACACTTTCTAGCTTTAAACTGCTAGAGAGTCTTTGTCCGTCACAGTTGGATATCAGTACTAGATCAACATCAACATTTGGCAGCAGACAGATGAGCACTCTGCTCCCCCCCAGACCCTTGCAGCTGCTGTCCCTGCAGCCCTGCAGTGCAGCAGTGAGGTGGCAGAGGCCCAGCAGCAGGTGCTCACCCTTGGACTGGGCGATGTAGATCAGCCTGCTGAAGATCTTGCGCATGCGGGGCTTGAGCGCGAAGTTCTTGGCGCCGCCAGTGACGGAGATGACGAGGTTGGGGGTCTTCAGGTTCCAGTGCTGGGTCATGAGGTCGTAGAGGGTCTCAGAGTCTGTGTCACATGACAGGCGGATGTACTTGGGGAGAGAAAACAGGAGAACAAACACAGCAGGAGATAAATAGAGGTGGCTGGGAACAACCCAGCAACTGCATTTTCTTCTCTGCAGCTCAGCCTTGTTCCAGCAGCCAGGAGATGAAAGGAAAGGTAAAGATGAAATCCTTGTTCTTCCCCTGAAGCACCTTTATCCTTCCCCGACAACCAGGCACCCAACCCAGCTTCCTCTAGAGAGGGCAAGAGCAGTTGTGGCATTCACATTCTCAGAAAAAATCCCTTCACCCAGGATTTTTCTCCTGGGAAGCTGAAGAGCCTCAGAGAAAAGAAAAACAATTCTTATCTCATTTGCTTCTCCTGTGCTGTGCTCATGTGGAATGTGTTTGGAGATTGTTCACCCACAGGTGATTGTTCCATTGGATTCTGCTGTGAGTTGTTTTGGCTCTTTGGCCAATCAGGGCCAAGCTGTGTCAGACTCTGGAAAGAGTCAGGAGTTTTCATTGTTATCTTTTTAGCATTCAATAATTGTCCTTTCTGTATTCTTTAGTATAGTATAGCATTCTTTAATATAATATAGTATTATAAAATAACAAATTAGTTTTCTGAGAACATGGAGTCAGATGCATAATTCCTGCCTTCACTGGGGCATTTCCCAGCAAACACAATAAGCAATGACCTTGGGCTTCAGAGGAGCTCTGCAAGGATGAACACACCACCCCTACAGCAACTAACTCCAGTGGTGCTATTTAAAGCTTGGATTATGAATCAGAGGCAGCATTGTTGAAAGTGAACTAATAATCATAATGACAGTTGTATTTTGATTACACTATTCAAATAAATTCCAGGCTCCATGTGAGAGGTGTCCCTATCACAACACTTACCCACTCCAGTGCTTCAAGTACAAGGCAAAACAAATACATCAAATTTGTAGTAAAGCTTGAACACTCTACAAAGATGCCAAAAAGCACCTAAGAGACAAAATTTAGCTTCAGGTAGACTTAACATGTCTCCATTTATTTAAAAGCTTCTCTGGCCTTGTCATGCTTTGCTATTTAAAGCCCCTTCACTTTTTCATCACTTTTGGAAGACATTCATGGCTGCACAAGCCAAATCAGGAGATGAAAAGGTGGACCTGAACCATAGAGGATTTAATATGGATTGCCCAGTACTTGCAGGAGAGCCAAATGAAAGGATTACTTTGAGAAGGAAATGTCTCCACCTAAGAGACACTGAACTTGAATAAAAATGTTCATGTGCTCCAAGACAGGTTCCCAGAAGGAGTTAAAGCATTCAGGGCATCACGGAGGATGCCGAGCAGGCTCCAGCAGCTACACAGGAGAGCTGAGGGCTCCCACAGCTTCTGCCCTAAGAAGCCTCAGTCTCATGAAGCTTTGAGTGTTTTGTTGGAGGGGAACCCTTATAGGAGAGGGGGGTGCTACCCGGAAAAATACCCTGCCCATAGCAAAGTGTCAGCTCCAGTGCAGGCGGTGAACTGCAGTGCTCAGCCCCTCTCTCCTTGCGGAGTGCAAGGATGCCATCTCGTGGTGCCGCTGGATGCTGCTCCCAGGCCAGGGATGGCATTCGGGAAGCCTTTCTGGGCTCTGGGCTCCCAGAACGGTAAATGCAGCGACTGAGATGCTCGTGGGTGTTAGAGGGTCTGAGCAGCACGGCAGAAACGAAGAGCTCAAAAGCTGGACTTACAGAGGGTGGGATTTTATAGAATCCCAGAGTGGTTTGGGCTGGAAGGGAGCTTAAAGATGCTTTAGTCTCATCCTTGCTATGAGCACCTTCCATCATCCCAGGGTGCTCCAAGCCCCATCCAACCTGGCCTTGGGCACTGCCAGGGATCCAGGGGCAGCCACAGCCCCTCTGGACAACTTGTGCCAGGGCCTCAGCACCTTCACAGTGAGGAATTTCTTCCCAATCTCCCATCCATCCCTGCCCTCTGGCAGTGGGAGCCATTCCCTGTGTCCTGTCCCTCCATGCCTTGTCCCCAGTCCCTCTCCAGCTCTCCTGGAGCCCCTTTAGGGACTCTGAGCTCTTCCTGGAGCCTTCTCTTCTCCAGGTGAGCACCCCCAGCTCTCCCAACTTGTCCTCAAACCTCTTTATGGGTTTGTTCACATCTCATTTCTGCTCAGAACTTTTCGGGACTCGTGTGTCCTAAAAAGCATAGTGCAGGGTATAAAACTTCCCATCCCTCACTGGTAACTGACAGCAATTCTCAGGTCACCCTGAGATTTATGTCATCTCTGCTGTGCATCCACAGAAAATACTTGGCAGTCTTCAGGAGCAGTAGGTGCCTTGCTGTGCAGGGGATAAGAACAGGGAATTACGATGTGATTCCAGCCAACATTCCAATGGGATGGACAAGGAGACCTATGTGCAGTGTTTGAACAAAGAATGCTCTGAAATATGCACAGTGGCCTTGAGAGTCCGCATGAAACAAGTGAGGCCCCATGAACTGATCCCCAGAGTTGGAAGTGGGGAAGACACACTCTGAGGAAAGAACATTTAACCTTTGAGAAGTCTGAAATATTGCAAGAGAGCAAAGCACTTTTTGTTCCAGTACAGTCACACAGCAGCTTACAACTAAGCAGGACAAAGCTAAAACGTGCACATCAAAAAATATGTGAAGTACGTGGATCTGTTAAAGCCTGATTTGAAACTTGCAGTCTCATTGCCCACTCAAGTGCCTCTTATTTCTGCTACTTTGCATAAAACAAACTAAATTCATTTACATAGCAGGCTCTGATTTTCCTCATTATTTTGATTGTCCCAAGCAACCTGCACTGGTGTTAAATATCAGCCATTTAGAGGCAGCAGATGAGCTCAGCCACATGTGACTCCTCACAAGCACCAGTATAAACCACCAAAAACAGCAACAGCAGCTATTTTCTTCTTCCCACACCTCCACTGTCCATGCTCAGAGCAAAGACACAAGGGGAAAAAAACCCAACAAATGGAATAAAACTTTTGAAGTTCCACAGACATCTTACATCCCTCCAGAACTCTCCACCATGGGAAATATTCAAGATGCAATTGTTTATAGACCTGAGCGAGCTGGTCTATGAGGATATAAAATAATTTAGGGATTATTTTATATACATTCACTATCATTCACCCATTCTCCTGCCATGCCTGGAAAGAGAAAATCTCTTTTCACTCCCATGACCAGCCTAACTAACAAGTAACACAGAAGGAATTATCCTTTGTTACCTATTTTCAGGGCTTGAAAAACAAGCTTGTGCCCTTTGTAGCTTCTCTCCTGCCATCAGAATAAAATCCATTTCACCTTCCTTGCTTTTGAGGAGCTTCCACAGGGCCCTCATGAATATCCTTAATATTTCCACTTACCTTTCCTCTTTTTCCCAAGTTTTCAAACTGGATGTCCCCAAAGGCATCAGTAGGCAGCTCCTTGGTGTGCTTCTTGTAATTCCATTTCTCAGTCGTGTTAACCTGGGTGCCTTCTATGTGCTGATTTTCAGGGTATCCACATTTACATAAGTTACCCCTGAAAGAAGAGGGAATAGGCATCCCTGAGGAAACCCTGAGCACAGGAAAGTGAGCTCTGCCAGCAAGGAAAGCAGCAGGTGGAGCTACAGAACCAGTTGTGCGTGGGACTATACTGGGATTTAGCACCTGACAAAGCAGAGCAACACCTGATGCTACTTCCTTCCCCAAACCTGCTTCTGCCCAGCACTGGGAAGAGGGACACAGCTCAGGAACCAGGCTGTGCTGAGGGGTTTCTTCCCTTTTTTTGCCCTTAACCACACAGGATGAGTTCCCTGCATCTCCTCTCCCAGGTGACAAGTGACAGGACAGGTGAAAAAGGCCTCAGGTTGTGCCTGGGGAGGTTCAGATTGGATATTAGGAAAAAAAATTGTATGGAAAGGGGTGTCAGGCATTGGTACAGGCTACCCAGGGTGGTGGTGCATCCACCATCCCTAGAAGTATTCCAAAATTACATGGATGTGGCACTTGAGGACATGCTTTAGTGGTGGTGCTGGGCTGACTTGGTTTTAAAGGTCCTCTCCACAGCCCACATTCCTGCTTCCACACAGGACATGGAGCAGGGGGCATTGCTTGTCTCCTTTAGAAAGGTTTCTTTTACTCTGCTGTACCTTGCAAATGATACCAGCTTACCTTAAAAATATCTAGACAAAAATAACCCAGCAAGTCCTGCAATCCTCTCCCAGAGAGCTTTTAGGAAGAGAAGCTGATGAGCACCAGCTCCTCCATCCATTGTTGGTGCCTTGCCAGACATCCCATTTTTGGTGGCAGAGGAGGACCCTGAGTGAGAGTTTCTGAAATGAGACTAATTTCCCTCCCAGCTTCAGAGAAGAATGGTGTCAGAGAGCCCTCAGAGCTCAATATCAGCATTTCTGCAGCTGTATTTGTTTGATCACTTTTCTCCTGAGACTAAAAACCACCCCAAAACCACAAAGCAGCATTATGGTCCTCAAACCAGCACTGCACTGGTACCTGTGCCTGACAATGGAGCCAGTTTAATGCCCTGTCTTAAGAGAACATCAGCCTGAGCAAAACTTCGTGGTTTGTGCACAAAATTTGTGATTTGGGTTTAAAAGGAAAATTTAAATTATGCAAACATCTGATGCATACACCTTTTCATACACCAATACCAGAGCTGCATCCTTCAAGCATCCCATTGCCCCATTTATGCTTCAAATAGGGAATTTGATATTAAACCCTGTGACAGAGCTGCTGGAAGATGAGATCCCTAGTTTTGCATCAAGTTACTTGTGGAGTGACCCAAACAAGGGGAATGAGGTGAGATTGCACCGCTAGATCCAGGCTCTGAACAAAAAAAACCCAAAACTTTTCTCCCATCCTTTGCAGACAGAAATCCCCTCATGCACCAGCCCACCATTCTTGAAAAACAAGAGAAAAATATCTCCTTACATGGACTTGGTGTCCTTTGTAAAAAAGACACATTCTCTCTTCTTAAAGTTTTCTTGGATGAAGTTGGCCAAATCCTGGAAGATAATTTTTAGAAGTTTATTTCTGATAACTCACAAAACAGAAGAGACCTCAGTAATATCACAGTCAGTGTGAACACAAAGATACTGCTTAAAACACTATGGCAAACATTCTTCCCAATGGTAAAAAGAAAAAATAAAGATGAAAAAGAGAACACTGGAAAGTTCTTTAGGGTAGGGGCTGTTTTAATTCAACACACAGACCCCAGCAGGAGTCCAGAACAACTTCAAGTCCTCCTTTATGGGAGCTCAGTGAAATGTGAAGTCTCTGCAGCTTGTTTAACCATTAACTCTGCTATTAACCTTGAAACTCAAATTCGTCCCTCATCTGCCTCTGCGAGCTAAGAAAGCAAAGAGAAATTCTCACTTGCTCATGAAGTGTTGGGGGTTTTTTGTTTGCTTTTAAGTATAGTTAGATTTGCAGGGCAAGATTTCACCTGGGACACAAAGGGAAGACAGGCAGCCATAGTTCAGTTGTTCGACACAACACTTTTGTTTAGTTTGACACAACACTTGTGGTTAAACAGCAGGTAGAAAAAGTTATTCCAAGCAGAAGAAAACATTACAAGCATTATATCCAAGGAAAGGAAAATGGAAGGGAACGCATTCAACCAGTAAAAGTCACAGCAGTGCAAGACCAAAAAAATAAAAGGAGAGGGAAGCACTTGCTGAAGTCCTAAGCATTGGCCATATTAGGGCGTTCTGCAAACCCATCAGGAGCAGGGAATCTGCCACACAGTTGCTGGAGTCAGCAATCTTTCAGGCATGAAAGGATGTTTAACAGAACCATATGTTGGCTGCCTTGGCCATCAAGCTCGTTCTTTACACAGACAAATTTGTCTCTTGCTGCCACGTGGGACACGGTTTAAAACCAGAAGTGATGGAGAAAGCACAATGAAGAGCTACAGGGCTCAAAAGGAAGGCAATACACCCTCAGGGTTTCACCGTGCCAGCTGCTGCTTGAGGGTCACTGGTTAGGAAAGTGTCCCACAAAGGGGAAAGTGACAAATCCATCACATCCTGCCCTGACCTGAGCGAATTCACCACTGTGGCCCCTCCCAAGACAGCAGAGTGTACCAGGTACTCACAGCATCGCTGCAAGCCACGTCTATGCTGCGAGACATGCTGGAATAGAGGAGCCTGGAGCTCTCAAAATTGCCATTCCTTCGGTGCCTCATGCTGCCCACGGAAGCCTGGAAAAGCACAGTAGAGGGGGAGATGGAGAACAACCAGACAACAGCAAGGGCACTTTGTGCCCTAGCAAGGCAAGGAAGAGGTTGTTTGAATCCAGCAAAAAGAATTAGGAAGGAGATTATTCATAAAGTGTGAAATAAAAATTCAGAAAATATATTTTCTATTATTCCATACCACAAAGAGTCTTTCTTTTATCTTTCCCCTCCCCAAAGTCAACATCCTTTGAGAAAGGAACATACCTTAAGAGCCATCTCATTCAGTTCATTCCCATATTTTAACTCTTTTGTCTCTGATGAGAAAGCTCGGGCTTATATACATGAACAGTCCTTAATCCAATGTATTTGCAAATTAAAGGGGCTATTAAAGAAGTGCTTCAGGCACAGAGGAAAACCTGCAGTGTTAAAGCAGTTGGCCCAGCAGGGGAGCTTAGAGAAGCAGCACCCACCATTGATCCCACTCCTGGAACAAGGACAGTCAATGTGCAAACCAAAGAGCAAGTAGATTTAAAGGATATTGGATCCAAAATTTAGGGAGTGACTTATAGAAGCAAACACATTTCAATTGCCCTCCGAAGCAGATCTCTGTGTTGAAGTCACTGTCTTTGAAGGAGCATCACTGCACTTGCAGCAAAGCACAGAACAAAATAATATTTATTCTAATATAAATATTTTAATTCCCTTCATGCCACTCTGTGAATAATATTGGCAAAGGCCTTTTCCTGAAAGAAAAGCTGTCAGCCAGTGAACATGGGGAGCCCAGAGCCTACTTGTGCTTCCATCATTGTTTTCTCTCCTGCCTGTGTGCTCTGGGTTTGCCCCTGGGCTAACATTGCCACTGCATGGCACACAAAGCACCCCTCCCAGGCACAGCATCACTGAAGCATCACCCTGTAAATACAGAGCTCCTGAGGGCCAGGAACCAGCAAGTGTGAACGTTTCCTTGGGGCACTCCACACAGGAGGAATGGCATGGGCAGTGGGAAGCTGCAGCTTCAGTAAACAGAATTGATGGGATGTGCTGTGAGCAAGCCCCCAAAGCAGTAAGAAACAGCAACTTTCCACAAAGACACAAATATTTGTGTGTTATGGTTATTTTTAAAATCCTTTGAAAAACATTTCGTGTTGAGGGGGAGCATGATCCAAACACCAAGCAAGGATCCAACACAAAAAAGGATCCAAACATGAACCAAGGATCCAAACACAAAAAAAGATCCAGACACAAATAGAGAATCCAAACACAAATTGAGGATCCAAACACAAATTGAGGATCCAAGCACCAAACAAGGATCCAAGCACCAAACAAGGATCCAAGCACAAATTGAAGATCCAAATATGAATCAAGAATCCAAACACAAAAAAGGATCCAAACACAATTTGGATGTTGTTCACTGTGCATGGCAGAAGCCCTCAGCTGCTTCCCCCAAATTCTGCAGCATGCCCAGGGATCTGTGCCACTCTGTCACTAATAAGTGATGGAAGAGCACAGAAAAAAGCCCTCCTCCTCCTCCTTCCTAGCTCCTGCACAGAACAGGAATGATTTCAACCCAAGAAAAGGAAAAAAAGGCTGGAAAGTGAATGGCTGGAAGGCTGGGCCCAGAAAGAAGGGAACAAAATTATATCCAGCTGGTGGCCAGTCACCAGTGGGGCTCCCCAGGGCTCAGTACTGGGCCCAGCTCTGTTTAATACTTTTATCTTTACCAGGGATGTGGCTGAGGGGATGGAGAGCACCCTCAGGCAGCTGCAGACACAGAGTTGGTGGGATGTGGATCTGCTGGGGGGCAGGAGGCTCTGCAGAGGGATCCATGGGCCCAGGGTCAGCAAGGCCAAGGGCCAGCTCCTTGTGAGCCATGGGACACTGCAGGCTCAGGGAGGAGCAGCTGGGAAGCTGGAAAAGGCCCTGGTGGTGTTGGCAACAGGGCTGGAAAAGGCCCTGGTGGTGTTGGGGACAGGGCTGGAAAAGGCCCTGGCGGTGCTGGGGACAGGGCTGGAAAAGGCCCTGGCAGTGCTGGGGACAGGGCTGGAAAAGGCCCTGGCAGTGCTGGGGACAGGGCTGGCCACGAGGTCATGGCCCCCAGGCTGTGCCAGCCGTGGTGTGACACCCCCAGGGCAGGGATTGTCCCCAGGCTGGCCCTGCTGAGGCCCCTCCAGGGCTGGGGCCAGTTCTGGGCACTCACAGCCAGAGGGACCCTGAGGGGACACTGGAGAATGGCCAGGGCAGGGAATGGAGCCCCAGGAGGGGCTGAGGGAGCTGGGAAGGGGCTCAGCCTGGAGCAAAGGAGGCTCAGGGGGCCCTTGTGGCTCTGCACACCTCCTGACAGGAGGGGACAGCCGGGAGGTCGTGCTGTGCTCCAGGGAACAGGGACAGCAGCACAGGGAACAGCCTCAGGCTGGGCCAGGGCAGGCTCAGGTGGATTTTGGGATAAATTGAATCCCTGAAAGTGTTGGCAGGCACCAGAACCAGTGGAGGGCATCACCTTCCACAGAGCCCCACCACAGCCATTTGGGATCCTCAGCCCAGAGGAACAATAACTACTGTTAAAAATAGGTTAGAAACTGTTGGAAAACAGTTGATAATTGTTAAGCATGTACTGTTAGTTATTATATTGTAAAAGGGGTTAAAAGGGTAGTTATAAGAAATCCAGTACTCAACGTACCATAACACACCTCAGTAAAGTGCACCATGAGCCAGCCTGGACAGAACTGTCATGGGCCAATCAAGGCCTAAAACCTTCATGCAAATGAAGGATCCAAAAAGAAACCAATCCCAAGGGACAAAAAACAAGATAAAAAGGGGCTTCGGACCCACTGAATTTGTACCTCTCCACCAGGAACATGGGGGCTGCTGAAGAAGCCCCAGTGCCATCCTCAACGGGAGCACTCCTGCTCAGCCCGTGGGTCCCCTTGCTTTAGGCCTTTTCTTTTTATCATTATAAATGTTGAAATCACTTTTAGCACCAGGAGTGTGGTCCCGTTTTTAACAGCTACCACCCCCTTTACTCTGAACCCCTTTGTTGTGTGATCTCTTCATCTGTGATCCCAAAGTGACCAAGGAGGAAAACCCGAACTGGCAGAGAATAAGGGACCCAAAGCTGGTCAGCAAGAGTGATCGATAACGTGGGAATGTTTACTCCAAAACTGTTATCTCTGACAGGGCAGGCTTGTCAAATAGGATAATAAGGAAAAGGGGGAAGTTGTACACAAAATACAGAGGGGCTCAGGGCTGGCACACATCACAGAGACATGAAAAAACACCTTGACAGCCACAGGCATCAAGAAACTCCATGAAACTGCAACTTGGTTTAAGGACACAGGCAATTCTGCACTGGGAGATGTATTTCCCAATAACCCAGAAAGCCATTCTTAATATTTCATATGATTAATGTTCAGTGTAAAGATGGTTTTAAAGCTGTAATTCAAGATAAAAGCTCCACGGAGGGAAATAACATTTAAGTCTGGATCTACGCAACTTATTTATTGACAGCTTTACTTTCATTGTTGATTTGCTTTATAAAATTTAACACCAGAAAAGTGACTATGGACATAACTGCACAGTGAGGAGATTAAAAGGGAACAAGAGCATTAAATTATTAATTCCAAACACTACAGGATTTCAAGTTTGCCTTGCTGCTTTCGTAAATAATTTATAAGAACGAACAAAGAAACTGAAGAAAGTTAGCGAGAGTGCAAAGAGCCCCCCTGAAAACCTGGTATTTAATTTTAAATTCTGAAAAGCCTCATTGATAGCACAGTGTTTAGCTGATACCAGTGAGCAACGCTCATTAACTCTGTGAGTGTTGGAGTAACACAGCAATTATACATATTTTTAAATATGCGACACAGCTGCAGTCCACGGAACAGGCAAACTATTCTTTTGCTAACACATTTCCAACCCATTAAATTAAATATATAAGATACTCAAAGCATTGAAGTGTAACTTTCTTAAAACAACATATATTGAGAATAATAAGCATTGAATAAACTCCAAAATAATCCTCTAAAGTGTAAGACTGTAACTTCCACGGTGATTCAAGGAGCATATCCAAGGAAATCTTCAGCCTGAGGTGATGTTAAAAAAGAGAAAAAAAAGACAAAAAATATCTAGTTCTAAAGAGAGAAATTAAGAGGCTTTTAGAAACTTGCCTGTAATTTAAAAAAGCAAGACCAGTTCCATTCTCAGGAAGCTCCTAGATACCCGAATCTACTATTTGCATTAACAATTCCCAAAATTGGCTTTACATGAAACCTCTCCAGGTTAGAGCAGAGGACGCGTCGAACTTCAGCTGCACCCTCTCACACAACTTCAGCAAATCCAAAGTATATTCACTTAAGGAGAGAAAAACCCACGCTTAACCAGCAGCACAGACTTACCACAGTGTCCAGAACGTGCCCCAGGACTCCTTCTGCAATCATGACTCCGAGAGGATGCTCTGAAATACTCGGGCGGGCAAAGCCCCACCTTTATCTGTGTCATGCCTGCCTTTTAAGGGAGGGAGGGATCAGTGGCCAGGAGCAGCAGAGTTATTCACCAGCTCCTAATGAAGGCTTAATTGCAGTAGGGAGCAGGGATGGCTGCTCAGGTAATTTGTGACAGAGATGTTTGCTGTCCCACCTGCTGCTGCCCAGGGGCTGCAGGAACAGATAGCACCGCAGCTCCTTTGCACCAGTAAAAAGCCAGGAGTAGAAGGAAACGCTTGTGGGAATAAATAATTAGATTTTAATGTAGCAGATGATAATGAAGCAGCTGTAAAATCAACACCTATTAATCTAATTTACTACAAGGTTGTTGAAGCACTGTTGAGTGCAATAGAGGATTTTAGTAGTGTTTTTACTCAATAAAAATCAGACTCAGTTCCTTAATTTTTTGTTTGACACTTGGCATGGAGTAATCTGGTCTTCTCCTGCCTTTGACTTAAAGCTTTTCACTCATGTAAAAGCAATTTCTATAGCTGTGATATTCAGTGGCTCCATGGAGAGATGGATTGCTCCCAGGCCGCCTTCCTTGCAGGAAGCAGTGCTGCCCCATTTGCTGCTGGAGAACCTTCTACTGCCTTTCTATCACCCAGTTTGGACCAGTTTAGGCCAGGCTGGATGGGGCTTGGAGCAACCTGGTCTAGTGGAAGGGTCTCTGCCCATAGAATGGGGTGGAAAATTTGAGTTTTGAGAGTCCCTTCAAACTTAAATCACTTCAGGATTTTAAGTTTCAGAGTCATCTTTCCTTCTGTGATGGAAGGTAGGTTTATTTGTCTTAAATCTCACATTACCTTGGCATGTGCACATCTGCATTTTCATGAACTATCCCTTAGGGCCTTCACCCCACACGACAGCATCTAACAGCTCCTTAAAACATGTGCGTGGAGAAAGACAGAACACATCCCGTGATCCACTGCTTCTAAAGAACATAAAGAAAACAGATTTCAAGGACTTGAAGGTAAACCTGAGGAGGAGCTAAATAGCTCCTGTTCATTTTCTGGCATCTTGTTTCCCTAAAGCAGAGTTTTCATGGACAGCAGCACCATGGTCATGCAGCAACATCCCTGAAGTACTGAACACAAATCTGTGGTTCATACCTGCAGAGAGTCCCTTAATCACTGCCCTGTGAAACCTGCCTGGCTGGCTACTCTCAAGAAAAATAACTACTCTGTACATAAATGGAGAGCTCAGATATTCCTTTAAAAATGTTAATGCACAGTTGAGGAGCAAACACTTCTGCCTGGTCCTCTTAGGTAGAACCAACCTGGAAAAGAGACAGTTTTTTGGGGCCACTTTACTTTTCTCAAGTAAGAAATTCGGTAACCCAAACATAAGTAAAAAATGCTCCCTGAAAGTTTTTAGAGTAATCAATATTTCCCAAAGACAAGAGCACCTCCATGGGCAATAATTCACACTTTCCAGCATTCCTGCACTCTTGCTTTGAGAATACACATACAGCTATTCCAAATCTACAGGAAAATGTTAATATTTACTGTATTCCAGCAAAATCAGGGCTGACTCCAGCAGAGATTTCAGTGAGAATTTGCCAAACTGCATAGCACTCCTGTCTCTCCCAATTTACAGAAGTTATGTGACTCTGGGTTTGGATCAGACAGAGCTATTTGTGAACAACCAAAAGAAAAGGTGTTGTTATGGATCCTGGCCAAAGAGCTCTGTGTCTTTCTGGTGAACAGGCAAAAGCTTTACATCCTCAGGATCAGAGTCCTTGTCCTCTATGCAGGAATCAAAATGCAGCAAGCACTTGTATTACTAAGAAGTGGGAATTCACATAGATACAAAAATATTTTCCATTGTATTGAGAGCAGTGAAGATACTGGGAAGAAAAAACTTCTTCTGCATCTGAATGAGCCTTCTGATTGTGTAAAATGAAGTATAAAGCCAGAGAGCAGCTTTAAGGAAAATGGTGCCTGAAGAGCTACGGGGATTTGAGCCCTGCAGCCCCCACTGTGCACAAAAATAGCTACAATGGGATTTAATTCTGTGGCTGGCAGGAAATCACTTTCTCTCCCAGAACCTGTGAAAGCTTGAGAGGGGCTTTTTGTGGGTGAGAGCAGAATTGACAATGTACCTGTGAAATCAAGTGACATCAGAGAATCTCAGAATGGTTTGGGTTGAAAGGGACCTAAGAGCCCATCCCATCCCATCCCAGCCATGGGCAGGGACACCTCCCACTGTCCCAGGTTGCTCCAAGCCCCATCCAGCCTGGCCTTGGGCACTGCCAGGGATCCAGGGGCAGCCACAGCTGCTCTGGGCACCCTGTGCCAGGGCCTGCCCACCCTCACAGGGAACAATTTCTTGCTATCACCTCATCTAAATCTCTCTTCTCTCATTTTAAAACCACTTCCCCTTGTCCTATCACTCTATCATTGGCTGACAGCACTGAGATCACCATTACTGCACATGAAATGCCTTTTTAGGAGCAAGGGGGTTTTGGCTAAGCTTTGGGCACACCTTGTAACAACCTGGGATAGTGGAAGGTGGCCATGCCCATGGCAGAGGGGGGAAGAAGATGGGCTTTGAGGTCCCTTCCAACCCACACCATTGTGGGATTCTGTGATTATTATCCCACTGCTGCAAGGCAGTGTCTGACTGGAGGTTTGTGTGTGGGATTTCAAAGCTTAGGCTCCACAGAATCCAATGGTTAAAAGTATGATGGATCAAAAAGGCAAAAAACCCCTAATACTTACTCTGTGGAGTGCTAATCACGACCATTCCCTCATCTCAGCTCTCCCCATGGACTGCCAGAGAGAACAAAATGTCAAACACTGTCGTAGAACAGCCAGGGCACTTACTAATTACAGCAGCTCAAACAAAGCTTTACATGGAGATTCACAAAGAACATTTCTATCCCCAAAATCCCTCTGGATTTCTCTTGCTCTGGCTGCAAGCTGTTAACACTGTTCCTGTTTCTGAGCAAGAAACTGGCACTGATGCAGCTGCACACAGAATTTCATTTGCTGTGCATGACCTGCCTTCTGCACCCCTTTATTGCTTGCACAAAAATCCACTTCTCCCCTTTTTATCCAAGCTGCAGAAGCCCACCTTGAACTGGGATATGAGCTGGTGTGTGGCTCCTTACTCCCTTCATGTTGGGATTTTGGATTCATAGCCTAAATGGGAACTGTAAGACAACATTTGAGCACTCCTCATCCTCAGAAGCATCTGAAACATAACGAGCATGAGCACAACAAACCTGAGGAGAAATGCAGAGAATTATCTGCCATAATTATCTGCCAGGGAATTAGCTGCCATATTAATACAGGCAATTTCTTGTCCTTATTTTGGGTTATATGGAGGCACAGTAAAATGAGGAGCCACAGAAAATCTTCAGTGCAAGAAAGGTCAATGAAACTCCTCAAACCAGACTGGAGTCCTACCCACAGCAGAGGTGGGATAACTCCTGTTACACACAAATCTGGCAACAAAAGCACATGTGGAAGAGGTTTTACAGCGACTTCTGTGAGCCAGGGAGAAGCTTGAGAAGAGGATCCATGTTTGAAAAGAGGATCCATGTTTGATAAGGAGATCCATGTTTGAGAAGGGGATCCATGTTTACCCCTGAAAGAATTTCCTACCAAGGTCACTGACATAGAAACCAAGAAAGAAAGAAGGATAAATAAGAGAATAAATAAGAGAAACCTGCAACTGCCTATTCCAATGACTACTTTGTCTCTTCTAACCAATGAGTAAAGTATAAACTTATGAGCTTTATAAGAATGCATAAAAAGGATGCCTACTAAGATAAAAGAGGGGTTTGAAGCTTTCTGAAAATGGCGTGTGTTGTTTTGTATTGTCTCAACTACAACAAGCACAGACATCACAACTTCTTTGAGGTTTGGGTCTTTAAAAATCCTGGAAAAGCCTAAAGAGCACTTTTCTGTGGTGACAGCTGCTCAAGTTCTGTGTGCAAGCAACACTTTCTGGTTCATCCTTTCTTCTGCATTTGGGAAGGCAGGTGCACTGCTGGGCACAAACCAAATGTCACAGAAGATCCCAGCTCCAGTGACTCTTGCTCATTTTGAATGGCAGATACTGTGGAATGGCATATTTCCATCTGGCTGCTCAATTCACAGGGATTTTTAATGTAATATTAATTACTGAAAGCAATTTTTAGCCACTTACCTAAGGATGTAGCAGAACATTCCATCAAGCCTGAAATGACACACTAAAGGACACACCAAAGAGAAAAGAGAACACAAGCTGGTGCAAAATGGCAATATTTTGGCAATTAGTGATGCTGGAACTGTTCAAAAGGGGATTTTTAATGGAATTTAAATCTATCAGAAGCACTTCTGACTAGTCTGAGTGTCAAACTAGTCTAGCTGAAAGACAAAAGTCTCCTGGAAAATTTAAATGTGACCCTGCAAAGACCTAATGCTGTGGAACGCTGAAAATGGGGATACAACAAAGCAGAGAGCTGTGGTCCTGCCCTCCCTCATCATCCATCCTGCTGTCCACAAGCATTTAAAACCCTTTTTCACAATTTACATCCCTAAATGCAGACACTTGTATTTCCTTTCAGTGTGAGAGTGCTTTGCATTTGAAGAACAATGAAATCATTCCGATGTGCATGTCAGCCCAGAAAGCTCTGAAAGTGCATTTTGGTGTGAAATATTAATAGGTAGGAACAGAACACTGGCAGATTCTTTCTGTAAAAGCCCTAAAAATAAGAAAAAAAAAATAAATCCACCAGAAAGAATTATGTAATTTTCAGCTTATCAGTGTTGAGTGACTAGAAATTGTGCACCTCGGGCTTTTATGCACTTTATTTGATGGAAATGTTCTGAGAAAGTCTTCATCAAGCTTTAAAAATTAGGAGAGGTGAGGAGAGGAGATGAATGCTTGAGATGAGCTAAAAAAGCACCCCAAACCCAAAGAAAAAGCAATAAGGAGGCTCTAATCAACACAGCAGTCAACTGGAGACTCACTTCCACCAGTGTGAGTTCACATCTTAGCTACAGCCCCATGGATTTCTTAGAATTTAGCCAGGATCAAAATAAAAATGTGCATTAATCCAGAATATTCCTATTGATGACAATCATAGGAAAGTCTCAGCAACAAAAACTTTCAGAACTTAAAAAACCTTCAAATTAAAAGCAATAAATAAATTAAATTCTTCTCACATTTGCATCAAAACTTCATGAAAACCACGTTCTTGTAAAGGAAGGACACATTTCAATAATCAAGTATACTTGAATATGGCTAGAATATTTAAGGAAAATACCGAGTTGATTAATTTTTCAAGGCTCATGATAATATTGTTGCAAGATTCAGAGTATTATCCTTAGTAATAAGTGCTGTTGCTCATTGTTGTAAAGTTCAGAATTCAACCAAACTGTATAATCTTTCTAAGAGTTTATGCATAATTTCTTGTGCCTATTTTGCATGCACTGAGATCATATACAGAAATCAAAGCCATACCGTACAAAGACAAGTGGTAACACCAAAGAAAAAGCTCTCAAATATTCATTTAATCTGCAGAAACTCCTCCAGTGAAGAAGTACATCTGTTTCCACAGAGCCATATGACTAAAACACGCTGTCAAATTCATCTGATATTCAGTGAAAATTAACATATGCTTGGGACTATTTCAGTCTCCATTCTCTGGGAGTAACATGCAAACCTTGCACATCCATTCCAATCTCACACCACTGTGTGGATAATGGTGTGTGTCAGCAGCAGGCAGTAGATTATCCCACCCCAAAAAACATCACTTAATCAGATATCCAAAGATACCTTGAGTAAAATGCCTTTAAGCCGCAGAAATCAGAGTTTTCAGAGTAAGTGGGAAGGTACCTCTAGAGGTCCAAATAAGTCACAATAAACTACACATGACTCAAGAGCTCAAGGAACAGAAATCCCACAGTCTCTCCAGAGTCTTTTCTAGTGCTTGAATGTGGCATTCATATTCTCTGGAAAACTCTCTTCACCCAGGATTGTTCTCCTGGGAAGCTGAGAAGCTTCAGAGAAAAGGAAAACAATTCTTCTCTCATTTGCTTCTCCTGTGCTGTGCTCATGTGCAATGTGTTTGGGGATTGTTCACCCACAGGTGAGTGTTCCATTGGGTTCTGCTGTGAGTTGTTTTGGCTCTTTGGCCAAGCAGGGCCAAGCTGTGTCAGACTCTGGACTGAGTCAGGAGTTTTCATTATTATCTTTTTAGCATTCTGTAAGTATCCTTTCTGTATTCTTTAGTATGGTATAGTATTCTTTCATATAATATAATTAATAAAGTAATAATTAGCCTTCTGAGAACATGGAGTAAGATTCATCATTCCTGCCTTTGTTGAGACATTCCCAGCAAATACAATACTTGAACATCCTCAGGTGCATGTTTTTTCCTATGACAAGAAAAGCCCAAAATGGTTTAGGTTGGAAGGGACCTTAAAGTCAACCTCATTTCAAGCCCCTGCCCTGAGCAGGGACCTTTCACTATTGTGTTTCTTTCTTCTTTTCCTGCCTGGCTCAGGGTCAGTATTGAAAGTGCTCGAGACGCTGTTTTGTGTTTGGACTCAGATGTTTGTTAATTCTTACCAATGTTACAGTCTTACAAGTTGTGAGTTCTACAGCATTTCACTGCCAAGCTACAAAATGGTCCTGTATCTATCTCTACAAGGTATTTTAAGGAAAAACTGTCCAATTAAGAAATGACACCTAAATTATTTTCACTTTTAACCCAATAACCAACCACCTGTGCCCCGCAATGGGGACTTTTTTATCCAATTACACAAAATCACCCAAACCCATGGAGAAGAAGGTGAAGGAGAAGAAGAAGGTGAAAAAGAAGGACCAGACTCCACCCTAAAATCTCCATCTTATCTTTATCTATATTAGTATATTATAAACCCTTAAACTCTAAGTTTTCCATGCTGTGATATTACACATTTCCATTCAAACTACACACCTACAATCCCAGTTCTATCATTCTATTTTGGAAGTCCTCTCCATGGCCTCAGGTCAAATGCAGTGTTCTCTTTAGGATCTGTGTCTTTCAACACACAGAAAGCCTAAAATTCTCAGCATCCAGGGTTCCAACATTTCACTATCCCAGGTTGCTCTCCTACTTAATCCTTTGTTCCAGCTTGTGCCCAGTGCCACATTCCTGCACACCTCAGACACTCCTGGATCCATTTTCTCTCCACATTCCCACATGAGGAAGTTGCAGACACAATGAAGATCCCACAGCACATTTCCATCTCAAGCTCTCCTTGGGCTGGAACTAGATGATATTTAAGGTACTTTCCAACCAGGAAGATTCCAGGATATTTTATTCACCTGGGAGGGGACCAAAAACATGCAGTCAGCCATTAACAAATCTCTAGCTAAACTATGGAAAAACCCTTCAGCTTTCAGTAATATGCTGCCTGTTCCCAATCCCTGACCAGGCTGAGAGATAACCTGTAAAGTCCTGTTGGTTTCTGTTTTCCTACTGCCACAGAAGAAATAGGGACAGAAATAGTGAATCACCGATCCCATGGAGATAATATAAAGACAGTGCCAGGAGAAATGTTCAGCTGGAAAATGTGGCTGGAAATCAAGTGAGCTGTGACATTCACCCCAGATCACTCTGAACAAAAAACAACAAGGGAATGGGAGGCCAAGGACACCTTTGAGTTTTGAAATGAAAAAGCTGGATTCAGTTGAACTTGCTGAAATAGGAAGCAATGAAAAACAAAGTGTCTGAGCATTCAGAGATGAAAATAACACAAGAGCCCTTGCCAAATTTGCAGGCAAAAAATAAAACAGCCACACTGCAGGCTTGAAGTAGGAAACCCCAGCTGAATTATCCATTTTGAATGGATAGACAGAAGACCCCACTCCTTAAGGCTCTAAAATGCTTTGCATTACTTAATAATTTGTCCTCAGCACAGCTGCTGCTGGAAAATCAGTTTGAGGAAAGTAGGAGGATGGGAGGAAACTGCTTCCAAGAAATTTAGCTCGGGTCACAGTCGGGAAGAACTGGCTGTCCCCCCTCCACCCCAAGATGGAAATGTGTAGGAAAAGTTTTGAGCTAAAGAGTCTTTAAAAAGGAGGCACTAAAGGTAACAGAGTTAGCAGCTCTGACAAGAATTTCAGCACACAGTGAGAGGCAAGGAGGAAGAGATAGAGTCAATGGAAAAAAATCCCCTGGAGGCTGAGGTCAGACTGATTAAGATGCTGTTTCAGTCAATATCCGCTGAAAACCATAGCTGAAAGCAAACAAACACTAAATATACTTTTTCAGAGTCTTACAAGGAAAAGACTCTCATGGAAAATGTATGAAGAAGCTTCCAAGTAATTATAGATTGGCAACGTTGTATTTCTTTCCCTGACCATTATTTTAATTAATAATTAATCAGCTGCTGCTGTCAAGCCTGTGTGCTTAAAAACACCGAGTGGAGCATTCTTTATAAAGGGCAGTTTATCAACTTGATTTTATGTCCATCACACAGCATTCAAATGAAAGATAAGTGATTTAGAGTAAACCATGAATTTGATCCACTCACTCATATATTTCATTGCTTTCCCAAGCCCACAAGGAGCTTGGTGTCTGGGGAGGCTTTGATTGACTTTGAGGGTAAGAACAGCACAAGCCCAAGGTCAGGCACCAAAAGAAGTGCATGACTTGTCTGGAGTTCAACTTCTGGAGAGTTTCTGCTTCTGAGAGACCCCCCAGATTTCACATGCAGCACTGGAGGACACAGAGCATCACTGTCACCCAGCCCAAGTCTCCCTGGAGTCACAGCCAGCTGCACAAAGGGCAGCACAAACACCTGTCTCACTCTCCCTGCCTGGACAGGTACCACTGACTCATCAATGTCTCTAGAACCCTTTAGTCCTGCTTCCAGAATATCCATTTCTGTAAGGCTTGGACTTTGCCCACTGAAAATCTCATATTTTGATCCTCTGCTTGCCTTTTTTCCACTATTCTTAGCACAAGAGCAATGCAAAGCATTCACTCACTCTTTGCCCAAAATATTTTGTTCACAAGGGTAGACACCACTCAAAATCCCAGGAGCAGAAGTTAAGGCCAGCAAGTGTACTTTATTTATTCTGTGCTGTAGCTGTCCTGGCTGCCAGTGAGGCTGGAACAGCTCACTGGGCTCTGTGCTGACACCAGCCTTAGTCCCAGCTGGAAGCACAGCCTGAAAAAAGCAGTGGGAAAAAGTATCAGGTGGAAAATGTGGCCAAGATGGGGGTTGAAAAAATGCAAATATCTTCATCCCCACAGTGGTCACATCAACTGATGAGTGTGAGAATATTTACTTCAGCAAGGTTATCTGACTGGAGACTCTGTCAGTTGAGAATTCTGAGGGGAAAAGGGAGAAACCACAAAGAAATGTAGTCACAGACCTGACAAAGCCACCATGGAGACACAGACAAGGAACAGACCCTGCCTGTCCTGCTGGTGGATGGGCTGCTCAGACACCTCAGGCACCACTTCCAGCAAGATCAGCATCAGGCAGGAATGATAGGTGTCCCTAAAAACCAGCTACTGGGGGAGAATGGGGAGCCTTGGAATAGTGGTGGAGAGGAACACGCTATAAATAAACCCTACAAAACATGAACAAAATTTTGCCAGGTTTAACCACCCTATTTGCAATACCAAGGGTTAAGGCCTTTAGGCTCGGCCTTGGTCTGCCTGTGGGCAGACTTTGCCCAGAGAGAAATAAGATTTCAAGTTACCTTCCAGGATGTCAAACCCTACAGCAGGTTTGTGAACTCAAAAATGCTTTAAAATGTAGATAAGGCAAGGCTGAAGCTGCCTGGGCTTTTTATGGCAGGGAGAGATTTTAAACAGGTGTTTACTGAGGTTTCAAAAAGCCCTCTAAGAACATCAAGTCCAACCATTAACCCAGCACCAAATGGTGTCTTTAGCACCAAGACTGCATTGCTTGGAGCACTTCTGGGGATGGTGACTCCACCACTTCCCTGGGCAGCCTGTTCCAATGCCTGACCACCCTCTCAGGAAGAAATCTTTCCCAATATCCAACATGAACCTTCCCTGGGGCAACCTGAGGGCATTTTCTCTGGTCCTGCCACTTGTTACCTGGGAGAGGAGAGACATTTAGCAGTTCTAGACTAATATCAGACAACTATTTCTGAATCAGAGTAATGGTAACACATTGGGCCTTTCTTTACAATTGCAAATCTTTCAAAGATGGCCAAATTTTCCAAGGTTTACCCTTGCTTCCCTGCAGACATCTGAAGCCAGATTTTTTTATTCTTTACTGCTTCACTGCACTTAGCACCAAACACCCCAGGTTTGGGATTTTCTCTCCATCACTACACAAATTTTGCACATCCAGTTCTATGTTGATTAGAGTTTGAGGACCCCAAAAAGATCATGGAATCTTTAGTTTATGGGTGGAGCTGTGTGCTGTGAAGACTTTAAAGAAAATAATTGGGATTATAGGTTATTTGGGAAAGCCTAGATCTGACAGCCATTGCAGACAGACCCTACAGCGAGCAGAGCTTTATAGCCACTCTGCAAAATGCTGAATTAAGGACAAAACATCCTGATCTAGTGCAGGAAGTCCTGCCCAGGCTCAGAAAGAGCCTCCAAAGGAGTGAAGAATCACCAAGCTGCATTCCTGCCACCTCTCCATGTGCTCCATTCATCCCCCTGCTTGCCCCTGATGCTGTGGGCTCCACAGGGAGTGGGGTAATTGTGCCAGTTCCTTGTTCATCCCCGTTGGAGAGTGAAAGGTGCAGCAGATGTTGAGATGCAGAGAAGTCAAACATGCCCCTGAACCAAAGTCTTGTAGAGGGCAACAGCAGCAGTAACTCTCCAAAGGTTTGCAAAGTCTGCGAGTTATTGGAACTGGGAATGTTTTTTGGTCTCGGGCTCTCACCAGGACACACACCCCACAAAGACATGGCCCTGAACTTGATGAATAACTGCAATTATTGCTAATTAACAGGCCTTTAAGAGTCAGAAGAAGTCAGAAGTGAGTACACTGACAGAGGAGGACCAGAGACATTCCAGCCAGAGCTGTGGAAGGAAATTAGAAGGGTATGGAATACTGTTAAAATATGAAAAGGATATTAAAGCCAGCTTCAATTACCTAGACTATAATTGCATATACCATCTGCTAGCAATTTTTTGCATCTCAAAAAGGAGTCTTAATCGAGTCAGCACCATTCAGCTTTTCACACACTGCAAGTGGCAGTATTACAAAGATCCATTCTGAGCCTCCCCATCATCCCCACCTCTCCAGCTTCTCCAGCCTCCCAGATGGCTGAAACCACAAAAGTAAAGAATGTCTTTGAAACCACTGCTCCCTGATTTAGGAGGGAACACATTCTTGATCAAATGAAAAAAAAAAGAATGAAAACATTTATGATTTCCAGCTTCTCTGAAGCTGCAGAGAAAGGTTTTCACTCTGACAACTTGTATTAGCTGGCCTGGAATCTGCAGGCAGCAACATTTAAGAAGTAATTTGAAACTGCAAGAATACTTTTGGGGGAAGTGTCTCAAATGTCAGACAGATCTATTAAGACAGCTCTTGACAGACTAATCTTTAAGCCTTTCTTTTTTAGTGTGAGATTTGTATCGATTTTTAAAATAGCAATCCCATTACTACACATTAACAGCATGGATAAACATCTCTGCGAGTATTTAGGATTACAGCAGGACAAAGGGAGAATGTGAGGGCAGTAATTTTCCATCACACAGTAGGTGAGTTGAACGCCGTATCTGCAAATCAAGTCCACCTCTAAAGCAAATTTTCGGCACAGCAGGAACTCTGGTGACCTTTTTTTGTTACCCAAATCCACGCTGTGCTGTGCCACTCTGCTCCCTTCCCAGCAGTGAGCTGAACATCTGAACATTCTGTTCCTCACCTTACTGCCTTTCCCACCGCCAGAGCTGGAAATTCCATTTCTCATGGGTCCAGTTGTCACAACTTCAGGAATGACAGAGGAAAACCAGGAGCAAGTGTACCTGTGCATGAGGCTCAGTCGGCAGGAATGCAGGAAATGGGCTCCATCTCAGAGGTCTTTTCCAACCTAAGTGATTCTGTGAAAAGAAACATCCCAACAGAAAAGGAGAGGCAGGCAGTTCCCTTCATAGCAGTTTGGATTCCTAGGGCCAGAAAGACCAGACCTGACCCTCCCTGAGCCCAAAGGCTGCTCGTGGGCTTGTCCCATGATCAGTCCTGTAAGAGTGACCAGACTCCCAACAGCCCTAGAGTCCCAAGCAAAATAAATAAATAAACAACTGCTCTTGCAGTAAATCCTGCTGTTCTCTGTCCCAGAGAGCCCTGGAGCTCAGCAGGCTGGTGCATGCATCAGCCTCAGAGCAGATCACAAAATCCCAGAATGGTTTGGGTTGGAATGGACCTTAAAGCTCATCTCACCCCAATCCCTTTTGCTATGGTCAAGGACATCTTCCACTGTCCCAGGGTGCTCCAAACCCCATTAACCTGACCTTGGACACTTCCAGGGATCCAGAGGCAGCCACAGCCTCTCTGGGCACCCTGTGCCAGGGCTTGCCCACCCTCACAGGGAAGAATTTCTTTCCAATATCCCATCCATCCCATCCCTGTGGCAGTGGGAAGCCATTCCCTGTGTCCTGTCACTCCAACCCCTTGTAAAAAGTCTCTCTCCATCTTTCCTGTGGGTTCCCTTCAGGCCCTGGAAGGGTCAGTTATGTTACCCTGGAGCCTTCTCTTCTCCAGGCTGAACAATCCCAATTCTCTCAGCTTTTCCTTTTGTCTCCACCAGTTGCCAGAGCTGTGCAACAACAGCTTACCTGATTCACCCTGGATTCCAGGTACAGAACAAACTGCTGTAATTCCAAGATTTCTCTCAAAACCCAGTGTTTATGCCACTCATACACTTTCCCCCAAACACACACACAGACATTTAAGGAGCTCGTTTTCAAATGAGGCTTCACAACCACAGGTTGGATGGTTTTAAAGCTGAACTTGCAGATTTACAGGTGCTCCTGGCTATCAGGACATTGGACAACAGGAGGATTGCTCAGAGGGACACAGCAGTAAAGACTGGAGCCCAGGAATGCTCAGCTGTGTAAAACCTGTGACAATGTGGCTGAACCTGGGTCAGGGCAGGGGCCATACCTTTGGATGTGGAAGAATTAAGTTAGAGATCCATGTGGGGCTGCCTACATTATTCTTTGGTTTAAAAAATGGATTAATCCTAAACATTCAGAGAGATTTGAAATGAGAAAAATTAGATGTTATCAAAGTGTGATCTGCAAGTGCTACCTGACCAATGAGGGAGGCAGGGAAAATGGGAATAGAGAGTTTGCAGGGAAGTCTCTCTCCTGGTCTGCAGTGGAGGGTATCACCTCTCCAAGCCCAGCATTCCCAGTGATAACAGATTCCACATTCTGAGTCAGATAACAGATCTGATAACAGATTCAGCATTCTGAGCGTCTCCAAAGTGTCTTGTAGTGTAGGAGGCCTAGATGGAAGCCTTTAAAGCCACTGGACTTCACTCCTGAAGCCTTCCTGGCCCATGGGAAGGAAGCTCCATGCAACCCTGCTGCCTGCAGGCACATCTTTTTTCCAGGTGCTGGTCCCTCTGTTCCACCTCAGACAACCTCTGCTCATGCCCTGCCATTGCTTTTTCCAAGTCCCCTCTTAGAGAACTGGAAGAGAGGCACAAGAAGAGACTCGACTGCTGCTCCAGCTTCTTTTGGGTGGGAAATAGCCTTGAATATCAGTGGAGATGGCTTCTCTCATGGGCACAGCTCCAGAGCCTCCCACCTTGTTCCTTGCTTCAGCAACCAGTGCTAGTGGTGGGCTGTGGCATTCACATTCTCTGAACAGAGAGAGACATAATTCTCTCTCCCAGGATTTTTCCTGGAGAAGGCAGTGAGAAAGCTCAGAGAAAGAAGAAGGAAAACAATTCTATCTCTACTTGCTGCTCCTGTTCTTTGGCACATGTGGAATGTGTTGCAGAGATTGTTTACTGAAAGTGAATTTGTTACTTGGACTCTGCTGATGGTTGTTTGGACTGATTGACCAGTTGGCTCAAAGCTGTGTCCTGACTGTCTGGAAAGGGTCATGGGTTTTTCTTTAGTATAGTTTTAGTATTAGTATTTAGTATTTAATATAGTTTTAGCATTTAGCATTTCTTTAGTATAGTTTAGTATAGTTTTAGTATTTAGAGTATAGTTTAGTATAGTTTTAGTATTTAGTATATGGTTTTAGTATATCATAACTACTATGATATTTGGTAGTATCATACTACTATGGTACTACTAAATATCACAGTAGTATCATAGTATGATACTGCTATGATATTTAGTATCATAGTAGTAATAAAATGTAATATAGTATAGCTTAAAGCATTTGTTCAGCCTTTGAATCATGGAGTCAGAGCATGTTCCTCTCACATTGAGGGCACCTTGCATCAATAGTGGACCTTGGATCACCTCAGAACAAGCACAGCTGACCAAAGGGATAGCCCACACCATGTCGCACCATGCTCAGCCCAGAAAAATAAAATATTTGGGGTCTTTATTTAGTTCCCCATTCTGCTGAGGGGGACATGGAACAAGGGTGAAGCTTGTGGGGTTTGTCACAAGAGAGCATTCCTGGGTTCCCAGGTGTCCCAGCCTCTCTGAAGATGTCACCCAGCATCTCAGAGCCCAGGTGTTACCTGGCTGATTGCAAGGGCAGAGCCATGACCTTCTTCAGACTCTCAAGTACAGAAATGTACTGAGAGAGCTCAGAAATTTCAGCTAATCCTTCCATTAGGGCCCTGCTGCACAAACTCCCAAAACTGAGGGTCAGAGGAGTATCAATTTGCTTTCTGAGTGGATTCTGTTCCCTTAAGGCTACAGATCATAATGGGAAAAAAACAGAAAAAGCCCTCAAACAGGCCAAGTACTAGAAAGGTGATAAACCCCACACCATTAAAGCAAGAGATTTAAAGGCAGGTACATATTCTAGCTGATCTGATGCTGCCGTGAAATACCCAAGGCTGTTACAGAAGTTCTCATTAGTTCTTCCAGCTCCATCAAGAAAGAATGTTTGCGTGGGCTTTGCCAAGAAGAGAGGAAAGTTCAGGGGAAAAAACAAAAGAGAAAAAGGAAGAACATTCCACAGTTTGCACAATTGTTCTTGCAGAGCCAGTGGAGTGGGACAGCACAACAACACCCAGGAAACCTCTTGCTGTGAAAGCTCACAGCCACCCTGAGCCCAGGGCTGCTGCCTTTTAGAAGGCTCCTCTTGCATCCATTATTTGGCCTGTGCTGCACCTCTCCCTGGCCTGGAAGGAGGAGCACAAAAGGGAAAAGGGAGCTGTTCCATCCCAGGCCATACCCATGAAAAGCCTGAGCTCCTTCTTCCAAAATATTTATAGCAGACTACATTGAATATCCTGCAGGTGTAGCAAGATTTGAGCACAGCACTTCTTTTTTCCTGCCCCCACCTCACAACTCAGCTGTATTTCCAAATTCAGAGTTCTGCTCTGTCTGCTGGAGACCCCCACAGCTCTACAGTACAGTACAACAGTGGAATATGCCAGCAAGAAAATATCAAGGGGAAATAAAACGTATAAACAGATTCTGGAAGGAGCAGCTGGGGTGTCATAAATGAGACTCAGGGAAGCTGGAACAGAGAGAGGTGAGCTGGAACAGGGATCAGTCTTGATCAGGGAAAACTTTTCTGGAAGCTATTTCCCAATGGAGCAGCATTAAGGAAAGCAAGTTGCAGTTTGTCCCTGCTGCTCCCACACAAACTGCTTTTGTGACTAAAAGCCAAACCTGCTTTTAAATATCAATACTAAAAATCCACACAATTCTTTCAGCCTCCAACTATAGCAAAGAAAAACGTTTTAGTGTCCTTTTTAAAAGCAAGCATCACATTTTTAAATATAATTTTGTCTGCCAAGATCCAGTCTCCTTTCTGCCACTAGATGTCCCACAAGTAAGGGGAGAATCCAGAGGGGAGCACTGTAAACTAATTGTAATTTGGATTTATTTTCATTTGAGCTGCTTTAAACTCTTAATGTATTATTCAACCCAGTGAAAGCTTTCTCAAATGTGTAAATACAACAAAAGACTCTTGCTGGATTGATATATTAATTTAACAGCAATTTTGATGGTATAATATTAGATGTTAATCCCATATTCAGGTTGTTTCTATGCTTTAGTTCTCTAACTTTTAAATATAATGCAATTCTAGCAGGGAATTATTTGCATTATAATGAAGCATTTAATGAAGCTATTACCCCATGGGAACAATTTTTGTTGATGTTTATTTCAGCATTAAAATAAACATCAGAGCAAGAACTGTAAAGTATCAGTGAAAACGGAGAATGTGCTGTGTCCCATCAGGCTGGCAATTAATGACAATCAATATAATCAATCCCCTGGGTAACTTAGCAGCATCTCCTGTGCTTTGTGCCCCTGTTCAGCACCCTCTGGTCCTTTGTCCAGGTTTCAGTTTGCCCCACTGGCCACCTCCTGTGACCGTGTTCCCAGGGGTCTTAGGGTGAGGGAAGAGATGAGAATGTTGACTCCATGTTTCAGAAGGCTTGATTTATTATTTTGTGATATATATTATATTAAAACTATACTAAAAGAATAGAAGAAAAGGTTTCATCAGAAGGCTGGCTAAGCTAAGAATAGAATCAGAAGGAATTATAACAAAAGTTTGTGTCTTGGACAGAGAGTCTGAGCCAGCTGGGCTGTGATTGGCCATTAATTATAAACAACCACATGAGACCAATCACAGATCCACCTGTTGCATTCCACAGCAGCAGATAATCAATGTTTACATTTTGTTCCTGAGGGCTCTCAGCTTCTCAGGAGGAAAAAATCCTAAGGAAAGGATTTTTCATGAAAAGATGTCTGCGACAACTTCCTTGAGCTGCCCTTTGCCAGCCCCTCTGTCAGGATGGTGTGGGACACAGCACCAAAGGCTTTAGTGAAGTTGAGGTAGACACTGGTGCTCCTTCCTCACCACTGAGTAACTGCACCATGGAAAGCTGCCCCACAATTAAACACAATTAATTCTGCCTGCAGTGAAGGTGTTTTCCTTAGTGGGGAGTGGCAATATCCCAGCCATGCAAGAATCTTCTCACCCCTGCCTGGCTATAATATCCCAGGGGCTTCTGTGTGTTTTCCAGGAGGAGAACAGAGGCAAGAAAGGACAGAAAAGAACTCCAGAGACAGAAGAAAACTCAACCCCTGAAACTTGACTTTTATAAGGCAACAGGATTTCATCCCACAGCTGGCACAGCCCTGTGTGCAACAGAGATTTTCTGCTACAAGGGGTGGATCATTTCAGCCCAGTGTGGACACCAAACATTTGACAGCCACATAAATAAACCCTATTTTTATTTACAGAACAGTTTCCTGATTTCCTGTCACCACTCATGCCTCAGCACACAAAACCTCTAAGCAAACCAAGGAAGGAGATATTTTATTCATGAGTACAAAGCCCAGCTGAGTTCTGAGAAGCCTGAGGTGTCTCCTCTGCAGGAGCTGTGCAGTGCATCACATGGAAAGTGTCACAAGTCCCAGCACAACAAACTCAGCAGAAGATGCACAGGGAATGGCCAGTGTGTGAGAGAAGAGGCTTCTGTGATCCACTGTCAGGCTGGAATTTGGTCCCAGCTCTACTTTGTGCATTCTAGCTGCTTAATCCAATGATAAGAAGTGACCAGCTAAGGATTAGGTGAGAAGGAAGCCAAGGAAGTGACTTTGGCCCAGGATTCAGCTGACAGATGCCAAATTACACTGTACAATTCCCTTGGTAAACCTGGATTTATTTCTGCAGCACTTCTCTTCAGCCATTGCAAATAAACAACAGCAGTTTCAGCTCAGGAGCTTTGCCCTCAAGACTGTCAGAACACAGCTAAGCTCAGACCCACCTCCTGCTTCATTAAATTGGGGTGCTGACCTGTGTAAGCCACAAAAACCTGCTGTTGAATTTGTCCTGGCTTTTCCAAGTGGGGCTGGGAGTACTGCTTGACTGTGGAAAGTCAGAAACAGGGATCAATGGCCTGTTCAATGTTTACCTGTGAAACATTCCCCATTCTCACAAGGGTGAGGTGTGACGGTGTTCACAGGGGTTCTTGGGTGAGGGAGGAGACAAGGATCTGACTCCATGTTTCAGAAGGCTGATTTATTATTTTGTGATATATATTACATTAAAACTATACTAAAAGAATAGAAGAAAGGATTTCATCAGAAAGCTAACAAAGCTAAGAATAGAATAAGAAGGAATGATAACAAAGGCTCTGTCTTGGACTCTCTGTCTGAGCCAGCTGGGCTGTGACTGGCCATTAATTAGAAACATCCAACACGGGCCAATCCCAGATCCACTTGTTGCATTCCACAGCAGCAGATAATCATTGTTTACATTTTGTTCCTGAGGCCTCTCAGCTTCTCAGGAGGAAAAAATCCTAAGGAAAGGATTTTTTATAGAAGTTGTCTGCCACAGTGAGGAACAGCAAATGTCCCAACAGTATCAGCACATGGTGATAGGAGATGAAGATGGAGCTGGAGGCAGGAGGCTGCCTGAGTGCAGAGCCACAAGAACCAGCACCCTGATGCACCAACAGCCCCTCACTGCCCTGAGCAGCCTCTGCCTGCAGTCCTGCTGATGTTTTGAGGAGCTGGAACAGAGTCTGGATGGGGTTAAGAGCAATAAAGTGGAGATTTATTGAAGTGTATTCAAAGGCCACACCCTGGCAGTACCATGGCTCTGCCCAGATGGCTCCAAGATGGAAGCAAAGAGGGCTTGGTCAAGAGATCTCTAATTTTTATAAGTTTTAGTCCATTTGCATATAGGAGCCAATTAACAGCTTCAAATGATGAAGTTTCATCCTCCTAGCCTGTTTGCCCGTTCTCCTCTTCTCATGTTGTTTATGCTTTGGGCCTGAAGTTTGAAGAGCTTGTCCTTGAGTCTCCAGCTAGAGTAGGATTGTTTTGTCTTCACCATCCTGTGGAAAGATCCCAGTGACACTTAATATACAGCTAAAAGTGCACACTGAAACAGAACAGGAAAACCTAAGGTGTCACTGTCCATAGGGTCCTGTTCAGCTCCATGCCTGGCACCCAGTCCTGATCTGGAAGTTCCTGAGCTGGCAGGCAGGTAGGTGACCCCTGGACCCACCTGCAGCCTTGCCTGCAGCCCCAGTCCCTGCTGCTCATGTCTGGAGCCCTGCATGGATCCTGCTCCATCCCCTCACTTGGGTTTCCACAGACCCTTCCAGCAGCACCCAGCTCTGCTGCTGCATCCCCAGGGCCCTGAGGAGGTTTCCAATGGCAAAGCCCAGCCCTGGCTGTGGTTCTGGTTGTGTTGGAGGTATTTTGTTGCTGTCCCAGTGGATGGGTTGCAGGGGACACTGGCAGCTGTACTGACCAGCCTCAAGTGCTCACAAGTTTCACAGACAGTTCACAGGCACAGCACCACTGGAGACAGCCTTCAAGGCAGTGAGGCTTCCAAAGGACAGCAAAGAGGTTTCACCTGGCTGTCAGTACTAGGAAGCCCCTGTTAAGCAATTCTGAGCCCCTCAAGCTTTAATTTTATTGTACAGTCTCTCTAGCAGCTTTTGGTCTCCCCCTGCCTCCTTTTCCTGATACTCCTGGCTCTTTGGAGAGCCACAAGGTTCCTCTCACTGGGATTCAGCTGGATGCAGGATTTGGCCCCATTTCTCACACACACACCCCTGCCAGCTCCCAGAGGCACAGGTGAGGGCAGCAGCTTCCTGCTGAGATGTTCACTGAGATGTTCACCTGTCCACTGCCCAGCACCCAGACTCTCCTGTGCATGTGTCACCACCCTGCAAACACCTTGGCGCATGGTCCAAAGGGTCACTTGCTATTTGCTGTCCCAAAGCCAACAGAACTGGGGCAGCTGGACACAAACCCAGCTCTGGGAACACCCTGTGCATCCAAATTCCCCCTGGGACCATGTAAGAGCAAGGGACAGGGGATGGGCCAACATCTGGAGCTCCAACATCAGGCTGCAGGACAGCTCCTTGGTGTCACTGTCATATTTTCTGAAAAATCCCTTTGCCAGGATTTCTTCTCCTGAGAAGATGAGAAGTCTCAGAGAAAAAACAATATCTCATCTGCTTCTCCCTGTTTTACTGCTTTGGAATGTGGCTGGACATTGTTTAGCAACTGGTCAATGTTTGATTGGTTTCATGTGAATTGTTATTAATTAAATGACCAATCACAGCCAGCTGTGTCAGACTCCGAGGAGTCAGTCATGGGTTTTTATTATTTCATTCTTGTTAAGCCTTGTGATGTATATATACTTTCAATATATATAATATATATATATATACTCTTTCAATAAATATAATATGATATGATATGATATGATATGATATTATATGATATGATATGATATCATATCATATCATATCATATCATATCATATCATATATATCCTATCAGCCTTCTGAGAACATGGAGTCAGATTCTCATCTCTTCACCTTGTCCTGGGGACCTCACAAACTCAACACCTTGGGAACTGGATTTGTCTGAACTGCACATGGAATTGTGTGTAAGCACTGGATCAATACCTTGCAGACAGAATAAACCTACTGGTTTGGTAATAAGGAGGTTGAGCACTTATTTTAGTCTCTTGCCTAGATATATGCCACCTCTGCAAGCTGAAAGGAGAAGCAGGAAATGAATATTTTGACAAATGTTCTAAAGGCTGCACTAACACAAGGTGATGGAACACACAAATAGGGAAAACCCCACATACTTAGCATTATTACTTTCTTATGAATTAGCTCAAGAGGCCCACAGATTGCTAGCTGAAGTTTTTAGGAATAGCATTACTTAAATTAAGTGCTCTAGTCCCAGTTCTGGTTTACATACATTTAACTCTCCCTTCCCACACAAACTTTGTATTTTAACAAATAACTGATTTCTTCAATGGATTATTCTCCCCTTAAAGACAGCACTGTTGGGGCAGGTCACTGGTTTGGCAATCTTTAAACTTAAACCCATTTAACCCACCAGCCCTTAACCTTATTTTTCTGATCTGGCTGCAGGTGGAGCTGTCTGGGTGCATGAGCTGACTGGCCTGTGAAAGCAGATGGCATTTTCCTTCCCCAGCTGATACAAAGGCATTCCCAGAGCAATCCAAACCCTTCCACACTGCCATCCTCTGGCAAAATATGCATACAATATTAATGACAGTAATTTCTGTCCTGTGGCAATTTCAGTCCTAAAAGAAGAGTAGGAATATTTTCCTAGCTCCTGCAGAATCTTTACTGGAAAAGATCCAGTAAGTCCGATCAAAATTGAAAGTAGAGGGGTGTTTCCCCCCCCATCCAAGTGCATCTTTCTTGTATTACTGCTGCAAAGATGAATATATAGTTATCCACAAAGGTATCACACTATAACAGGGTACCTAAGGACAATATTATCAGAGCGCATGCTTTTCATGCTCAGAAGCTACAGGATAAAAAGAAAAAGGTCAAAGCAGACTTAATACAGACAGAAGTTTGCTCTTGGAATGCCTGTCTAGTCAGATGTTGGATGACTGATCCTGTCTGGGGGTGTCCAGAAGAAGAATGACAAAACTCAGCCAGGACCTGCTGAATTTGCATTTGACTTTGGCACTGGCAAGGTTACCCAAAGCACCTGGACTCAAACAAGTTCCTGGCACTGCTGGCTCAATTTCCCACCCCTAATCCAGGCTGCCAGCAGGAAAACTACCATGAGGCAAACAAGGAAAGCAATTCCTCAATCACTGACAACAAGGCACCAGAGTTTTGTGTCAATCTAGCCACAGCAAACATTCTTGAACTCTTCCAGGGATGGGGTAGTCACAGCTTCTCTGGGCAACCTGTGCCAGGTCCCTCCCACCCTCACTGTCAATAATTTGTTCCTAATATAAATCTAAATCTGGTGTAAATATCACTGCAGAGCTCTCATGTTAAGAATTCCCACCTCCTGTAATGAAGATGAATTTATCCCAGGGCTGTCTGCCCAGGCAATTCTCTTGCCATGGACCTCAGCCATGAAATGAAAACAGAGCCTGCAACAGCAAAGAAAATAAAACTGACCAGTGCCATGACTGTGTGCAGTGAGAACTGTAAAAGTGGCTCCCTTACATAACCAGCCTTGACAGAAAACAGCGAGCACTCACTGAGACCTCACCTAGAATTAAAAGCTGCTGGGCTGACCAGGAGCTGCCCCAGGAACATGGAACGGGTTGAAGCCATGAGATGTGGTGGTGTTCACAGGGGTCCCAGGCTGAGGGAAGAGATGAGAATGTTGATTCCATGTTCCAGAAGGCTGATTTATTATTTTATGATATATATTACATTAAAACTATACTAAAAGAATAGAAGAAAGGGTTTCATCTGAAGTCTAGCTAAGAATAGAAAAATAATTAATAACAAAGTGACTGACCAAGACAGTCTGAGCCAGCTGGGCTGTGATTGGCCATTAATTACAAACAACCACATGAGCCAAATCACAGATGCACCTGTTGCATTCCACAGCAGCAGATAATCAATGTTTACGTTTTGTTCCTGAGGGCTCTCAGCTTCTCAGGAGGAAAAATCCCAAGGAAAGGATTTTTCATAAAATGTGTCTGTGACAATGAGCTGGACAATTGCCACCACCAGAGCCACGCTGCCAGCAGTGTCACCCAGCTCTGTGCAGGCCTGGAGCAGCAGGAGCAGTTCTCCTTCCCCCGGGGGAGAACAGAGTGTTCTACCAAACCTCAGTGCAGACCCTGGGGGCTCCCCTGGCTCCCAGCTCAGGTTTGAACCCACCTGCAAGCACAGCTCTCACCCTGTCCTGCACTGCACAGAGCTTGGGAACCACTCAGGGAAGCAGGGACCCCCACACTGACTGTGTACAGCAGCCACTTGCAAACTGAGCTGCATTCAAGAGCTGAGACCTTAATTTGGCATTTCAGGCTGCTGCATTTGCTTTGGTAGTTTTCCTATTACTGTTGTGAATAGTGTCTGGGCTCCTACATAATTAACAGCAGCATAATGCCTACGAAATGCTTCTAATTTGCTAGGCTGCCTTTTCATGCAAGTGAAAAATATTTAAGCAGACATTAGCAAGCAGGAGGCAGAACCCCACACATGCTGCTGGTGGAGGAATCTTGAGCAAAAACCTGAAATGATGAAATTATCCACCAAAAAATCTGAAAAGTAAAAACCAACAGACACCAGGTGATTCCTCTGCACTGAAAGGGGAAGTGTATGCTCCATGGTATGAGACCATGAATGTGGTCCAGCCTTCAGTTTTGAGACTGAGATGCAGAGATGTGCCATTTCCTACAGAGTGAGCTACAGACAGATGTCCTGTCATTTTCTGCCCCACACAGGTCTCTCTGCTACTGTCCAGTGTCTAATACTGATCCAGGCACTGTAGCAAATCCTGGTTTCCCAAATTAAAGAAAAAACCCAACAGATTCAACCTCCCAGCCCAGGGGCAGTTCTCTCCCCCAAGTACTTCATACAAAATCTCCCATGAGACAATCTCTTCTTACTCTCCCTCCTCCTGAATCCCTTTAATAAGCCATTCCCTTTTATCAGAATCCTTTCTATCTTTGCTTTTTTTTTTTTTTTTTGGACCATCTCTTCTCCCTTCTCCCATCCCTCCCCTTTTTTTTTTTTTTTTTTTTTTTTTTTTTTTAACTGCCAGAGAAAGAAGTTCTCACAGAGTGCAGCTGCATTTAACTAAGGATTTGGAATTCTGCAAGATGCCCTGGGCTGCTGTGGACAGCATACCAACCAAGCCTTAAAAAAGCCAGAGGAAGAACCACACACAGCCCCTACATCTCAAGTAATTCCCACGTTCCTGTCAGTGCAGCTGATGTTTGGTGCGGCAGTGATTTTCCCTCAGCCTAGGAATGGGAAGCAGGCACGGCTGGGTGTTTATCTTTTGGCAAGTGCTCCTTCCCTTCAGTATCCAACAAGGCTCTTTTTAACTTCTCTGATAACAAGTACATTGTTTACAGCAAACATTCTCACAGAAGAATGTGGCTTGCACCCGAGGTCAGGCTCGGGGAGATGTTTATTAGCACAGCTGGAGGGATGTGCAGCAGGTAATTCTGCCTCTATTTTTCTCAGGTGCCAAAGAAGCAATATGGAAATGTGTGGATTTTTATGATGCAAGGTTTAATGTCCTGTCACAGACATATTTTCTGAAAAATTCTTTTGCTAGGATTTTTCTCTTGAGAAGCTGAGAAGCCTCAGAAACAAAATGTAAACAATAATTATCTGCTGCTGTAGAATGTGGCAGATGCATCTTTGATTGGTGTCATGTAGTTGTTTTTAATTAATGACCGATCACAACTCCAGCTGTATTGAGACTCTAGTCAATCGCCTTTCCTTTCCTTTCCTTTCCTTTCCTTTCCTTTCCTTTCCTTTCCTTTCCTTTCCTTTCCTTTCCTTTCCTTTCCTTTCCTTTCCTTTCCTTTCCTTTCCTTTCCTTTCCTTTCCTTTCCTTTCCTTTCCTTTCCTTTCCTTTCCTTTCCTTTCCTTTCCTTTTCCTTTCCTTCCTTTCCTTTCCTTTCCTTTCCTTTCCTTTCCTTTCCTTTCCTTTCCTTTCCTTTCCTTTCCTTTCCTTTCCTTTCCTTTCCTTGTCTCTTTCTTTGGTATAGTTTTAATATATCATTTTCTTTTAGTATAATATCATAAAATACTAAATCAGCCTTCTGAAACATGGAGTCAAGATTCTCAGCTCTTCCCTCATCCTGAGGACGCTGCAAACACCACCACAACGTCCCTATGAAAATAAGTTTTACCTGCACATCCCCCCCTTCCTCCTATTTTCCATTAGTTCCTAGTGCTAAGCACAACATCAGAGAGTCCCAGAATGGTTTGGGTTGGAAGGGACTTTAAAACTCATCCCATTCTACCCCCTGTCATGGCAGGGACACCTTCCACTGTCCCAGGGTGCTCCAAGCCGTGTTCAGCCTGGCCTGGGACACTTCCAGGGATCCAGCACTGAACTGAACAGCAGCAGGGACCAACAATCCCTTCCTCACCTGTGGCAGGTCAGAAACCAGAGAAGAATGAGCATTTAGTGCCCTGAGCAGCCCCACCTGGGACCTCCACCCGCAGAGCAGCATCTCCACTCCAACCAGGATGGTCACTGTCATATTTTTCTGGAAAAATCCTCTTTGCCCAAGATTTCTCTCCTGGGAAGCTGAGAAGCCTCAGAGAAAAAGGAGAACAATATTATCTCATTTGCTTCTCCTGTGTTGTGCTCATGTGGAATGTGTTTGGAGATTGTTTATCCAAAACAGAGGTTCAGCTGATTGTTTCATTGGTTTCATGTGAATGTGTCGGACATGCCAGCTGTGTTGGACTCTGAGGAGAGAGTCAGGAGTTTTCATTATTATCTTTTAGCCTTCTGTCTGTATCCTTTCTGTATTCTTTAGTAGAATAGAATAGAATAGAATAGAATAGAATAGAATAGAATAGAATAGAATAGAATAGAATAGAATAGAATAGAATAGAATAGAATAATGAATTAGCCTTCTGAGAACATGGAGTCAGATTCATCCTTCCTCCCTTCATCTGGGGGACCCTGAAAATACCACACCAAGACAATCCTGGCCTGAGTCAGGACAAAGGAGTGTCCCAGGAGTGTCTCCAGCCCCTCTGCATGAACCTCTTGGACTCTCAGTGTCTCTCCACCTCCAGCCCTCTGGTGCAGCAAGCCAGCTAAATCCCTGGAGCAGTGCTCCTCGTGGCTGGGATCAGCTGCCAGCCTAGCAGGGATTTTCCCTCCCTGTCTTCCCCATCCTGGCATGGGAATGCCCCCAACAGGTTCCGCACGAAGCTTCTCAAACTTTGGCAGCAGGCAACAAAGGAAGGGCTTTCAAGCACTGCAGAGAAGCAGAGCCCACTTCAAGGGGACTCCTTCACCCCCAGTCTTATCATAAGAGCTCTTTAATTACACATTGAATACTCCTCTGCACTGTAGACCAATCCTAAGCCAAATTAAATGCTGATACCAGTGGCCACAAACCTGTGCTGCTTCAAACAGCATCACTTTTCAATGTGCTCACCCCTGCTCCTCAGCAGCTTTGGGTGAATATCCATTTCTGTGTCGCTCTTGCCTTTAACATAAGGCTGAGGTAAATTGACATCTGACAGTTTGGAATTATGTAGTGAGCAAGGGCACCATTTTTACGAACTTTCTGAGCTCCTTCTACATTTTCATGTGATTCTTCTTATGGCCCTAGGCTGAGCCTGTTTAAAACAATGGACAAACTCTACTTTAACAGATGCAGAAGGCTTGAAGGGAATGAGACATAAAAATGAAAACAAGATTTCTAATTCCAATCTCAAAGATTTAGTGCATAATTGCTTTAAATACTTCAAATAGAGTTTAATCCTGCACTACTGATCCTTGATAATGTTCATCATTACGCTGCAATTTGATTATCAGTCAATTTAAAATTATTTATTTAATACTTTGTGGCTGATAAGCTTCTCTAAAATTTAGTTTTGACTTTAATGTAAAGATATCTAAATAAGACACCTTAGTAAAAAGTTACCTAAAAGTGGTTTTGACAAAATCTAAATATACAGAAATATATCATTTTTTTCACTTATGTTTCAGGGCCCCGAAGGTCCAGTAGGCCCCAGAGGAGTAAGAGGGATACAGGTAAAAAAACAAAAACAAAAACAAACTATGAAAACAACAATACCTGGTTCCCTGGGATTCAAAGATCTGAAATAATATCATACCAAGGCTGTGCACATTTGAAGCAAGGTCACTGCTCAGCATTCATTCCTGGGGAGAGGATGAGAAGACAAACAGCATGTGGCAGATATTTCTCAGTCACCTCACACATTTCTGGGATGGTGCTGGGACACTGCAGCAGCAACACAGCCCGGAAATGCAGGAAACAAACATTATTAATTTCCTTTCCAAGCTGCAGAAGAGACATCGGGATCTCCAGGACTGCTCTGTGTCCCTGCAGCAGAACCTGACACCAAGGAGAGCAATGGGGAAAATGCCAATCACTTGTTTTTTCAAATTTTAAAAGTTTAATGATAATAAAATTGTTATAAAAATAGCAATATAATTAGAGTAATAATAGTTTGGACAATTTGGATTAGGACAATATGAGACAATAAATACAATAAGTTTTGGATGGTCCAGGTACCTTTTCTGGGCAACATAAGCCCAAAAAAGGACCCAAGTTAACAGAGGATTAACCCTTAAAAGCAACAGCCTGTTGCATATTCATACCCCTCATACATGATGCATAAATTCCATTCAAACACAGGATTCTGTCTGGGCAGTGTCAGCTTCTTCCTCTGAATCCTGACAGCATCTTCAGGCTAAGTGAGGTGGGAAGAAGTTCATTTCTTCTGATAATGGAACAATAAATTCTCTTTGTCTGAAAGATTCAGGTGTCCTGTGGCTATCTCAGTGCGAGTCGTTTCTTTAAAAAAGGGATCTTACATGGCATAGTTTCTAATTTAACCCTGTGTTATAACCTAAAACTATATTTAACACACACTACTTAAGAAAATGAATACAACATAACCTTCTAACATAACATACATAATATTTATTTTAATATTTGCCAAAAGCCAGTCATAAAATACACATTTTTCACAATTAGGTCACAATCTTTGACGTGGCAGGGAACGCAACCCCTTCCTCCCCTGCCAAGCTCACCGTCTCCATCAGCCAAGCGCTCCCCAGCCCTCAGTTAGGGTTTCACAGCGCTGAGGGCACAGCTCTGGCGGCTCCCCCCGGCTGGCAAGGGCTGGCATGCCTTGTTTCGCCATTGAGTGTCTGCATTTGCAAACAAATCCCGGGCAGAGCTGCGGGGCATGAGCGCCCGGGTTTAACCTAGCCCAGCCACAAAGCAGCTCAGACGGGGCTGTCAGCACGCTCGGCAGCCTGCAGAGGGAGGGAACGAGGGTTATCCCCGCGCTCTGCAGCCTGCTGGGTGAGGGCTGGGGATAAAGGGAGGTTCACGGCTCAAGGGAAGCTGGCACCGCAGCTAGGGAGCAGCCTGAGCGTTCCAGCCATGCTCCATCCCAGCTCAGCATCCCAGATCTGCGTCCCATGGTCTTGTGCCTGTAGAATCCCAGACTGCTTTAAATTGGATGGGATTTTAAAGCTCATCTTTTTCTGCCCCCTGCGATGGCAGGGACACCTCCCACTGTCCCAGGTTGCTCCAAGCCCCGTCCAGCCTGGCCTTGGGCACTGCCAGGGATCCAGGGGCAGCCACAGCTGCTCTGGGCCCTGTGTCCGGGCCTGCCCACCCTCACAGGGGAGAATTTCTCCTCAATATCCCATCCATCCTCACAGGGAACAATTCCTTCCTAACTGTGGAAACCGAAGGCACTGGGAATATTTGATATTTCTCTGTCTGCCCTGGGGTGCCCTGACCCCCAGGGGAGCACTGACTTTGACCCTCACTCATGGAGAAAGCTTCCCAGAGTTCAAGATAGACTGGAGCCCACAAAAGTGTGAAATAGATTATAGAGAGCAGTGTAGGTGTGTGACCTGGTGAGAAATTGAGGTTTTGGGATTTTTAGTGTGTAGTGGATGGAAGCAAGATGAAGGGCACAGGGTGTCATCCTGGGTTTCTTCCTCATGCTTCTCCATGGGTTTGGGTGGCATTTTGTAATTGGGCAGAAAGCGCCCCATTGCAGCTCTGTGGGATCAGTTATTGGGTTAAAAGGGAAAATAATCCAGGTGTCAGTTCTTAATTGGATAATTCAGTCTTAAAAGACCTCGTAACAACACATAGTTAGCCATTTTGAGCCTTCTAATGCCAAACTCATGGTTGTGAGGCTGTTTTACTGATAAGAAATAATAAACACAAGCCTGAACATAAATTACTGTCTCAAGTGCCTTCAATCCAGACCCAGAGAAACCCACAACTGGTACCCCCACACCTAACATCTGCTCTAACTCTGCCCCCTGTCACTTTAAAACCATTGCCCCTGGTGCTGTCACTATCTGCCCACCTCCTTTGAAAACACTGGAAGTTTAAACCTCTCGTTTACATTCCAAGCTTGCAAAGTAGATGATGCTTTCAGGCCCAGATCTGGTGCCTTTGTGCATCTGTAGAAATGAGATTTTAAAATTTAAAACCTGTACTGTTCATCCATCCAGAGAGCTTCCTCGCCAGAGCAGGACACAGCAGCTCAGAAATCCAAGCCCCTCCAGGTACAACAGATGTGCCCTTTCATTTTCTGCTAATTGACTTTGTGCTCACTTCCCACTGCCTGACAGCTCATGGAAAGGGCCCATGACTATGGAGTGTTTGTGAGCATCAAGCTTCCAATGCCATCTGCCCCACCAAAGCTGGGGGGCAGAGGACATTCCCAGCCAAACAGGGTCTCATTCTGGAAAGAAGAGCTGTCTCCCTCTCTCAGGCTGTAACAGAGCCCAGCACATTCTGGGCAGTTGTTTGCTCACACACCATCCCATCCCATCCCAGAGCCAGCTTGAATTCCTTGTCTGGATCAGTCTGTGCTTGTGCTTCCCTTGTTTGCCTCACAGTTGCCATTGTTTGTTTTCCTTCCCCGAGTCCCTGCTGTTTCAGCCAGTCTTTTCAAGGCTTTTGGTAAATGCTGTCACAGAATCATTGAATCACTGGGGCTGAAAAAGAGCCCCAAGATTATCCACTCCATGCCTTGAGGAGCAGCAAGTCATCACCTGTGCCAAGGTGTTCACTGCTTGAGTTCAGAAGCATTGCCAGAAGCCACTCTAGCAAGTCTTTCCCTTGACAAAGATGTTTTCTTCTCCTCTGAGATCAGCCTGAGTTTTCTGATCCACAACATAACACCCACCTAGAAGGAGTCTTCCCTTCCAAGTACCAAATCCTGAGTCAGGGCTGTTTAGCCCTGAAGGAGAACCAGCCCTTTTATGTCTCCACCTGCCCTGCCTCCAGTGTCCCCCTGTAACACCAGAGCAGATCCTCCCAGGCCTCCTTTGTTTCCCTTGCCCTCTGCCTTCCTCGGAAATCCAATTCCATTTTTCTTTCCTATCCCAGTTACTATAGGACACAAAATAACACCATGTGGACACGCTGCTCTTTTTAAGGTAAAGGGGACTTTTAAATTTCTGATTCCAACATTTATAGATTCCCAAAAGTGACAGTGGATTGGAGGGTGACAGTGCCACCTCTCAATTGACACTGGACAAGCCAACAGTCCATCAAATTTCTCCTCCTCCATAAAAGAATGCAAAACAAGGAGTTATTTACAGAAAGCGTGTGAGAAAGTTTGTTACAAGAATGTCAACATCAGAAGGCTTAGAAAAACTTAAAAAATCAAGGTGACATCCCAGGAACCCCAAATGAAAGCCACAACAAATCTGTATGAGCAGCCCTCTGGGTTTCTTCCTCTTCCTTTGTTTTATTCTCAGCCTTTTGGAGGCCATGCCCATGGATGTGCCACCAGATGCACACCACTGCCCAAACTGCTTACCCAGCTGGGGCTCCCTCCTCACAGCTCCCCGAGAGCTGAAGAGCAAAACCATTTCAAATTCCTTCCACCACAGCACTAACTGCGCTAATACTAAGCTTTTACACCTGATAAGAGATGGGAATCCTCCTCAAACGCAGGGCAGGGAGCTCCCCAGCACTTCAGCTGTGAGCTCAAAAAGCAGCTTACCTGCAGGAGCAAGAGGCAGAGCCTGAGCTGGAGGGAAACTGTCATTTTGTCATTGTCACAGCCAATGAAAACCAAACCTGAAGGAGGACAGCACAGCAGAGCAGTGCCCCAGCTCCTCCAGAAGGCCACTGACTCGAGTTACTCCACCAAAACCAGTTATTTGTGCTTAGGCACACTTAGGCACCCTACTAGAAAGTGCCAAAGCACACAGAAATTTTGGTAGAGGTGTTATAGCCGTGTGCTCTGGCAGAAGTGAGGAGTTAAACTCAATTAATTTTTCTACAGGACAAGAGACTAATGTCACGGTGTTCACAGGGGTTTTCAGGTGAAGGAAGAGATGAGGATCTGACTCCATGTTCAGAAGGCTTGATTTATTATTTTATGATATACATTATATTAAAACTACACTAAAAATAATAGAAGAAAAAGGTTTCATCTCAGAAGGCTAGACTAAGAATAGAAAAGGAAAGAATGATAACAAAGGCAGCTACCTCAGACTCTCTTTCCGAGTCAGTTCTGCTGTGATTGGCCATTAATTACAAACAAGCATATGAGACCAATCTCAGATGCACCTGTTGCATTCCACAGCAGCAGATAATCAATGATTACATTTTGTTCCTGAGGCCTCTCAGCTTCTCAGGAAGAAAAAATCTTAAGGAAAGATTTTTAATGAAAAGATGTCTGTGACAGACTAAGACTGACAGTTCATTCCTATTTACAGAAAAGGGATCCAGCTTAAACCCTAGGAACTGAATTAAACAGAGGCTGCAAGAGATCCAGAGATGCTGAAGCACAAAGTCCATTGGGAATGATCACTGCTGAGCACAAGAGGGCCAGGCAGTGCCAAACAGGGCTTGGGTTCCCCTTTTTCCCTTTCTCTTTCTACCTTTTCGTTTTCCTTTAGCCACACATCCAAGTCCCACTGAACACTCTCCTCCTCATCTGCAGGCCAGGGGATTGAGTCCAGTGTATGCCAGAGAAAGGCTTTCATGTCTAAGAGCAGGTTAAAAGTCTCTTCTCTCTGGTTTGGGCACAGCACTACTCAGAGCTTACTCTCCCTACCTCCTTTATCACCCATTAGTGCATACAGAACAAATGTCCACTCTGGTCACCATTATTTATGAGAGTTTGGGCCCATAAAAGTCAAAAAAGAGGATTTATGCCTGCCTGAGTGAAGAGGTTAAGTGATACAGTACTGAGCCCTACTCGAAATACATCTGACACAGGGCTTAAAGTATTTTAGTTCTGAACTTCAAATCTGAGCTGTGCCAGTGCTGTCCAAATCCCCCTAAGCCAGTTGGAAGTCAGTCTCTGCATTTAGTAGTGGGTTGGGTAGGGTTCACAAAATAGTGGGTGCAAGTTCAATGAAACGACACATATGGATTTAAAAAATAAAAATAAAAATAAAAAAAAGAAAAAGCACAAGATCAGATAATTACATCCCAACAGGGAGAGCTGATAGAGTTTAATACTGTTTGTGCTGTTGAAAAGTGAGAGCCTCATCCTTTTTTTGTTGATCTGATGATTCTGATTTAAAATCCACTTAATGACTACAATTAATGAGACTGCTGGGCAGACTGTATGTGGTTTGGTCAATACTTGCAAGTTATATTTAAATAAAGTGCTCACATCCCCCTGTTTGAGCCAGTTTGGGGTCATCCCTGTTAGCACACTGTCAGCCACAGAAACTTATTTGGTATTTAAACAAAAACCCTAAGATCTGGCATTTGGCTGGGGTGCAGTGCAATGGGGCAGCTTCTCTTGCTGGATTCATCTGCTCCTGGCAGTGAGGGACACTTGTCACCAGTGGTGTCACCTGCCCAGAGCCAAAGGAACCTCACCCCCGAGGTGGATCTGCTCCAGGAGGGCTCTCCCCAAATCCCCAACCTGGTACAGCTCCACAGGCAGAGAGGAGTGGAGGATGGAAAGTTCTGGGGAGAGCTCAGAGCCCCTTGAAGGGCCCGAAGGGGCTCCAGGAGAGCTGGAGAGGGACTGGGGACAGGGGATGGAGGGACAGGACACAGGGAATGGCTCCCACTGCCAGAGGGCAGGGATGGATGGGATATTGGGAATTGGGAATTAGGAATTGTTCCCTGGCAGGGTGGGCAGGCCCTGGCATTGCCCAGAGCAGCTGTGGCTGCCCCTGGATCCCTGGCAGTGCCCAAGGCCAGGCTGGACGGGGCTTGGAGCACCCTGGGACAGTGGAAGGTGTCCCTGCCCATGGCATTGGTGGCACTGGATGGGCTTTGAGCTCCTTTCCAACCCAAACCATTCTGGGATTCTGTATGCACAGCATGCAGTTACTGGACTACGTGAATAAAGTGCAGCTACTTTTGCTGACAAATCCTGTACATCAGCTCATAAATTCTGTCTATTCCTTATTTTTCTAAAGCTCTTGTCTAGATATATAGCTTAAGGGTAATGCTTTTTGTGGGAAAGATGAGCTCAAAATAAATCCCTTCCTTCTCAGTTAAAGAAAAAAAATTTCCATAATTCTAATTGAGCTGCATTAACCTCAAATTTTAAACTGCTTCAGATTACTATTCTTCCACAGGCATCTCATTGACACAGTTATCACCAGACTTCTCCATAGGATCACAGAATCACAGAATGGTTTGGATTGGAAGAGACCTCACAAACCATTTAGTTCCAGGAGGAACACCTTCCCCTTTTGTTTCCTGCCAGCCTGGAAAAATCCCTGCTTAGTTAAATTATACCGCTAATGTTTCCCCAAAAGGTTTTAACTAATTATTTTCAAGGGCAAGAGGAAACAAATAACAAAACTACTCTGTTTTAGTGTCAAATACACATAACTCCTGCTTCAAAAAAAACTCACCTCCAGGGAGCAAAGCCCTGGGAATGGAGCAAGACCTAGTTTTCAAATTCACTCCATCAGCAGCTTGTGTTCTGAGCTCATAAAACAGAAACAGTTTTGGGGCAAAACAGATACTCAAGCTCTTTTTTAATGTTTCAATGATTTCTGAGTAACACTTGCAGACTCATCACCCGGGTGCCACATGAATTGCAAATGACTGGAGGAAGGTGAGGGGGAAGGAATATAAATCCCAACTGTTCCAAAGGTGTTCATCCTCAATTCCCATTGAAAGCTCATAAAAATCTTTTGCTTCAGCTGCATGTGACCTATTTGGCATATTTTGATATTTGGGAGCAGGATGGAGGTTTAAATTAAACCATCACCTGAAAGAACACTGCAGGAACTTTTAGATACTAAGCAAGTGATCAAGGCAGATCCAGCTGCATCACTCCCGTGTGGAAGGCAGCCAGGAATGATTTCCCAAGGTCAGAAAGGTGCAATCCTGCAGCTGCTCACCATTGCACTGATATAAACTACTGCAGCATGCCATTTAGAGGAGCACAGGTAAAAAGAAAGTTCTATTGTTGTGGGTTTATACCAATATTATTTACAGAGTAAGTGGAAGGTTTATTCTAATAACCTGTGTAAGAGAATTTGGGAAAGCTTGATCCTTGCACTGGAGGCAGGAGGTGGAATCAAACAGCAGGATCTAAATGAGCAGGACTGCAAAGCCAGCAGCTGTTCCTGGCTTGCTGGTCTCCTCTGTATTTTTCTTCCCAGGGCAGAAGATGGAGCTGGCACTGGAAAGAGGAGATGCTGAGTGCCAGCAAGGAGCCCTGCAGGCTGGAGCCTTGCTCAAGGACAGCTGATCACAGCAGCCAGGGCCCTGCAGTCCCTCCAGCATTCCCAAGCCCCCCTGAAGGCACTGCTGGGCACAGCACAGCACTTACTACAGCAAATGTCCTCTGGGAGGGCTGCTGCTGAAATGAGGCCTTTGGTGGTGTCAGGAGAGAACAGACAAACGATTGTTTGGGAAAAGCTATCAACCCTCTCTTGCCACCAGCTTCATCCCTGGGTGGAATATCCCTTTTTCCATCAGCTTGAGCCCACCCCTGTGACGGTGCTCACAGGGGTTTTTGGATGAGGGAAGAGACGAGCATCTGACTCCATGTTTCAGAAGGCTTGATGTATTATTTTATTATATATATTACATTAAAACTATACTAAAAGAATAGAAGAAAAGGTTTCATCAGAAGGCTAGCTAAGCTAAGAACAGAATAAGAAGGAATGATAACAAAGATTCTGTCTCAGAGAGTCCGAGCCAGCTGACTGTGATTGGCCATTAATTACAAACATCCACATGAGACCAGTCACAGATGCACCTGTTGCATTCCACAGCAGCAGATAATCATTGTTTTCATTTTGTTCCTGAGGGCTCTCAGCTTCTCAGGAGGAAAAATGCTAAAGAAAGGATTTTTCATAAAAGATGTCTGTGACACACCCCTCAGAGTCTGGACACTGCAGCTGAATGGATCCTCTCCTGTTAAACAGATGCTGGTTCTTGCCACTCCTACACAAACTGACACAAACTGGCACAAAAAGCAGTCAGGAGAGCCTCTGACCATCCCACCACTGGCAGAACATCCAGTCCACAAAGAGATGAATAGGGAAGAGATGATCCTTTCCCAGATTAAAGGACATAGAACTCCAGGTGCGAGGGGCTCCAGCCGGCTCGAAGTGCTCTTCACCTGAAAAATGCCGCTTCAAAGTCACTTCTGGCAAGGGCTGTAATTAATTGTTGCCAACACAACCCCGGAGAGTGTAAATGAGCCCTCTTAGCAGCATTTCACACTTCACATTTCCAGTTTAGCAACAGGACTAGAAGAGGAGCGAAAAATTGGAGATTATTGGTTTATTTTCAGGTGTTGGGGAAGAGGCTCATGTGTCCTGGTTGTTAATAAGGAGAAAACAGACAGGCAAGAAACCTTTTCCTCATAGTTTCTGAATGGGAAGTGAGGGAAAAAATTTAGTTCCAGTTTGTTACTATGCTGCTGTATTTCTAATTAGCAATAAATTAAACTTCCCCAAGCCGAGTCTGGTTTGCCCATGACTGATTGGTGGAGGATCTCCTTGCCCTTATCTGAACCCACAAGATTTTTTCACCTGCCCTGCTGCAGAGGTTCATCCCTGCCAGATGAAAAGGAAGCTCCGGCGGATCAGATTTCAGCAGTCAGATATTTTGCTTGGTGATCAGCTTGGAGAAAGCTGGCTGGTACATTGGCTTAGCAGGGAAGAGGGCAGAGCTCCTACATCTGTAAGGGATTAACCTGCTCATCCTCAGAGGGCAGCACATTGCACAAGAGAAGAGTTTGGCTCAATATGAAAAAGCAGCTGCTCCCCCAACCTTGGGGGAAGTCCTTGGCTGTTCTGGCAGCTCAGCATCCTCTAAAGCTCAGCTCATGTCTCCTGCAAGGCTGGTACCAGAGATGCTGGGTTAGCAAACCCATGGGGCTGTGCTGTGCCAATGACAGCAGAGCTGCTGTGCCTGTGTGTGGTGGGGCAGAACCCCCCAGGCCTGGAAACACACAAATCTTGAAGAAAAAAAAAGTAATAAAGGGATAAAATTACTTGAGTACTGCTGTCATTTCCAGGGTGGAGGGGAAGATGCAAAACAATGAGTAACCAGCCTGGCAAGGGTAAGGTGTGGACTTTTTCTTCACTCGGGTCACCAGATTTGGTGGTGTTCACAGGGGTCCCAGGATGAGGGTAGAGATGAGGATCTGACTCCATGTTTCAGAAAGCTTGATTTATTATTTTATGATATATATTATATTAAAACTATACTAAAACAATAGAAGTAAGGATTTCATCAGAAGGCTAGCTAAGAATAGAAAAAGAATGATAACAAAGGCTTGTGAACTGACCAAGATAGTCCAGACAGCTGACTGTGATTGGCCATTAATTACAAACAAACCAACATGAGACCAATCACAGATGCACCTGTTACATTCCACAGCAGCAGACAATCAATGTTTACATTTTGTTCCTGAGGCCTCTCAGCTTCTCAGGAGAAAAGATCCTAAGGAAAGGATTTTCCATAAAATGTGTCTGTGGCAGTAAGAAGCAGGACAAGAGTGACCCTGGTTATCATCTCCCCTGCTCCAAACATGGCTCTGTGCAGCCACCAGGATGTCACAGACATCTTTTGTGAAAAATCCTTTCTTGGAATTTTTCTCCCTTTTCAGAAGCTGTGGCCTCACCAACAAAGGGTAAACAATGGTTATCTGCTGCTGTGGAATGCAACAGGTGGATCCGTAATTGGTCTCAGGTGGATGTTTGGATTTACTGACCACTCATGGCAGAACTGTTCTTGCTTTCTGCTGGGACACAGACCTTTGTTATTCATTCCTTTTCTATTCTTAGCTTAGTTAGCCTTCTGAGAACTTTCCTTCTGTTTCTTTTTAATATAGTCATAATGTAATACATATATCATGAAATAATAAATCAAGCCTTCTGAACATGAGGTCAACATTCTCACCTCTCTCTTCATCCTGCAACCCTTGTGACCACTGACACACCAGGACACTGAGCATGGGACTTGCATGGCATCCTCTGCCTGCTGCCTGAGCTGGGACCACAAACTTACCAAGCATGCTCTTGCAGGTGTGCAGCCAAGCCAGGCTCAGCAGAGCCACAGTGCAGCGTGTCAGGGCAATTCTGTGTGCTCCTGATGAGCTCTTTGTCCTCTTCACAGCCAGTTTCACCCTTAGTGCACAGCAGTGAGCCAGAGCCCACAGACAAATTTAATTCAGGATAAAAATGTGTTTGCCAGCACAGTTTAGTCATACTTCACTGATTCCTGCTTGCTTCTATTGCAAACAGGCAGATGCACTTGAGTTGTGTCCAGTCACTTTGGGTTTGCTAAATTTGGGAATATAATACAGGAGTAGCATTTGTGCATTGGCACAAAACTGAAGATTTATTTTTCCTGATACAGCTTTCATTTATACAATATGTGCAACAAATCCAGGATGAAAATGTTAGTTCCAGGAACTACAGTGTGCTCAGAAAGCCTTTCCCTGATATCTTACAATCACCCATCATAAAGCACTCACTGTACAAGGTCTTGCCAAGTGGGTGCTTCTCCTCCTGGCAGTTTATTTCACCAGCCAGGAATCTCTGGGACTGATTTCCTCTGCTACCACCAGGGCAGCAAGGGTTTCACTGCTGTTTCAGGGACCAACAATTAAACATAGCCACAGTTTTTGTTGTCCCTTCAGCATAGCCCAAAACTTCTGAAAAAGCCTTAAAAAGAAAGGCAAATCCTGTGATAAATCAGAAATTCTGCCACAATGCACATTGCCGCAGGGGACTCACAGAGTACATTATGAAGAAACATCTTGGAGCAAAAAAAACCCCACCACAAGCACATTTAAATTGTAATTGAAGGTTAATGATACACTAATCACTGTGCTCCCAAATTTCCACCTGCAAGTGGGTGCTGCAGTGCTCAGCACACTCAGCCATCAGTGACTTCACCACATCAGCTCTGTGCTCAGGCTTCCAGTGCCACAACCCCCCCATGGAGTCTTCTGGAGTCAGGCATTCAAAACCTTTTCTGTCACATCTTTGGGGCTGTGACCTGTTGATGGCAGTAGTTAATACAAAGAATCATGGAATGGTTTGGGGTGGAAAGAACCTTCAAGCCCATCCAGTGCCACCAATGCCATGGGCAGGGACACCTTCTACTGTCCCAGGGTGCTCCAAGCCCCATCCAGCCTGGCCTTGGACACTGCCAGGGATCCAGGGGCAACCACAGCTGCTCTGGGCACCCTGTGCCAGGGCCTGCCCACCCTCACAGGGATGAAGTTTTCCCAAAATCAGATCTAAATCAACTCTTTCAGCTTAAAGCTATTCCCCCTTGTCCTCTCATGATGCCCAATTTATTTCTGCACTAGCAAATTTTGCAAGCATGATGAGGACCATCAAATACCTCACCACATGCAAGTGCTGTAATTCCCATAGTGTTGACTGGATGATGAGTAGCATTATTACAGGAGACCTTAAACACAGGGAATTTAAAACACTGCATGGCTGTGAGAGACTCCTGTCATTAAAGGGCTGTGTGGAGAACATTTATAGCACTTTAAAAAAATGCTTACATGCCATAAATCATTGCCCCTCAATAATACATGCACATGATATTCATAACAGCATAATTACATGACAATTACCATACAGCAGTAATTAAAGGGAAACCCTGTGTGCCTTCCAAGGCAGCTTCTTTGAAACAGACTAAATAGACAAGGAAAATATAATTAAGCAACAGAAGGTGAGCTGTTTCCTGATGATAATTACATTACTGGCTGTATTTTCAATTAGGTCACATCTAAAACATGAGACTTGTTCAGGGTTTTGATGTCCACAGGAATCCTGCTGCACAAGAGCCCAGGTGGTCACGGACTTACCTACCAATCTCATTTGTTAAAAGCTTTAATGGCAAGTAGGTTTTGCCCCTTGGCAGACTTTTGGGCAGCTGCCTAATTTCTCTAATGGCCTAACACAGACTTCAGCCAAAAGCAGGAGTCATTCTGTGTTACAGAAGGAAACATTCAGCTCAGTTGAACAATAAATGCAGTTCTTTTAGCTGAGGCAAGACCTTGCAGAGGTGAGGAGCAGCTTCATGTCTATGCATTTTGGTGAAGCTCTGCCAGGTAAAAGGGCTTGAGGAATAAGGCAGATGAGAGGGGAAGGCTAGGAAAGAATGTGCAGTGCTCACAGAAGGGTCTATACAGCCCAGGCTGGGAGGATCTGCTGCTGGGGACACTGGAGCAGCCCGGGAAGCACAGCTGAGCTCTCCCACACTGGCATCAGAGGCACTGAAGAATTTAAGGACTTCATTTGACACAACTCATTTAAATGCCTCTGACTCCCAGCAGCAGCCTAGAGGTGGGGGAATGCCGCAATGAACCCCAGAGCTCAGGTCATTTCCATTACAGAAGCATTTCAGCCTCTTTGGAGGAGCTGCAGCAACTGGTGCATTTCAAAGCTGAGCCTACAGACATACGCTCCGTGGCTAGAGAGGGCTGGCTGCTATTTTTGTATGTGCTTTCCTGGGAAAAGGCAGCACTTCACAAACAAGTTCAGCTAGAGAAATCATTGTATATTCATTCCTTGCTCCCTCAAAGGATGCAACTTGCAGGATCCTCCCCAAGAGCAGCTCCAGCAAAGCACAGATGGATGACTCTGGATTTCCCCTTCCCAGGCTGTCTGAGGCAGGGAGTTACTAAACACAAGTTGTTCCCATCATGATCATCATCTAATAGGTCACAGATGGCACAGAACATTATGGCATCCTGAATTTTGTGCTCATTCATGCTGTTGTTTGTTCAAAGAAATTAATCTCAAAGGCTGCCAACCCCTGTCTTGCTCAGAATCGCCTTTTTACCTTCTCACCGTCTGCTCTGAGATCTCGAGGGTGAGTCAGTGTGAGTCCAGCCTGGGTTGCATCAAATTTGAAATCAGCCAGCACAAAATGTACCTGATTGCTACTGATCCCTGCAGGACAGGCAGCACTTCCCTGCCCAGGCCAGCAGTACCAGGACCACTGCCAAGAGAAAATGTTTTGGAGGTGTTGTACCCACAGCCTGAGTCCAGCTACAGCACAGCCCCATCCAGCAAAACCCTTCTTTAAAATCAGCCAAGCCTGATAATGGATAACATCCACATCCACACTCACCTGGTCCACTGTCTCCTGAAACCTCAGCAGAGCAGACAAGCTGAATTATTCCCTATTTTTCATCTGACACCCCTTTGCTAGCATGGATACTTTAAAAAAATCCACCTCATTTATTTTGGGCCTTTACAACTTGAAGAGTCACTTCAAATTCTCCTCTGGCCTCCCATCGTTTTTTTCCATGCCAGTTAGGCCAAAATGAGACATTTTTTGCAGCTAAAAAAACAGAAAAAGGGATGAAGAGAGGAGGTCACAGTCCAGATTTCAGCACTGAACATGTCATACATGGCCTTTTCTGTACAAAAACCTCAGATAAAGCCCAAAATCTGATTATGTAGATTATTCTTTCACGTCACACTTTGATACTCTTATGCATTTCATGGTTTCTAATGTGTCTTTCAGAGAGAAGGAATTGCATGAAGCCCTCAACAGAGGGAAAGCTGGGAAGGAGGGGGAAAAAAGTGGATTTATCCTATCATTCAGCAAGGCACCAGAGCCCCAGCAGGAAGGTGGGGGAGCCTGGCACTCTGCCACCAGAGAAAGCCCAAGGAAAGCTGCTCTCTTGTGAGGCAGCCATATGGAAACGAAGCCTTGAGCTGCAGCTCGGTGAAAGCTGCTCCTCCAGAGTGGATCTGCTACTCACAGGCAAGAAGGGAGTGGGGTGTATGGGTTCATTGAGCCCACGGAGGAATCAGGATAAACAGCAAGCTCCTCTGAGGACAGAGCTGCTGATCCCAAAGGGGGAGGTGTAAACCTGCAGACAAAACATGCAGATTGTCAGCTCCCTTGGAGCCTGCAGAGCTCACCGAGGTGAGGGGCAGGGACACACCTGGAGGACGGGGCCATCCGCAGGGACCTGGGCAAGCTCCAGCACTGGGGCCATGGGAGTCCCACGAGGTTTAACAAGACTTGTGTTGTGGTGAGGGAGAAAAATTATAAAGAAAGGCCTCATAAAATCAAGGCTGCTCTCCTAAAACCAATGGCTGGCCTTGTCAAGCTAGCCCTTTGCAAGTTCCCTCGTGGAAGCAATCCTGGTGTGAGCAGTTCATTAGCATAGCAATCTATTCCTGGGTGAAAAACAACCTGTATGAACTGCTTTTACATCCTTAGATAGAAACATGAAAACAATCTCTCACAAACAGCTTTTCCTGCCTGTACACACCAGTTTGGGTTTGATTGGTTTGAGTGACCAATCTATACAGAATAACAACTTGTTACTAAATACAGTAATTGGCAAGAAAGCTGCTGACCAATTGGAGTCACACACGAGGTCTGTAAAACTGTGTAAAAATGTGAGTTATGTGAATAAAGAATGGGCTTTTTCCACCATGAAGCAGATGGAGGCCTGTGTGATTTATTCCCATACACTTGGGTCCACGCAAGCCCCAGAATCAGAATTAATCCAGGCTGGGATGGAGCAGCCCTGGGAGAAGGACCTGGGGGTGCTGGTGGGTGAGAGCTGGACCTGCCCCAGCCCTGAACCCCCAGTGTGGGGGGCAGGGGAGGGGAAATTCTGCCCCTCTGCCCAGGTGAGACCCCACTGCAGAGCTGCCCCAGCCCTGGGGAACAACAGCAGAAGATCTGGAATTGCTGGAGTGAGTCCAGAGACAATCAGAGGTGTGGAGCACCTCTGCTATGGGGAAAGGCTGGGAGAATTGGGATAGTTCAGCCTGGAAAAGAAAAGGCTTTGGGTAACCTAATGGTGGCCTTCCACTACCCAAAGGGAGTCCACAAGAAAGATTTAGCATTTTAGTGGCTGGCAGAATGAAGCCCAGAGTCATATTAAATTCTGAGAATCTTTGGAAGAAATTTTTGTGTCTTTTCTAGTGAGTCACTGGTCTGTTACCACTGCCAAAGGAAAGAAAGGGTCAGCAAAGCCCTGCTGTAACCCAGGACTACCTAAATAGCTGTGGGTTTGGTAACCAAGGGGAGATACAGCTGCGCTGGAGGGGCTGCACTGCAGCCCTGTGCCAGTGGCCACCCTGTTTGCTCAACCACTGAGCCCCATAAATCTCAGGTAAAAGAGATGTCTCTGTGGTGAGATGCTGGCTGAGGCACAGGGCCCCACACTGAGGGTCTGCTTCAAGCACCGTGGAAAAGCTGAGCCGGCCACTTGTGTGCTCCACCTCCCTCTGGTTCAGAGGGAGCAAGGAACACTCCCTCACTGAGAGGTGAGGGCCATTAGCAACTGCAGGGATAATTGCACCTGCAGTGCTCCGACAAAGTGGGACTGCAGAGTAGGTACTGCACTACCCTGAGAGATATAAACAAAGTTTTACCCCCGTTTTGTTCCCTTTTGTACATACTTTCAACTCCCTCCAAGCCTTCAAAGTTGCAGTCCAGTCATTTTTAGTAGATCAAAGAGACCTGAACCTGGTACTTTTACTCAGTACATTTAAAAACTGATTTATTTACCAAAAGCTGCCTAAAATATGTGGGGTTCAACTTGAACATGTTAGACTTGGCTAAAAGCCACTCTATCCTCTTTTGAAGGCAGGAGTGCTATAGAAAGTAAATACCATCCTATTGTCTCCAGGTTTCTGCTAATCCCTTAGGAAAAAAAATAGGTAAATTTAAAAAAATAATTTGTATTTGACACTCACTTTCATGCCATGAAATACAGTAACACTTGAGCTGCACTAAGGATTAAAACATGTATTGCCAGGGAGAGCTTAGATTACAGTTACACAACCAAAGTAAGAATACAATGAAATAAGAGCATCATGCCTGCAGGATTCTCACAGCACTGTTTAGTATTTTTTGCTTCCTGCATGGCACCAAAGACATTTCCAAGTGGCCTTCAGCTATCACAACCTCTTGTTTATTAAAGTCTTGTGTATGAAGCAGAATTTGGCACTGATTTCACTCACTTCCTCCTTGTACCCCTCACCTTTTCCCTTGGATTGTTACTTCATATGAAAAATGCCTATTTTATGATTGGCTTTTCGCAAATATTAAAATGAATATTATATGTGTTGTGTTAGAAAGTTATGTTGTATTAATTTTCTTAAGTAGTGTGTTAAATATAGTTTTAGGTTATAATGATGTTAAAATAGAAATTATGCTGTGTAGGATACTTTTTTAAAGAGAGGAATGAGGTACTCTCACTGAGACAGCAGCCACAGGACACCTGAATCTTTCAGACAAAGAGAATTTATTGTCCCATTATCAGAAGAAATTAACTTCTTCCCACCTCGCTCAGCCCTGAAGATGCTGTCAGGATTCAGAGGAAAAAGCTGGCACTGCCCAGACAGAATCCTGTGTTTGAATGGAATTTATGCACCATGTATGAGGTGTATGAATATGCAACAGGCTGTTGCTTTTAAGGGTTAATCCTCTGTTAACGTGGGTCCTTTTTTGGGCTTATTTTGCCCAGAAAAGGTCCCTGGACTGTCAGCAACTCTTTGTTCTTATTGTCTCGTATTGTCCTAATCCAAATTGTCCACATTTTTATTATTATATTTCTATTATATATCTATATATATAGATAATATATCTATTATTATATTACTATTATATCTATATATTTATGAATATATATTATATATATCTGTAAAGCTGTATCTATATATCTATATCTATCTATCTATCTATAATACCTATATATTATAGATATATAGGTATATAGATGTATATAGATATATATACCTATATATATATAAAATATATCTAATTATATATGTAATATATATAAATATATATATACTTTTTATATTTATATATAATATATCTAATTATATTACTATTTTTATAACCATTTATTACTATTAAACTTTACAAATTTTTTAAAACCGAGTGGTTGGCGTTTTCCACGCTCCAGGTGGAAGCAGGAGGCTAATCCCTGCCTTTCCAGCGAGTGTGTGCTCACTCTTTAAACTGCTGGGTCCTCCCCTCCATTCAGCCTTGCTCGGCGGAGCTCAGCCATCGGTGCCTTTGCTGCTGCTTTCTCATCTTCCCACGCTGCGGGCTGCTATTGCCTTTCCCCGGCTGGCTCCTCCTCTCCTCTTCCCACTCTCTTTCCTCTTTAGATTCACTTCAAGGCCAGCTTCCCTTCCTTGCTGCCGGGCTCGCACAGCTGGGAGTGCGGCAGGGCAGGGGGAGGGGAGCGGAGCAGGGAGCTTTTATTCAGCGACGCTTCCTTAACCAAGCAGCTGCTTTGAAGCCCCGAGGTCCAATTTCAACTGCTGGAGTTGAGGGTAATAAAAAAAACAGCTAAATATAACACTGCTTTCAAAAGGCAGGGTTTGAGATGGGGGGCTGTTAAAGCTCTCCGGCTGAAACACAATCAGGATCTGTAAACACACGGCTTAGGTGTGACAGCCAGTGAACACTTGCTGGAGTGAATATTTGGACTCACAGAATGGGTTGGGCTGGAAGGGACCTCGGAGCTCATCTCATTCCATGGGCAGGAACACCTTCCATTGTTCCAGGTTGCTCATCTCATCCCATGGGCAGGAACACCTTCCATTGTTCCAGGTTGCTCATCTCATCCCATGGGCAGGAACACCTTCCACTGTTCCAGGTTGCTCATCTCATCCCATGGACAGGAACACCTTCCACTGTTCCAGGTTGCTCATCTCATTCCATGGACAGGAACACCTTCCACCGTTCCAGGTTGCTCCAAGCCCTGTTTAACCTGGAAAACCCCCAGGGATCCAGGGCCTGCCCACTCTCGCAGGGAAGAGCTCTGTTGCTTCCATGATAGCAGCTAAATAGAAATTAAGGCCTCGAGGAGGGCAAATTTACATCAGTGCTGTGGAGAGCTGGAAAAGGAAGCGGGAACCAAGAGCCTTGACAAACAAAACTGCCATTCTCTGCATAAAAAATAAATGTTCCACTGATCTTGGTAGTCTTTTTGCATGTGTAAAACTTGCCCAGAGCAAAGCCTGAAAGGTGCTGGTAGGAAAGCTGTTGTGGGATGGGATGAGTGGCACAGAAAATCACACCAAACACCAGATTCTGCTCTGCAAAGAAAGTTTTACTGCCATATCTGAGGCATCTACAAAATCACACCTCCAGGTCACTAGAGCCAAAATAACCAACTGAGGAAAAAAAAAAAAAAACCAAAAAAAAAAAAAAACCCACACTAAACAGGAATAACAAGTCTAAAAATAGCAATATTTAAGTTTACACTTTTGGACAATAGTACTTTCCACCCATTCATTTAGCCAGAACAAATTCTCACCCTTTCCAGTGTCTGAGTCTGCAATTCCTCGTGGCCATTTATTCCTGCAGCATTCCTTTTCCCCTGCTGCCCTTTCCCTCATTATTTCCTCATAAACCAAATGCATTTTGCCCCCCTACAACCCATCACTACAATGCATACCACTCACAAAATCTATACTCCGTAGTTTCCATTTTCTCCCTCTCTTTTTTTCTTGTACTTTTCTAATTCAAGAAGTCTGTGCATGAAAATATTCTTAAACCATATCCCAGCAGCATTGGAAATCAAACTTCTACACAACTGGGTTTGGTGGGGTTTTTTTGTTTGTTAGTTTGTTTTTGTTTTGTTATTCCTAATAATTACCCTGCTTGCAAATTAAAGGCACAATTTTATTCCTTTTCAGAAGAGACTGAAGGATAGGGAGGGAGGTGATCCTGCCTCTCCACCCAATACTAAGGTACTAAGGAAGCTACACCTGGAGGAGTGCTGTTAAATGTGGGCTCCCTCTGTACAAGATATGGATTTACAGGGGAAAATCCAGCAAAGGACCAAAAGAGGATGAAGGGACTGGAGCATCTTTTGTGTGGGGACAGTCTGAGAGAGCAGGGGCTGCTCAGCCTGGAGAAAAGGCTCAGGGATGATCATATCAATGACATGAGGGGAAGGAATGAGGCACAAACACACACATGAAATTCCATCTGAGCAAAAGAAAACCCTTTTTGACCTTGTTGAGGCTGGTCACACACTGGAGCAGCAGAGAGGCTGTGGAATCTTCAGCTGTGGGGATATTCAGATCCCAGCTGGACAGGCTGCTCTCAGAGACCCCACTGCAGCAGCAGGTTTGGGCTGGGTGATCCCTTCCAGCCCAAACAACACAAGCTCAAGGTGAGAATATCTGAGAGATTAGCTAAAACCTGTCACCATTATGTTTTCTGAAAAATCCTCTTTGCCCAGGATTTTCTCCTGGGAAGCTGAGATGCCTCAGAGAGGAATGAAAACAATAATTATCTGATTGCTGCTCCTGTGTTTGCTGCTTGGGAATGTGGCTTGGACATTGTTTACCAACAGGCGAATGTTTGATTGGTTCCATGTGAATTGTTTTAATTTAATGACCAATCATGGTCAAGCTGTGTTGAGGCTCTGAGGAGTCACGAGTTTTTATTATTCTTTTATTTTCTAGCCTTCTGATGTGTCCTTTTTCTTTAGTATAGCTTTAATATAGCATTCTTTTAATATAATATAACATCATAAAATAATAAATCAGCCTTCTGAGAACATGGAGTCAAATTCTCATCTCTCACCTCATCCTGGGGACCCTCACAAACACCACAAAAACCCACACAGTGACACTGCCCCACCAGTTCCAGCCATGGCTCTGAAGCAGGACTAGGGCTGGAATCCAGCTCATGCAGGAAACAGTGCTGCAGCCTCCTTCATTCCCTGACCAGGGAACAGCTGGCAAGCTTCACCCAAACCCTCACCCAAGCCCTTTCTGGGACTTATGGAAATGCCAATAACATGGGGGTTACCTTCTCCTCACTGGAGGGGAATGTTGATTATCTGCAGCTTTTGATGTGCATTTCTCAGAGCTCAGCTACATCTCTCCCCAAAGAGATGGATAAGTCAGCTTGCCTTGAGCAGCATCTGGATCAGCTTTGGACAAGTGTCTGTGTGGGCAACAGACATGATGTTGCACTCTGGCTCAATGAATAAAAAACTTGATTAAATGTCCAGAAAAGATGCTGGCCACTTCCACACTCTTTTTGAAGAGTGAAGATTTTATGCATCTGCAGGACAAATCCTTTTTCACCCCTGTTTGTTTCCAAAAGCTGCCTGTGGCTGGCTCAGCTCTGCAGCACAGCAGTGATGGATCTGTGCCAGATGCCACAGCAAGTAAGCTCAACACCTGACTTAACTGCAGCTTCCTTGGTGCAGGATCTGACACTTCCAGGGGCTCTGGTTTTATTTCATGAGTCTTATCTTAGATGTCCTGACCAGCAGCTTTGACCACAGCTGCATTCTGACACAAGTCACTGCACACCTTGAGCTCACTGAGCTCCTTTTATAAAGCTGAACAGAGACAGTACAAAAATATCCCCTTTTAGTCAGAGTTGAAATGAAGGCCTTTGTATGCAGTCACAAAGTGCACTCGACTGACTCACAGTTGAAAGAAGAAATAAAACCAATTTGGTTTTAAATCACACTTTAAATCCACTTTTCCCCTAGGAAAGGTTTAAGAACAAAAATTGGACTAATAATACCTCAGGAAATCTCAAGGTAAACAAAAGCTTAATTGTGAGGAACAGAACAAAAGTGGGGTTTGCTGCTGCCAGATGCCTCCTTTCCTAGTGTGTGACTCAGCCAAAGCCTGACAGCACCGAACTGCCAACAAAGACAACTCCTCTTCACAACTCTTACATAAACACCATCAATCCAAATTATTCATTGCACCCAGGAGATAACACTGAGGTCTGTAAAGCATTGGAACAAGCTGCCCAGGACAGGGATGGAGTAACCATCCCTGGAAGTGCTCAAAAGCCATGTGGATGTGGCACTTGAGGACATGGGTTAGTGGTGAACACAGTGCTGGGTTGATGGCTGGACTTGAGGAGCTGAAAGGTCTTTTCCAGCCTTCAGAATTCTGGGATTCTGTGGCCATCATGTGGAGCAGAGGAACCTGCACAGAAGTACTTGTGCTTCTCATCTCTTCACAAGCTTCAGTTCACCTGTGTTGAAGACTGCAATGCAAGATGTTTTCCATTCCCATCTGTATGGCAGATTACCTTTGTCAGGTGGGCAGTTTGCTTTATCTCTCTCTCTGAGTGACCACATTCACACCTCCCTCAGGAGAGGACATTGCTGATAACAGACTATTGAATGTCACTGCATGGCTGATAAGAACTAGAACATCCCATTGGGAGATGTGAGCCCAGAGGGAGGAGCCAAGCATTGCTACCCAGATATAATCCAGAGGTGTTTGGGACACCAGCACGGCTTTCTCCACGGGATTCCCCAGAGGAACAGCAGCTGCCTCTCCTTCCACTGGATCTTCAGAGGAAGCATACATCCTTCTCTACAGATCCCCCTGCTCCAACAGAACCACCCCTGACACTGCAGGAGGGCTGCAGCCACATTTCCAATGGGACTGCCACCAACAGCCTGACCCACAGGGTGTCAGGCTGGGTTCTGACTCTGTCACTGTTGTTCTAGTGTACTGCATTGTTTATTTTATCCTTCATTTTTTTCTTTCCCTATTAAAGAACTTTTATTTCCTGCTCCCATAATTTTGCCTGAGAGGCCCTTAATTTAAAATTGATAGCAATTGGGAGGGATGGGGAGGGTTTGCATTCTCCATTTCAGGGGAGGCTCCTGCCTTCCTTAGCAGACTCCTGTCTTTCCAAACCGAGACAACCTGTCAAGAGCCCACAAGCCCAGCTCAAAGCCCTTGAAGATGTGATGGAATAAAAACACATCCCTTTCCAGGCAGAGGATGATGAAGGGCTTTGGAGCAGCCCCAGCCACAGGCTTGGCTTTATGGAGAGCTTCTGCAGGAAACCCTGGCAAGAGGGAAAGCAAGGGGAGTTCTATTGCAGCAAATCACAGAATCCCAGCCTGGGCTGGGTTGGAAAGGACCTTAAAGCTCCATCTCATTGCACCCCCTGCCATGGGCAGGGACACCTTCCACTAGAGCAGTTTGCTCCAAGCCCTGACCAATCCTGAACACTTTAAAGGGATGGGGAACCCCCAACTTTCTGGGCAACAGCAGAACAGGTGAAGTGCCAAGGGAATGCCCCAAGAAGGATGGGTTATCCAGCAAGGACCAAGTTAAACCTCGAGTCACAGACTCCCTCTCAAATACTTCAGAGCTCCAACAGTCCTCTTAGGGACAGGACAATGTCAGCTTGCTGGAGAAGGCTGGAAGGGACACCTTTCCTCACACTGTGAGCAGCAGCCACTCCTAAAGGCTTGATGTGCTGCTGATTCTAGAAATAGAGTCAGCTTGTCTTCTCTTCTGCCCATTTCTGTGCAGAGCTTGAAAGATTTATTCTGTGCAATAATGAGCACAACCACAGCCCTTACTTCTTTCTTGGCAGCTTTATTAAAACATTGCATTGCTTGATTAGGTTAAACCATTTCATGTCAAGATTTACACCAACCCTAAAATAAGTAATTTTGCTATGTATGGCTTTTTCTTTACTAAGCTTGGGGGAAATGCTCCCTAACCTCTAAACAAACCTGCAGTTAAGAGCTGAGTGCTCACAGCCCCTGAAAAACAGAAGCTTGGCACTTCCAAGAGATGGATCTATCTAGAGGTCTGGAAAAGCCATGCCATAAGAGATTTACTTCTGAAAAGATTATCTGACAAACACTGACAGCTTCTCAGCTTGGCTGTCCCACTGAGCCCAGCTCCACCACAGGATGCAGGAAGAGCAGGACAATACCACAGCCCCACTCTACATTCCTGCCTCAAACCCAAAATGCCACAGAAACCCAAATCCAACCAAGTTTTTGGCTTCAGCACGATCATGGAATTCTTGGCTAGGCAAACCTAAGCCTGGCTCCTGAGGCAAGTGCTGATGGGACATTCCAGGTGCCCCAAAGTCAAGCACTGCCAGCTGGCACTTGGCTCTTCCCTGCATCAAAGGGACCAGCAAAGTGAAACACCGATGGCCAAGGCAAAGACAGCTTGTTATTGGAACTTGTTGGATGATTGCACTGCCAGTCCCCTGAGTTCCCATGTGATTATTTTACAAGCCATAACACCCAGGCAGCAATAATTCTCAAAAAACAAACAGAGAGGCCTAGGCTCAGCATGAGGAAATGACTTGTTTTCTTAGGCAGTTTTTAAAGGCACAGTCCACCTCCTGCAGGGATCTTTTCTCCACCTGCCCACTGTGCACATCTCCCTGCAGTTCTGAAGCTCAAGCTGTACTTGTGGATATCTCTGCTCAAGATGTTTCAGGATACTTCACACTGGCAAGACTTTGCTGCTGCCACAAACAAGGAAACAAAGCTTTGAAGTTACAGTTGAAAGGCAGTTTAAGGACACACCTGAATTTTACTGAGCAAAGAGCCTTCCAATAAGGAAAGGAATAACCACAAATATTAGTTAGTGATTAACTTATTCAGGAGACAAAGAAACCTTGTTTGTGTGTGAAGTATCCTCCAGAGCAAGAAACATAATGAGATCATGTCGGTCCATTGTCACTGCAGAATTCAATCAGAATTCACACAAATGAGGCTCTCACCATTATTTCTAAGTTGCAAAGCAATGGATAATTATTTAACTTACTTTCAGAAACAGGAAGTCCACCATGGCACCTATATCCAACTCTTTCCCTCAGTGCACTGATTAAATGGCTGAAAGTTGCTTGCATCAGGTGTTTCATCATTTCAGCAATGCCATACTCACAGCACACAGAGAGGTGGAACAGCTGGAGGATCACAGGAGAAGGAAATCACAGCTCCTGGTGGCCAATTTCCTCAGGTTCCAACGCTGCAGGAGATGCAATGCCTCTCCCAGGAGTGCATTCCTGAGGAAAGCAGGCAAAAACAAACCACAGATTTCAATAAAACAGCCTAAAACCCCTACAAGGCATTTTGTGATCTTACAGCAGTCAGGCTTAGAGCAGGATGTGTACCTGCCTTCCTGCCTGCACATTTAAGGCAGGATCAGGAACATCAAAGCATCTCCTGGCAGGGTCAGTGGCTCCTGACAAAAGCCCGCAGCACAGACAATCACAGGGAGCCTGGCACAGGGCCAAGGGGCCTCCAGCAGCATCCCAGGGCAGCAGGCACACAAAGCCCATCCAGGAGGCAAGGCAAGACTCTGGGAAAGCAGATCTAGGCTGAGGATTAACAGCTTCCCTCCTTTTCTTCTTATCCCTGCCCAAATTACAGCCCCACACTGCATTTCAGCCTCGTTTATAGCCTTGTGAGGGATGAGCACAGCTGGGGCAGAGATGTGCCCTCCCAGCTGCCTTCACCCAGACAGCTGCACCTGCGGGAGCTCTCCAGCAGCACCAAGAGCCATCACAGCACCGTGGCTCCGGCAGGAGATAAGGCGACATTGATAAACACAGCAGCCACCACAACCACAGCAAGGGGACCTAGGGCAGCTTTGGGTGGGTTGCTTTGTTTGAGCCTCTGCTCCACAGCTGTAGAACAGCCTGGCAGCAGTCCAGGGCCTGAGGGAATGGCTGGAGCTGTGTCAGGGGATGTTTAGGTTGGGTTTTAGAGAAAGGTTCTTTCCCCAGAGGGTGCTGGCACTGCCCAGGCTCCCCAGGGGATGGGCACAGCCCCCAGGCTGCCAGAGCCCAAGGAACATCTGAACAATGGTCCCAGGGATGCACAGGGTGGGGTTGTTGGCTGTCTGTGCAGGGCCAGGGGCTGAGCTCCATGATCCCTGTGGGTCCCTTCCAGCTCAGCATATTCTGTTTTTCTATGATTTGTCCATGTTTTAGCTTTTTGAGCACAAAACTGATCAGTGCTCAGTAGCCAAATTCCATCATATGAATAGAGAATTCTGCCTTTCAGACATACCCTGCTCTTGACAACAGCCTCCCATCGTAAGTTTTTGATAGCTTGGATTCCAAGAGGAGCTCATGAAGAGCTATCCTTGGGATTACAGTGAGCTATGATATTAACTTTTATTTATTAGATTCCCAATGAGCAGCCCTACTGCAAGTTTCTTTTTATAGCTGATCAAATTAAACATGTATGACCTGTCCCCCTGTTGTCAGTCCCAGTGTTATCTCCTTGCTGAGAAACACAATGGAGAACAACAACATTCTCTCTTCCACAGCCAAATAATTTTTAATCACCTCAGCCACAGAATCCCTATTGGTAATCTGTCCTCTGGGCCCTCCTTGTTCTTAAAGCAGAGGCTGCTAGAGAATTCAATTAATGTGTCCCCCAAGGATAACACATTCAATCACAATAAGTGAGGAAAAGCATGCTCAGATGGAAAAGAAACTCCAGCTCCAAACTTCTGTGTCGCAGTGGGCAGAACACCCACTAGCCTCATTAATTAAGGAAGGGCTTTGGGTTTCTGCCTTGGGAACAAAAATCTTTGCTGCTGCTGATTTTCCCCCCATTTTAGGATGATCTGCCATCTTAATTCAGGGAAGCCCAAAGGAGTTCTCAGGGTCAAACCTTCAGAAGATCAGTGTTGGGCCTGTTGTGCTCATTTGGTTTCCCCCATCTGTTGAAGAATATGTAAATCCTATATGCCACCACTTCCACTGCTCAGGTGCCTAAAACATTATCCAGTTAGCAGAGGAAAAAGCATGGATTAAATCCCAACCCTTTCTGAAGAGCAGAATTCTCAAAGGAAAGCTGTATTCTGTCCAAGGCTTTGCCCAGTTGGAACTTTCTGCTGTAGTATTCATCACTGAGTCACAGAATCACAGAACAGCCTGAGCTGGAGGGGACCCACAAGGATCATTGAATCCAACCCCTGGCCCTGCACAGGACACCCCACAATCCCACCCTGGGCATCCCTGAGAGCATTGTCCAAATGCTCCTTGGGCTCTGACATGCTTGGGACCACGACCACTGCCTGACCATCAGGCCAGAACATCATCTGGGGAAAGAACTTTTCCTATCATCCTGCCTAAACCTGCCCTGACACAGCTCCAGCCACTTAGCTCAGCTTCCCCACATCACCTTCAAACAAAATATTGTGTCCCAGTCACACAGACCTTGAACAAAACCAACCATTGTCTTGCTCGAGCAGGGTAAAGTGTGAAGAATTTCAAGTTCCCCACACATGGTCCAAACCAGCTCAAGCACAGAACAAACCTGCAGCTCTTAGAGGATTTGCTCTCCGTGTCATAGGTTGGAACTGCATGATCTTTAAGGTCCCTTCCAGCCCAAACCACTCCATGATTCTATGATCAATTTGCTTCCATGGACCTGGAGGCATTCTGCAACTCTAGAGGACGAGAGCTTCAAAAACATACATTTAAAATAAAATTTCCACACATCCTGTCCCACCAACCTAAAATATGCAGGCACTGGGTAGAAACCCAGCTTCCCAAACCATCCTGCTGTCAGCAGCTTCAATGCTGCATAGACATGCCCAGGGACAACTGCTGAGTCACAGCAGCAGCACGAGATTATCCAAGGTTTGAAAAATCTGGATTTCAGAACAGAAACCACTGTGTTGCTGTCAGTTAGCAGCGAAACAAAACACAGCATTGAGGAGGTGGGGGGGGGGGGGGGGAAAGAAAACAAAGCCAAACTGTTGGCTATGTTGGGTAACTTTTCCAGTCTTCTCAGCTTGTGATAGTGGCAGATGGCCCAGTCTGTAAATTAGCAGTTACCAGATGGGCCCCCTAAGTAGCTTTACTGCAGTAAATTGATTTGTTCGTGGATTTGGTATTAAAATGTCCTTCACTGTCTGGGTAGTGTTTGGCCACAGAGCTGCAAATTCCACTTGATTGCAGGGAAGGCCAAAACCCCAAAATGCCTGTTGGGAAGCTGCTTCCACGTGTGGTGGCTACTGGTGAGTCCCAGTCAGCAGCCAGGTGGGCATGCTGGAGGTACCTGGCTCTGCCAGAGAGGCCACAGCAGACTCAGGAGGTTGATGATCCCTTCAAACTCAGGGTATTCTATGACTCTATCCTTTAGTTGTGGCCATGGATGATAAATACAGACAACTTTGCAGTGGGGAGCTGGGAAAGGACACCCTGACCTGGGGAAATATCTGTTGCGTTGACACAGCTATTTCAGGACACAATTCTCATTGTGGGAAGGAATGCAGCTTATCAGATACTTCAGTGACTTCCATCTCTCTCTCTCCTCCTTCCATCTACACCCTTTGCCTCTCCTCCAACCATTTTCACAGAACCACAGGATTCCTCTGGAAATCATCCAGTCCAACCCCCTGGGTCACCTAGAGCTGGTGACACCGGAATGCATTCCGGGTGGGTTTGGGATGCCTCCAGAAAGGGAGACTCCACAGCCTCCCTGGGCAGCTGTTCCAGGGCTCTGCCACCCTCAATGAACAGAGGTTCTTCCTCATGTTGAGGTGGAACCTCTTGTGGTTTAGTTTATGGCCATTGTTCCTTGTCCTGCCGCTGAAAATAGTCCAGCACTGCCCTCTTGGCACCCACCTTGGAGAGATTTGTATGGATTGATGAGATCTCTCTTGGTACCCACCTTGGAGAGATTTGTATGGATTGATGAGATCCCTCTTAGCACCCACCTTGGAGAGATTTGTATGGATTGATGAGATCCCTCTTGGCACCCACCTTGGAGAGATTTGCATGGATTGATGAGATCCCTCTTGGCACCCACCTTGGAGAGATTTGTATGGACTGATGAGATCCACGCTCAGTCTTCCCTTCTCCAGGCTAAACAGGCTGCCCAGCTCATGCAGTTTCTCCTCATCAGAGAGGTGCTCAAGACCCCTCATCGTCATTGTGGCCTCTGCTGAACCCTCTCCAGCAGCTCCTTGTCTTTCCTGAACTGTGGAGACCAGAACTGAACACAAAAATCCTAAAGTGACCCCAACAATTCTGCTGGAGGTGCTGATGAACCACAGGTGCAGATTTTGGCTCTCCTCTGTCTCCTTTGCTGCTCAGCTGTGCAGTGAATTCCCTGTAGCAGTATGTGCTGCCTTGTTATCCAGGGTGAACTTTGGGTGCTGAAAGGTGTCGCAGACATCTTTCATGGAAAATCCTTTCCTTAGGATTTTCCCTCCTGAGAAGCTGAGAGGCCTCAGGAACAAGATGTAAACATTGATTATCTGCTGCTGTGGAATGCAACAGGTGCATCTGTGATTGGCCCATGTTGGATGTTTGTAATTAATGGCCAATCACAGTCAGCTGGCTCGGACAGAGAGTCCAAGCCACAAACCTTTGTTATCATTCTTTCCTATTCTATTCTTAGCTAGCCTTCTGAGGAAATCCTTTCTTCTATTCTTTTACTATCGTTTTAATGTAATATATATCATAAAATAATAAATCAAGCCTTCTGAAACATGGAGTCAGATCCTCGTCTCTTCCCTCAACCTGAGACCCCTGTGAACACCGTCACAGAAAGGCACCTTTATTTTGTACTGCTAACCAGAATTTCTGCCCCTGAGACAGTAACTCAAAGAGGGTGGAATTACTGGAAAGAAAAAAAGGTCGATATGTGATTTGCCTCCATTTCATGGCAGAGGCTGATAGCCAACATTCTCGAGCTTTGGTTTTTATCCTTCCAGAGCTCTCCTCAAGTAAGAGGAAATTGTCTCAGCAGTAGTGAGCCGGAAGCTAGAGACTGACATTTATTGAAGTGAAATACTCCACATTCCTTAGATTTCTTAATAAACCCACAAGTGTTTCCATCTTCCTAGAGCTTCTTTGGCATGTCCTGGCATGATATCCCCGAAGACTCAGTCCCAAAAGCCTTTGCATACATTTTAGTTCGTGTCAAAGGCTGGAAACCATGACTTAATGTTCCCAGTGGTCCTATGCAGCTGCAAGGCCTATAAAGTCACCAGGGAAGAGTGACAAACAAAGAAATTACTCAAATTTCTGCAAGAGTACTGTCACATGATGGTTTATAGTTCTAATATCTGGATATTAGATATATAGCTGGCAAAACAAATCAAAGAGTTTTCCTCCTCAAGCCTGGAGAATTAAATCATTTGTCCACCTAAGAGTTTATATTTCCTCAAGTTCTGCTGCTGACAACAACAAACAAATGGGCAATGGAGCGTTGTTCCATCTCCCTTTTTTTCCTCCATGTCCATTTCTCCCATTGTTTCAAAAGAACTCCAAGTTAGATCTCCCACCAGAGGTGTAAGTACATACTACTGCTCCTAATTATTATTAACTTGACTGAAACAACTTTACATGTCCACTTAATCCACCACTAAATTATCAAAACCTGATCCTGAAAATGGAAAGAGCACCAATGGCTGGACACCATTGCTGTGATTAAGATATTTTCTGCTTTACTACTTAGTGAATGTATCCAGCACTGAGACATGCAGCATCCAAAACCCAAACTGCTGTGCTACAAACCATTACTGCTGAATGTTGTGTTTTTCTGCAGGAAAAGAAGCAACAAGGCCATTTCTAAACCAAATTTTTGCAGGGGAATGTGTGATTTGAAGGGCTTTGCACTCCAGCTGATGGGCCTGTTCAAATTCAGCGAGCTGTAACTATTACACACAAGCTAACACACAAGTGTCATTCTCCAAAAGAGCCTGGCTTCAGCAATATCTGTCCAAGGAAACCATGGGGTGCAAAGCCTGCTGCATTGAGAGCTGGAGGAAGTCAACCCTGGGCTCAGGGGAGTGCTGGGAATGACAAGCATCTCTCTCCCTCTTCTCCTTCAGCACTTCACCCAGTGTCTGGATGTCTGGCACGTCACGTTTTCCCCAGAGAACTACTTGTTTTCTTTACTATCCCACCAAGCAGCATCCTACCCTGAGAACCAAGGCAGATATTCCTCCTGGAATGCAAAACAATCTGGCATTTTTCAGGATAAGGTTTATTGTTGGAGCTTCATTTCCTGTTGGTCATCCTTCCTTCTCCAACTCTCCTCCAGTGAATCTCGGTTTGTCTTCAGATTTTACCCATGACCTGGTCTGACCTGCCTTTTAACCTCTGTCTCTCAAGCTGCTTGATAGTCCTGTCCTCCTGCTCACAAAACTCATGTCTCTTGGCAGTGAAGCGCACAAATTTGCATTTAACAATTTAAAAAGGAGCACAGAAGTCCGTGTTCCAGGAAAGCTGTCTCTGCTGCTGGGGGCCCTGTCCCCATCCTCATACAGATGAGACTGCCTGCACTGCTCCTCCAGCTGCCCCTCAGCTCTCTGCTGCCTTCCAGACCACCACTGTCTTTTCCATGGAAGCCTGAACTGGTTTTTCTAGATACTTTTGCCAGTCAAGCGGCTTATTTATGTGCATTTATATGGGCAAGCAGTGAGGGGACATGTTCCAGTCCCTCCTCACTGAAACAAAGCTCTGTTTAGCAATAAATAGCTGATATGAGGTGAAAATAAGCAATTACTATTCAAACAGGAAAGGCTGCCCTTTAGAACTGATCTGCTCACTGCTGTGCAAGTTATCCCACCTCACTGCTAGCAATTGCTTTTTGTTTCCTCCCTCTTCCCAGACACCAAAATCCCAGTATGCCCTTTCCAGCTGTTTTCAGTCACTAATTCCTTCCAGTTCAAGTCCTTGCTGAAGAGACAGAAGCAAAAATCTACTGATAGGTTTGCAGTCCAGCCTGAGCACTTGGCTTATTCTCATTTTGGTTTCTTCCCTTCATTTACTATCCATTCCACTCTTTTAGTGGCTTCACCCTTGCACCTCCCATTCCTGGTCCATGTTTGAGATTGTGGCTTGCCTGTGCTGAGAGCAAGGACAACACATTTATCCTGCTGTTCCCTGTTTTGTTCTTGGCAAAACTCTCTGCATACAGTACTGTGGGATTTTAGTCCTTAGAAGCATTTTCACTGCAAATCCACAAAGGCAGTCCCTTAGACACATTCCCAGGATGTACAGAATGGTGTATTTCACCATTCCTTGCACTTTGAAGTGTGAGTAACAAAAGGTACACAGGGAAATGCTGTTCTTCTTCACCCTCATCCTCCTGCAGGGGCTATGAAGAATTGGAAAGCAGGCTTCAGCTTTTGCCAGGTCTTGTGCATTTTCTTTCTTTTTCCTTCTCACTGCCAGGCAGGTCAAGCAGCTGGGCAGCTGCTGGGCTGTTATTTGTGCCAGGAGTGAGGGCTGTGCAGACTCAGGCTCTTCACACACTTGACTGCTAAAGTGCATCAGCAGAGCAGGTTACACAAGCACGCCTGGAAAGCCACATATTGTGCACAGCTGGGTAAGGAGATAAAAACAGCTGAACACTGGGACTAGGAACTGGATCAGTAGGGTCACCCTAACCTGAATTGTTCATGGCTCAGCAGCTTCTCTGAAGCCCATGCAGAGAGGCTGGGCTGTAGCAAACCCCTCGTGTGATGCAGCAGCAGCAGCAGTGCTGTGAGCGCACTCCCTGCAGTGCAGAACACGATGGTCTGATAGGCCACTGGAGAATCACAGGATGGTTTGGGGTGGGAAGGACCTCAAAGTTCATCTCATCCCACCCCTGCCATGGCAGGGACACCTTCCACTAGCCCAGGCTGCTCCAAGCCCTGTCCAACCTGGCCTTGGGCACTTCCAGGCACCAGACAGCCACAGCTGCTCTGGGCAGCTTTACCCCCTGTCTGTTTTTACAGGTATTTTATGCAATCTGAGCTGACAATAAAAGCCTTTTCCCCTCTTCCCAGGCCACCAGCTGAAAGTACTTCAAGCTTGGGACAAACATTTTTCTTTTCTCATACTTTATGGAATCACAGAATCATTTAGGTTGGAAAAGACCTCCAAGATCACCGAGTCCAACCTGTGACTGATCCCCTCCCTGTCACCCAGACCAGAGAGCTCTGAGTGCCACATCCAGGCTCCCCTGGACACCTCCAGGGATGGGCACTCCACACTGCCCTGGGCAGCCCCTGCCACGGCCTGAGCACCCTCTCTGTGAAGAAATTTCTCCTGATGCCCAGCCTGAGGCCGTTCCCTCTCCTCCTGTCCCTGTTCCCTGGAGCACAGCCCAACCACCCCCGGCTGTCCCCTCCTGTCAGGAGCTGTGCAGAGCCAGAAGGTCCCCCCTGGGCTCCTTTTCTCCAAGCTTCCTGTCCTCCTGGCTGGTGCCAGCAATGCCTGGGAGGCTGGAAGCTGGCCAGACACAGGCAGTCACTCTGCACGCCATGTCCCAGCCTTTGGCACAGCTTTGTCCTGCATGGCATCAGTGTCACTTGCGCTGGTGAGAACGCTGGAGATTATGCAAATTATCCCCAAGCTAATGCAGAATTGATCCCATTTAAATATTCATTAACTCATAGTATTTAGGAGCAAAAAAAAAAAAAAAAAAAAAAAAAAAAGTAAATAGCTTAGTCTTTTTCCTGCACAGCCTACAAAGTGCTTGATTCTTTTCTCTTAATGAAAAAAAAAAAAAAGAGTAAATGTAAATCAGTGCGTTTCATCTCTGTGGAGGGAAGGGACAAAACATAAGTTATGAAAGCTATTTTGAAGTTTGTAGTGTACTAAGAGCTCCAGCTAAATAGCTCAACTGTTCGGAGCTACAGTTTAGCCCATTTTAGTGCACTTTTTTTCTGATTTTTTTTTTTTTGAACAGTGAAGCAATCAAGGCTTGAATAAAGCCTGGTCCAACACTGAACTGATTCCCAGAGCCAAAGGACTGACTTCACTCCTAGGTCAGGCCCAGATTTGGCTCTGTGCTGTGCCAGGGCACTGGGAGCTGGGTCTCAGCCCCCAAGTGCAGATGTTTAAGCACTGTCCACCAGTGATATACACACACCAGTGCGAAAAGAAGACTCTGCAGAGAAAAGAAATAAAAGCTGCTGTGGAAGATCAGGGAAAGAGCACGGACAAGCCCACACAGAGAGGTGGTGGTCATGAATCATCATATAAGCAGAACGGAGTATGGTTCTGTCATGTTGGAAAACTGATTCTTGTTAGATTTTCCAGCTGCAGATCACTTGGAGACTTTTGAGCACAGAAGCCTTAGTCATTCAGCTTTGCACTTCAAAGCTTATCACTGATAATTGAGAAACACTTACTTAACACTCTTACTTTATTCACCAAAGTGACATTTGCATGTCAGCTTTCCCTTTGGAGAATGAAGTTTTCCACAGTGGCCTTCCCTCAGACTGCAAATCTGCAACTAAAAGTTGAAATGTTGAGTTGAGAGTGGAGTGAGTGCTAATCCTTAGCCATGAACACATGGCAAGTCCTGTTCAGAGCTGGGAAAAGGGGTTTGCATTACATCTAGTTCCAAGCTTCCCATTTTTCCAAGGACCAGCTCAGCCAGACAGGGCAAAGCTGCACAGCCAGGATTACACAGGGGCACTAAAGGTTTACTCTGCTAAGTCCAAGTAGGGTAAACTTATTACACCAGCTCACATGTTCCAGAAAAAGTGCTGCAAAACTCCCACTGGCTTCAGCCAGCAACCTCTGCCACAGAGGCAGAGGAAGGCTCTTGACTCTGATGATTTAGCTAGAATCAAACAAGGAGACTTTAGTGAGTGACTGGTTTTATTGGCACCCATTAATCAGTTTTTATTCATATTTATTCACTGTAACTTCTGTGCATGCTTAGATTGGAACCCTGACTCCCCTTCCAGCAGAAAATATTCTTTCCATGCTGTTTTCTTACAGCCTACAAATAGTTAAGAGCCAATTTTAAGGCTGCCCTTATCACCTGAAGTGCTACTTTGGCTCCTGGAGGGCCCAGCTAAGCAAACAATTACTTCTCTCCCTCAGAATATTGGGGCAGGCTTCAGGCAGTGTTGCACACACCGCCTTCTTCCATAGCATTTGAAAGCCAAACAGCTTCTGCAGGGAAAAAAGGGACAAGCATCTGACTGAACTTCCAGTTCCAAGCAGAAAAAGGAGCAAAAGCACACACAAATGTGGAATCATGGAGAAGAACCAAAAAGAAGCATCAAAAGCAGCATGGGCAGCAGGGGAGGGGCAGATTGTGCCTCTGTGCCCCACTCAGGTAAAACCCCCCTGCAGGGCTGCCCCAAGCCCTGAGCTCCCAGCACAGGGAGGATGTGGAGCTGCTGGAGCCAGGCAGAGGAGAGCACAAAGATGAGCAGAAAGATGGAGCAGAGCTGCTGTGAGAAAGGTTGGGAGAGCTGGGACTGTTCAGGATGGAGAAGCTTCTTCTGGACTGTTCTGTTGGAGAAGCTTCAGGATGACTTAACTGTGGCCTTCCAGTGCCTGAGGGAGCTCCAAGCAAGATAGAGAGGGATTAGTTATGAGGGCCTGGAGCACCAGGACAAGGGGAAATTGCTTCACAGTGACAGAGGGCAGGGTTAGATGGGATGTTGGGAAGGAATTCCCCCCTGGCAGGGTGGGCAGGCCCTGGCACAGGGTGCCCAGAGAAGCTGTGGCTGCCCCTGGATCCCTGGGAGTTTTCCATGTTAAGCAGGGCTTGGAGCAGCCTGGACTGGTGGAAGGTGTCCCTGCCCATGCTGGGGTTTAGGAGATGAGCTTTAAGGTCCCTTCCATTCCAAACCATTCTGTGATTCTGGGACTTCCAGAGGCACAGCATTGTCTGTTCTATCAAACATTACTCAGTGCCATACAAAGCCAACAAATTACCCAAGCTGCCAGGCTTTTCTCAGCAGAGTTTTCATCCCTGCTGGGTACTGGTTACCAACCCTCAGCTGTCAGAGCAAGCCTGCTCCCTCAGATTGACTGATAACCAAGCAGTTGCCCTTCAGCCATGTGGATATTCCTCTGCTGACAGGCAGCAGCAGGCAAGAGAGGAGCACTTGACATTTGTGCCCTGACTCCTCCCGCTTTGCACAACTCCTCCTGCTTTGCACGAAGTTGTGCAGCACGCTGGGAGCTCTGACAGGACAGCTCTCAGAAAGTGCTTTACATCCACCCAAAGCTTGAATTTCTCAGGGCAAATTGTGGTAACTCTGGAGGTTACCCTGAGATGTTTCTCCCCTGCAGAAGACAGCTAAAGTGTGGATTTATATTTAGTCACACTCTGTTTTTCATTAAAACCCCAACGAGTCTTGGTTTTCTTCTGTCAGATTGAGTAAGAAATACTCCCTGCTTCTTCCAGGCAAATAGTCATGCTGCCAGAGTTAAGCTTTTCTTAATCTTCTCTGGGAATGAATTATACTGAGGAACCACTTGAACTCCTCTGAAACTACAATTTCCTTGAGTGGCAAGCAGCCCAATTCTATAAAAAGTATCAGTATAAAGACAAATGTATTTGATGAAGGCTCCTGCTGATGTCAACATGAGATACCAGCAAGGATGATGGGTGAAAACCTGCCTGTGCAAAAGAAATAAAGCCAGTTCTGTGTGGGATGAGTGTAAAAAACCATGAAATGCTGCCAGCTCCTGAGTGCTGTTTGCATCAGTTTGGTTTTCCACATAAGGCATTGACATGCTTCATTTCAAAGTGATTTATAGCAGCATCAAAAATTCTTTCACTGCTTTGTTTTGTTTGGAGCTTTTCATTATCAGGGTTGGCACAACATGCTTTTTCTGGGGCTGACAGACATCTCCCTGCATTTAGGAGCTGGAGATGTTTGGGAACACCTGGCAGCAAGTTTCCTTCAGTCTTGAGGGAAAGAAGAGCCATTGGGAGTGATATTAAGTAGACAAATGAAGTTTTGGGGCTTTATTTCTCAGGCTGACCATCAGAGCATGTTCTGTCTGGAGCCAGGGAGCCATCAGGGCAGGAATGACTGCAGGGCCTGCCTGTGGCAAGGGCTGCTGGTGGCGGGCTGTGCTTCCAGCTGCCCTTTCAGCTGGAAAGTCATCTGCAGCTCCAGCTCCCCCCTCCGTACCATCAGACTGATGGTCTGTTCATGCTCACTCACACTGAAGGGGGCACACAGTCTTCAGTCTGCATCAAACCCAAAATAAATCTGATAAAAATGGATTAAAAAATGGATGCTTTACAGCCCAGAATTCTGGGGTTTCAGACTTTGGTCAACATTCCAGTGAATCCCATTGCAAATGGAGATATCTCAGGTTCCTGAGCCACATTTTGAGAGGTTTGCTGGCACAAAATTCAGGCACTGCAGGGCAGGGTTTAGCTGAACTGCTGTGGTTTCATGAATCATGGTGCTGCCTCATCAACCAAGAAGTCAAGCCAGCCTCAGCTTCCCAAAAGGTTGCTAAAATGCTGTTTAGCATTTTTAATAAAGGCAAAATACCCCCTCAAGGGCCCTCAGCAACCATTAGTAACCCCCAGCGACAATAAATGAGTAACATTAGAGAGTTTTTGGTAAAGGAACTCAACTAATGGCTTTAACCACAGCAGAGAGAGGCTGCTGGGAGCTAGGTTTGGTGGGAGCCTGGTATTGGAATTGTCAGTGATTCTGCAACTGCTAAGGCAGCCCAAGCACTGAGTGATAAACTGTGTGAGCTGAGTCAGCATTTACAGCTCCCCGTATGAGGGGGAAAAGGACACACAGTAAATCACCCATGTTTTGACAATCATGAATGATGCAAGGACATCTTAAACCTTGTAAGTCCATTGTGTTTCTTCACCTTCAGGCAGAAGTTTTGCACCTCAGGGTGACTTTAAATGGGTACATTTAAAGCCAATCTTGTTTGAAACCCTCTTGGCATGACCTCCAGTGACCATCATGTAACAAATGGTGATGTTGCACCTTGTAAAAAGATCAAGTAACTTCTACTAATCAAGAAAACAACAATTAATATTACTCAAAATGAAAGCTCAATGTTGTTTTCCTATACTGGCACTGAAAGTTGCTCAAGAAGGGCAGCATGTCACAGAGCCAGTGTCACTGTCATATTTTCTGAAAAATCCCTTTGCCAAGATTTCTTCTCCTGGGAAGCTGAGAAGCCTCAGGAAAAAAATGAAAACAATATTATCTCATTTGCTTCTCCCTGTTTTGCTGCTTTGGAATGTGGTTGGAGATATTTTTATCCAACAGGTAAATTGTTTTTATTTAATGATCAATCACTGTCCAGCTGTGTTGAGACTCTGGAGAGTCATGAGTTTTTTGTTAGTATCTTGTTAAGCCTTCCGTAAGTATCCTTTCTCTATTCTTTAGTGTAGTTTTAGTATAGCATGATATGATATGATATGATATGATATGATATGATATGATAGAATAGAATAGAATAGAATAGAATAGAATAGAATAGAATAGAATAGAATAGAATAGCCTTCTAAGAACATGGAGTCAGATTCATCATTTCCTTCCTCCTCAGTCCGGGGACCCCCAAAAATACCACAAGCCAGTGCTTGATTTTGAGGCCTTTCTCGGAGTCAAACCCCACAAATAAACCTAAAACCAGCCTTCAGCAGGCACAGACATACATAGACACATACAAGCAGGGTGCTAAACCCAGAATTCAGATGAAAGAGCCAAGTTTTGCTCATTCACAAGCCCTGCCCAGGCTCGATCCTTCCTTTTCCTCCTTTCTCCCTGTGCCTGCTCTCTGCCCCTTTGCCATTCCCTGCAGGGCATTAGCAGCCCCAGAGCAGCAGGAACCCTCCCACCATATGAGCTGCAGCTGCCACTGGTGGCTGCGTGGGAGCGTTCCAGCAGCAGCAAGGCAGCCACGTCCACAGCGCGAGCTCTGACTGTGGGAAGGAACTCCAGAGGATTCTTCACACACGACTTTGTGCACAGAGATCCTTGCTGCAGCAGCCCAGAGATTCATCTCCCAGCCCCGGGCAGTGGCAGGAAGCAGGGAGGCTCTGCATGGCCATAAACCAAATAAAATCCATCTGGGCATAAGTTCGTATTTATTAGCATTTCCAGTGCACAGTGCTACTTTAATTCCCCCATGGCTCCCAGGCTGCTGCATCTCACTGATGCATAAGCAGCCTTTCTGCTGCTATTATAAAACAAATTACCTCATGCATGAGTGGCCTTAATATCAGTTCATGCTCCAAGCTGTTCTCCTGTGCTGACATATGTACCCCCTGTTCACCCTGTGCTGCTGAAGGCAGATTGGCTTCTGAAACCAGATAGAGTAGGGAATGGATGGTAAAACAGTGTGTACAGCATCAGCTCCAATGCATTCCCCATATTCTGCTCCCTTTGCTGTGGTTTGCTGCTCAGTCTAAAAGGGGTTGCTGGGTGAGCAATAGGGTTTCAACCCCTCCCTTTCTCCTTGGCCATCCCAGCCTCACAGGGCAGGTGTTTCTGTGCCTGTCATGGCTGCAGAGCTCTCTCCCCATTAAGGCAGTGGTATGTGCAGTGATAAATTTTGACCTGAGCAGCACTGGACACCTCAATGAGTAAATAACCATGTCGTGAAAGCACCAGTCACTGAAATGAGAATATTATAAATAGAAATATTCCCCATAAGCGGCTTGTGACTAAGCTCACTTTTGAGCTAATAACTTCCCATGGAGATGAACTCTGCAGGAAAGCTCACAGAGCTATAAATACTCAGAATTCATTAACAGATCCTTTTAGTTGCAAACATTCTTTTCCGGCTGTGCATCATGACACTGGTGCTCCCGACCCATTCTCCTTTCAAAAGCTGCCATTGTTTAACCCCCAGATCCGGCCACTCTCACAAACCCACAGGAAGAAAACATTGGGACACTTCTGAATATTAAGACCTTATTCCAGTGCCAAAGAAAGAAGATAAAAAAGAAAAATATGACAAGGAACAGATGCTATGTCATGAGCAAGTCTAGAGTTTCATAGTCTGTCGCCATGATATTTTCTAAAAAATCCCTTTGCCAAAATTTCTCTCCTGGGAAGCTGGGAAGCTTCAGCTTCTCCATGTTTTGCTGCTTTGGAATATGATTTGGAGAATTGTTTACTCAGCATGTGAATTGACATTAATTAATGGCCAATCACAGCCAGCTGTGTCGGACTCTCTGAGTCTGTCACGGGGTTTTATTATTCATTCTTTTCTAGCCTTCTGTCTGTATTCTTTCTCTATAGTTTAGTATAGTTTCAATATATTGTTTTCTTTAGAATAGAATAGAATAGAATAGAATAGAATAGAATAATAAATCAGCCTTCTAAGAACTTGGAGTCAGATTCCCATCTCTCACCTCGTTCTGGGGACCCAACACCGCAACAATGCTCTTCGTAAGTTTTAACATTTTGCTAATCTATGAAGGGAAAAATATACATTTTAGGGCCTGTGCTTGTATTCCATGGGTTCTGAGGTGATGAGAATTGTGGATTTGTACTCAATTTCAGTACTTACTGCCTGCCCAGCTGCATTTCCCAGCACTGCTCTGATGAGGAGCATCAACACTGACTGCCTGGGGTCACTGGAGCGGCAGAGCCTCCACGGAGAGGTTTTTGTTTCCGTGTGGTTGCCCAGCCCCAGTCAGGGCTGCACATCAACCATGGGCTTCTGAAAAGGCACTTGTGAATTGCAGCATTATTTGCATCCAAATAGTCTCTCAGGTGCAGATGTTCTCTTGCAGCCATGCAGTGATGCTCCCTTGAGCAAGAGTTTAGCTTAAATCCTTTTAATTTCATTATATAGACACGACCCACAGGAGCCCAAGGTTTATTTTCTTATGTTGCAAGCTAAAAGCAGAGCAGGCCAGTATCTTTTCACCAGGCTGTCTGACCACTGTTTAAAGTCACAGAGCAGGATTTTTTGTTCTTGCTTTTCTCTTTAATTCACTTACTGAAGGCTGGCACTGAGACCCAGCCCTGCTGCTCCTGTTGCCATGTAGGTGTTTGGCAACAGCCTCCACACAGGGATTGTGGTACAATATTAATGAATTCTTTATCACTGAACTATTAAATCAGGAGCTTTATGGATGCCTGACAGCAGAGCACATCCATAGAATCACAGAATTCCAGAATGGTTTGGGAAGGGCCCTTAAAGCCCTAATCCCCCCTACCTTCCACTTGACCAGGTTGCTCCAAATCCTGCTCTTGCTTCAGCCCCTAAGAATAATTCTGGCACAAAAGGAGGGCAGGAGTTCAGCTATGCAAGCCAAACTCTACATGAGTCTCATGGCATCCTAGTATTTGCCCTTTTGTTGCACAGCAAAATGTTTTCTACAGCTGTCTGCTCCAGACAAGACCAGCAGCTGTGGCTTGGCCATTTTCTCAGCTCAGGGAAACAACCTCGACTCTGTCTTGTCCCAGACTCTCTTCCTACTCAGCTGGGTTTTTTTCCAGCCAGGTCCATTTGTAGCTTCTAAATTTTAGCCCAGAAAGGCTCCAGAATTTTAACTTGATCACTTCAGTTTGATCAGGCAGCATGCTGGCACCTAAAGATAAGGCCAAGCTCCCAGATATCAGGTTGATTTTCAGGCATCTTCACTCCAATTAAACAGGACACTGTGCTGTAACAGGATCTCTAAACGTAAATGCATCAGCCAGTCCCAAGGCTGACAAGCAGGAGCATCCTGGACTGCTGCAGGAAGGGAAATCACAGCGAGGAGAGCGAGCAGCACGCTCCAAGCTGCTGCTTTGTTGAGCTATTACTCACCAAGGAAAGAGCATAATTATTTTTGCACGCTTTCATAAAGTGAAGAGAGGATTCTTCAGCCTTATCTAATGGCTCATGCCTGCAGTGAGCTCAGACACAGGGCCTACCAGGCCTCTGTTCCCTGTGAGACCTTTTCCTTTCATACAGGCAAGTTATTTTAGGATTGTAGGTGTTGAGTGATGCCCATGTTTGCCTGTCCCTGTGTATGTGAGCACAACAGTGAACTCACCAGGCAGCACTTACCCTGTACCCTCACTTTGCTCTGCAGAGGACTATCTACTCATTTAATTTCCAATTTTAATTTAATTTCAAACTCCTGGTACTGTTTCCACTCCCATGCCACTGCCCAGGCTTGCAGCACTGGGGCACAGGGCAGGTACCTTGGCAGATGTGTTGCTGCAAATGGCCACAGCTTCTCCTCCAGCCCCATCATCTTTGAATTCAACCAGCTTTTCCTCTTCCTGGAAACAAAAAAAAAAAAGATCTGTGAAAACAATCTGCTGTTGGAACAGCTAATTTTCAACACTAATTTGGACAGGTTCTACAAAATTGCCTCAGCCTCATGTGCCAACTACAATTATACTGATATTTCTTTTGTATCCTCCCCTCACCAGCAGCCAATTGGTGGTACAACACACATGATTATCCTGATGTTTTCTGGTGATCCTTTCAGCAAATGTGTCTAAAGTAAACTCTGTTAGTTTGGAGGTGCTGTAATCTGATTTGGACTGCACAATCACTCCTCACATGAGGTACTGTTTTGTTTGCATTATTCTACCTGCTCAGCACACAAACTGCAGTTCAAAAGCCATTGGGGATGGAAAAGAGTTGATTGTTTCAGCTTCTAAAGGTAGGGTTTTCCCCTAAAATTTGACCGCTGTTGGCTGTGGGTAAATCTCCTGGCTCAATTCCTGCTCAAGTGGTTCAGAACTCCAAGGGGAGAGAGTTAGCCCAGCTGACTTGTACTTAACTTCCACCAACCCTCTTTTATTCTCCATTCCTTTTGGCCCTTGGCTGCAGTTATTAAAGTGTCATTACTTGAATACTGGTTTCACTAAAAATTACTCCCAGTTTCAATAGCCTTCAGCTCACAGCCAGTGCCTCACTGCAGCTATTGGCAACCTCTCTGTGCTAAATTCAATTTGTCTGTGCCTTTCAGATGTTCAAGATTTCACTTCTTAAATCCTGCTCGGCACCGAGGAGAAGAGGATGTTACAGACATTTCTCACTGAAGGTTTAGTTTCAACAAAAGCCCCAATTCTATGAGTCTCTAATCAGGTTTTTGAAAACTATCTCTCAGAAGTGAGAAGCAGCTCTTTGAATTATCTCTTTCTTACAGTGTGAAGTTAATGGAAGTCCAAAATGTTCCCACTCATTTCATTATAGGAGCCTTCATTTACATTCCATTGAGCTGAATCATAACCAAGCCTTACCCCCACACTGGGCATGCAACCTGCACAGTTTACATGTGTGTTGGTAAAAGGTGAAGAAAGGGTTTTTTTCAGACAAATTTCCCAATCCATTTCTCACAATCTCTTCCCCAAGTGCCCAGGTTTTACTGTGCCAGGCTAAAGGTAAAGGCTAATTTAGAATTACAGCTCACAGAGCCTCAGGTTTAATGCAGTCAAATGTGGCTTTTAAAATTATTATTAGATTTTATGGGAAAATAGGCATAACTACCCACTACAATTTTTCAACTAATTGTGGAAACACTTTGCAAAAGTGGATGTCTAACTCTGCATGATTTATAACTTTAATTTTCCCCCAGTAACAACCACAGAGTCCTAGTCACAGACTGGTTTGGGTTGGGAGGGACCTTAAATCCCATCTTGTCCATGGGCAGGGACACCTTTCACCATCCCAGGGTGCTCCAAACCCCATCCAGCCTGGCCTTGGGCACTTCCAGGGATCCAGGGGCATCCACAGCTGCTCTGGGCACCCTGTGCCAGGGCCTGCCCACCCTCACAGGGAAGAATTCCTTCCCAATATCCCATCTAATCTGGCCCATTTAATCTTAAACCTATTCCAAGAGGGCAGTGATTGCTCAGCTCCAGGTTTCCTACCCAATTTGAGGACCTGAAATGGTGTGCTGCTGTTCCCAGCTCTGCACATAAAATCTCAGCCCCAATATTAAAGGGATAATCATTGTCCCCAGATCCTATAAATATATAGGTTATATATATATATAAATATCCATGGACAGCAGCCAGCTGGACTGCCACATGAACAGATAGTAATCAAGGTGAGCCAGTTTTGAGATGTCCCAGTCCTTTTCCCAAGAGGAATCTTTAAAGATCTCTCTGGAGCTGTTACTCATATTGATGCATCCCAGAAATAGTGATGCCAATTTGTACAGCTGGAGCATCCCTTACTTGGTTTGGAAAATGACAATAATTGAAAATATGTATCAGGCAAGCACTTCAACCTTTCAATTTTGAGCTCAGCCAAGCAAAGCAGATATATGGAGAAATTTGTCAGGAAACAGGCTGGATTTGTGGGCCCTCTCAAGGACCTATATATGGATATGGATTAGAAACAGGCACTTGTTACATCCAGCACTTAAATCTCAACAGGTCAAAATTCCCTTTTTCTTTACAAGTTTAGCAATATTGCTTCCCCAAGGAAAGAGAAGGAAAGAGAGGCATGGCCCCTACCAAGGGCAGGATATCTCTGTGTCTCACCAAATGGGAGAATGAAGCAACTTATGGTTTATGGCTCCTGGAAGTATTCCCTATCTTCCCAAGTTAACCATGACTGCACTAAATAGCTGCAGGAATCAGCTCTCAACTGTGGTTTAAAACTGAAAACAAATTTATCTTCTAGAGTGGCTTTCACTCTTTACTGTTAATTATCAGCCTTTCTTATCCCTTTTTTCCCTCCAATAACATCTTCCCCCTCAGCCACGCACAAGGCTTCCCAATCCAGGCCTGGAAAGCCCTTCCAGTCAGGGCTGGCTCACTGGACCACTCATTATTTACAAGCTGCTGATGCCTCATGCAGAGGTTACTAAAGGCCATCTGCCTAAAGAATTCCTGTTTATATTCCTCTTGCTTTATCCTTAGGAAAAACAGTTGCATGCAGGCAGAGGTATTTAAAGCCTGACCCATCCTCCCTGGTCCTGCTGGGAGCTGTAATCTGTCTGTGCTATCTGGACTGATATTTGTGTAGCTGATTATGTGGTCCAAACAAGGGATTAGGACCCTGATTTAGGGAGGGAGCAGCACGAACAGAGGGTGTCTGAAGGGACAAGCTTTTTTTTGTTCCCAGTCAGATTCCCTGAACAAAAGGGAGAGAGAAGAAATGCATCTTGTATAAAGGGCAATTGTTTCCCAATGGAACATTTAATGTTTTTCCATTAAGCATGAGCTGCTCTGGTTGTTATGGAATATTTTATGAACAGGTCTGCTAATGCGATGCCCAGCTCCGGCTCTGTCTGCACCAGGAAAACAAAGCCAGCACAGGCCATCCTTTTGTGTTTTGATTTCCTCCTTTCACCCACACAGGGGATGAATCAGAATATTATCTTGGAGTTTTTATGGCTACTGGATGAATATTCCCATGTCTCTTGCCTAAACAACAATTCCTCGTATTAAACTTCATGCAAATAAAGGCTGGGATGTGCCAGGCTTGGCTTCCTGGGCACTGATCCAAGGAATACACTTTGGCCCATGACACAACCTTTGTCACACAACTTTACAGTCAGACAGATCTAGGGAAACCATTATCTGTTTTTCCCATGGAGTAGGAAAAACAGGGAACATCTACATGTGACATTGATTTTGTTTCACACAGGGGAGGCAGAAGGCACCCCAGGAACAAGCAGCTTCCAGGAAAGCTGAAGGTGGCAGCTGGCAGCGCACACAGGCTGCAGAACATTTTGCTCCAAAGTGATGGGAGGCAGAAGTCTTGATGTTCCAAAAAAAAAAAACCCCATGGACAAATTCATAGAAGGGAATTAAGGCTACTGAATGCAGCCCTGTGGATGTGGTTCAGGAAGCCCCACCTGCCACAGGAGGTTTGGAATGGGACAATCACAGGTTACTGTAGGCCAGGAGGGACCTTTGGAGGGCCAAGGGCCCTCACTCCTTGCCCAAGACCAGGCTAACTTCAATGTTTGATCAGATTGTTCAGGACTTCATCTGCTTTGAATTCAGAGCATCTCCAAGGATGGAAATTTCACACTCCAAGGATGGAAATGTCACAGCCTCTCTCAGGAACCTCTTTGAGGCTTCCATTGCTCTCTTCAGGAAGAACTTGTTTCTTTTTCCTGTCCTGATGCTCTCCATAATCTCCAGCTGGCCCATGTCCTGTGGAACTGTAGCTCTCTTGATTTCACCAGCGGGCCATCCCAATGGCCCTAACTATGGAAATTTCTAGGGAATTTTAGTCAGGCACCTCTTTTTCTCCCCAGGAAGGAGATCATATGAGCTCTGGTTAATTCAGACTTGACTTATGTAATAATGCCAGAAGATTTCAGGCTGGAGTCTTTTAATGCCCTGTATATACTGGCAAATTATACCAAATACTTGCTACAGGAGTCAGAGAAACAAGATATTTTTGACTCTAAATGTGTTCAGTGAGTTCAGTGGTGCAAGTCTGTCTGACAAGCTAAAGTGCAATTCTTACTTACAAAGCATTTCTCTCGAGGTTCACATTACATGATAGCTGGTACCAGAAGTATCAGAGAATAAAAGCTGTGTTTTAGAAGTAATGATTTTTTGCCTTGAATGCTAATTAGTGCTATTGTAGACAGTGTAGCTCCAAGCTAACAGCAGTCTGTCTCCAGCAGAACCCAATGCAAACTCAGAATTCCTCTCTAGAGTCAGCTGCTGGAATTGCTACCCCAGTGCTTGGGGCATTATCACAACCCCCAAAGTATCAGCTATGGCTACAAAACCTGTTTTTCATGGCTTTTCAATTTACCACTCTGGGTCAGAAGGAGGAGAAACCAAGAGACCATTTCTCAGCTCTGCAAATGGACTCATTTAGGTCTGTTTAAAAGCCATCTCTGATTTTAAGAGGGACCAAACCCATTTCAGGTTTAACCTCACTGAAGCTAAAGTACTTTTGGTGCAGAGCAGAGCTGCTAAGGGGGATTATGGCTCATTTCTCTGACAAGTCAGACTGCCACATTTCATTGGGCTGGTGACTGAGGCTGCTCATGCACAATCTGAGGGGTTCACAGACTGGAACATTCTGCAGGACAGAAGTGCCCAAATGGCTTATAGAGTGTGAGAGGGAGGGAAACTTTGCAATGAGGGATATTTTTAAGTGACAAAGAAGCATAACCACTACAGAAAACTAATCAGACTGCCCTGCTGAGGCAGATAAGAAGGAAAATGAACAAAGCTTTTTGGTTAGATATATTTTCATTCCTATCGAGTCCAAAACTATGCGGCTGAAACGCAAGAAAATAATTTGAAAGAATGAAAATTTCCAGGCCAGGTTGGATGAGGCTGGGAGCAGCCTGGTCTAGTGGAAAGAGTCCCTGCCCATGGCAGGGGGTTGGAATTGGATGGGCTTTAAGGTCCCTTCCAACCCAAACCATTCTCTGATCCCATGTCTCTAATGTTTGATCTCAGCTTCAGAAGGCAACAGCCTGCTGAGGGAGGTTGGATTCCTTTATTTTTTCTGGCAGGAGGATCCCATCATCTCTAGCTCAGGATGGAGGTGTTATTTAACAGGACCATGCCCTGCTGCTCTTATCAAGGACAAAAGCAGAACATGAGTAAGCAGCACAAGGTGAGTGAGGCATCATCAGTGGAGTACATTTGTACACAGTCTGCAGATATTTATTAAAACATCTACTTTCCACCAGGGAATGATAAAGTTCTTTTCTACAATGCTGGGCTGCAACCAATTTAAGGCTCACCGTAACAAGCTTGAATAATTAATGTCTTGTATGCATTGCTAATAGGATGTTGCTAGTCTCAGACACACTGCATTACATCCCAGTTAGAAGGATGAACCATGAAAGTCATGGCAAGCTCTTGCCCAAATCCCTTGCATTAGTCACTCCTGATACCTAAATTTATATAATTAGAGTGGAACCAGTGATGCTGGTACTGTCAGCCCCCTCTGGCTTGATCTGCTCTTGTTTTCTTCCTGGTTTTTAATCAATCATCAGCACAACAATCTGAAAGAAGCTGCACAATTTTGTGTTGCCTTCAGCTAGATACATTCTTCATGAGCTGAGCTGACAGTGTCTCTGCTGCTGAGAAACCACTTGCAATCCTCAGCTTCCTGTGCTAATGCAACAGGCATGGTGCTGTAATGAAAAGGACACGCTGTCCCCAAACCAAAACCAGTATGTTTGAACTATCAGAAAACCGAGCAGGCCATTTGCACTGGGGATTAAAAACATTGCAGTTGTGGAAAAAAAATCATCCCTGAATGTATGTTTGCCTGGAGAACTGAGATTCTGCCTTGTGCAAAATACCCAGCATCAGCATAATCCCCATAAACACAGTTCAGTGGTTGAGCTCGCTGCTGGAAGTATCAACTCTCCACCACATGGTATTAACCCAGTGCCTGAAAATCTTATCAAATGAATTGTGAATCCACTGCTACATCCCTGTATTTCCTCTTTTCTTAGATTTTCCCATGTTCTTGACTTCACAGGATCTGTCTAATACCCTTGTGTCATGCTTCAGTCTCACAGAATTGCAACAGAATAAATTCCTTGTCAGCCTGACCCAACGTTCCAGCCACAGCCAATGCCAAGGAAACATAAAGGTTTCTTTAGCAAAGGCTTTCTGGAGAAGGGTCTTGGCTCAAATCAGTTGTCCTTGCTTTTTAAGAGCAACTTCTTTTCAGTCTAGGACAAATGCTCCCTTCATCTTTGAGCTCCAACAGCCATGTGACAGAGAGGGACCAGTGGAGCAGAGCTGCCACTGGTGAAGATGATTTGGACAGCACAGTTGATCATCATATTAAAAATATAGTAATAGGTTCAACAAAGTGCAGTGAAATGAAAGGCATGCACCCATTTAATGCAGGCATTAGGCTGCCCCCATGGCCACAGCTTCTGAGCATGTTTGACAAAGCCCATTTCATGGGGAAAAGCAATGCCTGAACACTGTATTTAATGAGCTGGGAAAGAGGAATGCAAAATCTCTTCCTGCCAAGGTGGGAGAGAAGACTGCAGGGAACACTAAGAGACAGGTTGGCAAAGCACAGACTGAGACTTGTTTGGCCTTGTGCTGCACCATATGCTCAGCCTCCCAGAATAACCAAAACTCAGCTGCTCCTTTTCAGCCAGCAGTGTTCCCTCAGGTCACATTTCAGACGTCACCCCAGCCACCTTTCCTACAGGAAAATGATGCTGTCCTGGAACTGCAGATACCAGGCTCTCTACAGCAGCCTGGCATTGTGCAACTTTATTAGAAATCTCAAGGGCTGGCTAGGATAAATCAAGCACTTAAGCTACCACAAGATTCAATTTAGCAGCTACAAGAGATGCAGCTGAAAAGATGTGAGCAGATATGATTGTTCTTTTACACTCTAAATATCACAGTCAGGAATACAGGGGAAGTCTTTAGTGAATGCTCAGCATTGAAAAATAGTAGTTCTGCTTCCAAGGCAAACCTGGTCCAGCTCCATGGGCTTGAAATTGAAATATGAAGCTAAGACTGAACTTTCAGAAGCATAATCATCCCAAATAGCAGAAAATTAGAAAACAAGTTGTTTATACTGATTAGCAGAATGCAACAACAGGCATCTTATAAAAATGAGCAGCCTTTTCAGCAACAGAAATAGTCATTAATTTGCTGCTGAGCTGGCCTTGATGCATCACTAACACATATGTGCCAGCTATACATTTTACAGCCACTATAGAAGGGATATGAAAAATTGTGGCTTTCCTGCAGTCAAGTGAAAGCTTTACTCACTAAGGAGATACCACACTTGTACTGAAGCTAATCTTGTCCTTCAAATACATTTCGGTGAAAGTTAAAAGTTAAAGCCTCTTTTTCTTATTTCATTGCAATTCCATCCCATCTGCCTTAGCTTTATCAGCTTATTTACCTTCATCACTCTAAGGCCACAGAGGGTTCAAACTCCTTGGTTATGTGAAAGTCATGGAACAGACAGATGCTGTTGTCAGGTGCTGGCATTGACAGTTTGCAGTCTGCACAGCCGCAGCAGGACGGCAGGGAGGAGAGAAGCATCCTGCCTGTGCCCCCCAGCCCCACGCCAGCTGAAGTCACTCCCTCTTGCACCAAGCTGCCTCCCTCACTTCCCCAGCCCTCACATGTTCTGCTCTGGATGCTTTACTCTCTACTAAATCATATTTTCTCCCTCACTTACTTCTCCTGCTTGTTGGCCCCTTAATTTTAACACACATAATTTCTGGACTTTCCCAACTCCCACTTGGGCCTTCCTGAAGGTTTCCCAGAGAAGCTGTGGCTTCCCCATTCCTGGAAGTGTCCAAGGCCATGTTTGACAGGCTTTGGAGCAACCTGGGCTAGTGGAAGGTGCTCATGGCAGGGGGTGGAATGAGATGGGATTTAAGTCTCTCCCAACCCAAAGCATTCCAGGATTCTGTAAGTCCCAAGCTTTACTCTTTCCAAGAAAGATCTGTGTGTGGATAGCATGCTGCATCCTGGCACCACTCCCATGACTGACGGTGCTGAGGATGAAGGGAAGAGGGATGGCAAATCCCACAACCTCCTCCTAAGACACACTTTGCAAAGCCAGCAGCATCCTCACTTTGGAGGGAAATTTCCAGCTGGGCCCCAGTTGTGAATTTTTCTTGGTGCCACGGTGTGTGTTTATGGTTGCACTGCAGCAGGGGCACAGGGGAGGGGGAAACCTCAGCCTTGCCATGAGGAGCTGACAGCAGCCTCCCACAGGCTCCCAGGATCATCTCCCATCCAGAAGGCAGCAGGAAGGAGTGGGCAGAGGAATTTCTTTGTGATGATGGATGACACTGAACAACTTGTTTTGGGGATGTTGTCTTTGCAACCAAGGCTGCACCTCCTGCAGCTTCCCAGGGCTGAAAGGCTTGCACTCAGGAGATGTCAGAAAGCAGCAGTATTTATGATAATCAGCCATATTACACAAAAATATGGCACCTGGGTCCATCTGCTTTTTAAGCACCAATCACTGAGATCAAAGTGAGCGGATGTTTCCAGAATGCCAGCATTTCCATATGGAGATGGACAGTATTTTCCTTTTAATTAAGCCTCAGGAGAAGAGCTGGTAAGCAGCTCTAAGCACAGCTGAAGAGCAGCACTGCTATTTCACTTCTAAAAATCATCATCCATCACACTGCTGCTCCCTGTAAAAGCATTATGCTTAGCCATAGCTAAACTCATAAAATCCTTAATGGAATCAGCACAAAATGCCTTGTGCCTCTGAGAGAATTCCTTTTCCAGGCTGATTTGCTTATTCTTTCATTCAAATTCCAACAACACATTTATAATATTGTGCTTTAGGTGTCTGAATTTAGCATGCTCAGAAGTTTGTGAAGCCAATGACATCAAGCAGTGAGTAAACCTTATTATATAGAAACAAATTAGTGTTGCTTTTCCCTAAGTAATACTAGCTTGGGGGGGAGTAGCTGCTGGTAACAGTTCAGTCCCATATTTACAGAGTTCAGAGAAGACACAGAAGGTACAACACACCTACTATGAGATGTATTCTTAGAAACCTCCTGCTGCCACCACAGCTAGCACTGTGAAAATATTCCTTTCATGTACACACAGCACATAACACTGACAGTCTGAGCCTGACCCCAAAACCTGCACAGAAAGATGAATATTAAGGGGAGTTGGTGTGAAAGACTAAATTAAAATATGGGCTGAGTAAAATTATGAAATTCATTGAGCTTTGGCATAAAGGCAATTCCCCACGTCAGCCCTAAACTCATCAGTCAAGGTGGGATAATGCAGATTTGGAAGAAGGGCTCTTCCAGTGTGAGAGTCTCATAACAAACATATGCCTGATGAGATAAAAATATTAAGTGACTTATCTCTGCCTCAACCTTTGACAGGATGGCTACAGAGCCCAGAGCAATGTTATGGCACAGCCTTTTGAAAATTAGATACAGCCATAAGAAACCAACCAGCACTGGACGCAGGAAATTATGGTGTACTTCACTTCCTACATTTGGACCTTCATTACCAAAATTTTTGGGTAGTTCCCATCATTTGTCACAGACAAGAATCTCCCTGCTTGTGCCAGAGGCTCATTTCAGCTTTCTTCTTCCTCATGTTGTATCCTTTTAGTGGCTGGATTTCTCAGAAAGGAGCTTGCATCTTTTCTGGTGCTGTTACAAATCCGTGCTGTTGTATTTGCTGGGAAAGCACAGGGCAGCTTCTCTGCTGCTCGTGGAAGTGAAAGCCCCTCTGAGAATAGAGGTTAAATCCTCATGACAGCCATATGGCTGTGGGAAATGACTTAGAAGTATCTGAAGAGCAGGGAAGAGATTTCACAGGCAGGGCTGTCAGCTGTGACCATCCCATTCACAGAGGAGTCGCTGATTCCCAGACAATTAAAAAGACAGCACTCAGCATTTCAGGGGAGAATGGATCAAAAAGACACAATTTTGTGCTTCAATTCCTCAGTCCATTTCATTCAAAAGGGGTCTTCTTACTGTGTTCCGGAGTGTCTGAGTGAGGTTGTGAGTACATAACTGGCTTCTAAGAAAGGCTGTTGTGGTGCACAGCTAGCCTGGAGCTGGCAGCCCATCCCCAACAAAGTCTGGGAGAAGTGGGTATTGCCAACATCCAGAATAAGAAGGCAAACTGCAGTTGGAAACACAGGCTCATCAATGGGGATAACAGATGTGCTCTTGAAACAGGATCATTTCTCAGACAGTTCAGAGTGTTTGAACATATGAGTAGTTTTACTTTCTAATCTGTCTTAATAAGGGAAATAAACCAGTTCTGGTTAGGACAGGCCTGGCAGCCAGGTTTAGGCTACACTGACCACCACCACAGCATTCCCATCCAGCAGATCAGACTCCCTGCTCACACCTCTCCAGTATCCTTACAGAAGATAATGCTGTTTCCTGACTCTCAAGAACAAACATTCCCTCACTTTAAGGAATTCATTCCTGGCTCTTGTTGAAGCCAGGGCAGATTTCTGCTTGGGATGTTCCCTATGTGTTGATTATTTGGAAATTAATTTCTGGGGTCCCCCCCAACCAAAAAAGTGTCTCCTGCTGAAAAGCACAGCTGCACTACACATCAGCTCTTCTAGGGAACAAAACAGCACTTGAAACTCAAGGTAAAATCCAAACTTGAAAGGGAATGGAAGCAAGGAACAGGGTCAGAGGCTGAAGGAAAACGGTTTCTTCTTGTGTAGGGACAGTGGAGTGGTTTTGCTTGAACAGTGAAAACAAATTTCAAGCATAGCATGAAAGCCCATCAGCTAATTATTTCCTGCTCCCAGTATCCCATCCTGTATTCCAACCTGATGCCTTAACAAACCTGGTGCTCTCTGTTGTACCAAACCTGGGTGGTGTTTGTCTGAGCCTGCCATTTCTGCTACTAAATGTGTCAAAGTTTGTGCTTTACTGCATCCTTACATCCATGATCCGTGCAAGGGAACAATCTTCTGGTACCAGTCAGAAATCCAGAGTTTAAGATGCAGGAGTGCAGCATGCCTAGGTTTTCCTCATGAATTCTGCAAAGGGCACAGGCACAGAATAGTCTGGGACACATGGGAGCATCCCTGTCCATGGCAGGGGGTTGGAACAAGGTGATCTTTGAGGTCCCTTCCCAGCCAAAGCATTCTCTGATGATTCCATGACCTTTCCTGCATCTGCAGAGGCCATGCAGCACTTCCAGCTGTGGCACTCCAATGCTGGGCACAACAAACCCCTGGAAAAGAACATTTAAGTTTTGCTTTGTGGACTCAGTGGGGGTCACAATCCCGGCTACATCAAAGGAATGTCACAGCCAGGTTTCCATCACTGCCCTGCAGGCCATGCCCCACATTAGGGATCAGGATGCATCTCCATTGTGCTCCCTCAGTGTGGCAGATGGCTCCTTATGAAGGGCTGGGCAGCAAGTTCTCTGTGAGAGCCATCATTACAGGCCATTATCAGCTTTCCTTGCCTCTTTGCGAACAGCTTTTTGAGACTCTGCTTCATAGCAAGTGTTAAATCACACACTATGAATTTCCATAGGTCTGATGTGAGCAACTGCTCTGAGCCACAAGCTTGTTATCCATCATATGTCTGCAGTGCTGCTGCCTCCTGCTCCATCATATTGTGCCAAATGCTGGTGCTCAATCCAAACACAACCCTTTTCAAGCAGAACCGTGTGAATTACTCTGGGTTTCTGTCCTGGAAAGGCTTTCTCCAGCAGCCACCTTTTGAGTTTCAAACACTACCACTGCAGTCAGGGCTTGGTGCAGTCTGTCAGAAGCAGAAGCCCTGAGCAAGACTGCAACAGACACACGGCACAGAGAAACATATTGGGGAAGTCTGGTGTTTGCTCTCACACCTAGAAAACACTTCTTCATGCACCAGATTGGTGGAGATTGACATTGACAGCAGAACTGGGGGGGAGAAGGGTGAGACAGAGAGCTGCACAGCTATGAGGGTATTCCCATTTCTCCAGACTCTCATTTCCATTGTAGGGTGAGCACTGGGTAAAGCTGAATCTTACCATTTTCCTGAACTCTCCTTCTGTTTTGCTTCCGAGTCCAAGAGCTTGTCTATCAGTACAAGGATCTGGGCTTACAGCTGGCACTCACATTAATCTGCTCAAGGGTTTCATTGCTCCAATACTATTTTCACAACTTCAGCCACCTTTATGTTTCGTTCATCAGCTTAGAAGCACACCAAACTCACTATCATCGTGGTCAGGAGCACTTTTTACTTTTTTCAAGGGATTGGAAAGCCTCCAAGTCTGTTAGTGATACGATCAATAACTACCAGACAATCTGGGCAGATTGCACTCAAGATAAAGGATGAAATGTTAAAATATCTTGCAGTCAGGGTCTTGAGAAATTAACCTGGCATTTGTCTAGCTGTCTAGACAGCTGGGAGAAAAAGAAAAAAAAAGCAAAGATTATCCCTTTGCATACGGCAAATCCTGTGTCACCTCCTTTTGCATTTAGCAGTTCTGTGCAAGCTGATAATGGCCGAGGTGCTGGCTAAGTTGTACTTTATTGCTGCCCTCTTTCTCACTTTGGGGGTTCAGCTTTCATAGCTGTGAGCGTAATGAGGCCTCTGACAGCACTGGAGTGCAGCTCAGGCTGCTGAGAGGCTGCACTGAGAGCTCAGAGGCTCAATCCAGGCTGGGGATCCGAGACAGAGCGGTGACGGGGACCTGCAACTGTATCTATCAATTACTGATTAGGTTTCTGCTCACTTGATGTCATGCTCATTTAGAAATCACTTACAGCTTCAGCTGGGACATGGAGGACTTAGATCCTCTTCCAAGGTAGAGCTGACTCCATTAATTCCCAGGCAAACTTGAGCAAATGTTCTACATTTTATATTCCCATTTCTCTCTTGCAGGGCTTGGTTATTACATTATCACACTTTTTGTCAGAGCAATGGGTGGCTGATTGCCTGTAAGAACATCAACATTCATTCTCCCAGCCTGGATCATAATTATTTAGCTGTCCCAGTCAAAAGAACAAGATAATTAGGAACCAGAGGCCCAGCTCTAAAAGTCTTGAGGAAAAAAAAAAAAAAAAGTGCATTTCTCAAAGGACAGCACCTAATTAAACTCCTGTGGAGATCTTCATGTACAGTGCACCATTTCCTCAGGGCCCTGTTTTTAGAAGCAGGTTATGAAGCTGAGGCACCTCTCAGTGAGGCAGGAAGAGCTAAGTGCTGCCTCTTCTCAGAGTTTGCTGTGACCTGGGCAGCACCAGACCCGTGCTGAGCCTGCTGCCTTCTTCAAGCCAGTCTCAGTAAATGACATGTGGGGTCTGGTTCAGCACAAAAGCCACATGGCATCTTCCATCCTCAGGGCAGTGTTACTTAGATCAGGAGCAAGCTAGGGGAGAAGCTTCCAGAAGCAGCTCCATGATCTGGAGGGCAGGATCCAGGCTGGTGCCCTCTGAAGCTGCAGTGGCCCACGGCACATTAAGGAATGCAGCCAGCTCCTGGCCTTGCGGCATGGGGGAATCCTGGCTCCAATAGTGGCACTACAGAACCTGGTATCAGTTTGGAAAGGGCACCTGTGGAGGATTCAAGCACCACAAAGCATTAACATCTCTGGAAGGATCTGACAGAAGCACAGATTTTTCTCTGCAAATCCCAGGCCATGCAGCAAACGGAAAGGATGAGTCATACTGACCTCCTACCCAGCATATTAAATATGTTCAGCCAGAGACTGAAAGCTCATTTCTTTTATCCATTCACCCCTCCAGCTGACAAGGTCAGTCAAATGTCACTGTATGCTTCATCAGACAGAATTAGTTTAGCAGAGTGCTGGAGTCTAAGTGTACACTTTTTATACAGTGCATGCTTTTCTCTCTGGATGCGGTTAGAGTTCTGTTTCCAGCAAATTAATACATCCTCCTAATTAGTGAGATGGCAAGCTGCGTGTTGGGAAGGTTTAAACTGGCATGGCTGTCTGTTCCCTTGACCAGCCCAAGTTAATCAGCACCCAGCTCACCACTGTGACTGAGAAGCTGTCATTGTGCTACAGCCCCTCAGAAGTGCTCAGCAGGATTTCACTGCAGCACCAACCAGAAAAGGTGAGTTCAGTTTGACAGCCCAGATTGGTGTGGCCAAAGGAAGTTGTCTAGCTAAGGACATGGAAAGGCTCACACCATGACTCCCCAGGCACAAGCAGCTTCAGCTTAGGTACAGTTTTTGGTATTTAGTAACTTACCTAAGAAATCTCTGCTCGAAACAACAACAAAAATAGAAGCAGGTCTTCAGCTTTGCTTTTCCTTCTGAGCTCTTCCCATTCCTGCCATTAGACAGATGTGCAATATTCAAATGCACATGGACTATTGACTAATGAAAAATAGCATGATATTCTGTTCAACTCCCTTTTTGTGTTTGGTCATCACAGAACTCATGTTTCCACAGAATTACCCAACAGCTCACTTCAGAGTGCTAAATGGTCTGAAGGGAGCTCATTAGACATGAAAATTCAGAGCAGGTAAACACAAGAGGGGACCACACTGACAGATTGATCATGAATAGTGTAGGCTCATATTTCCTCAGCCTTGTGCCCACATGAACCAACTGTACCTTTTCATTTCTAACAAAAAAAAAAAAAAAAAAAAAAAGGGGATTCTCCAGTCACTTTGCAGAAAATGTGCAACCGGGCTGCAGCAGTGAGGCTGCCAGGGCTAAGCAGATGAAATGTGACACCTGGTTAAAACCAACAAGAACTTTCACTGACTAAGTTTAGGTGTGTTTACAGAAAACTTTCTCTGGCAAAGTTTCAGCAGCCTCCAGATTGATTGCTTTCAGGCTTGAAATTGTGTCCTCCCAACAGACTTCCTTGCAAGTAAATCTACCGGTAAAAAAACACCTAAGAATGTGAAACTCTCAAATACTTCCCCAGTTATTTTATTTCCCATTTTTATCCTTGCAAGGATATTGTACAACCTGCAAGCAGTTTGCATGAGATGAGAAACTATTTGTCCCAGAGCAAGAGCTCACGAAATACTGGGATGTTTTCTTCCTTTCAGCTGAGAGAATTGAAGTTTAAAGTCTAATTCACAGAGAAAACGATTTGCTTGTAAGAGTTCATCATTAGCTTGGTTAGAACTGATCCAGTCAACTTTTAACACATTTTTATGGTTTATTCTGAGCAGAGAAATTGTGAATATCACCCCCAGGACTCTTCAGAAGGCAGCCTGAAGACAGACACTGGGACTGCTCATATCCACTGAGAATTCCAGTCTCCTTACTTCAAACAGCAGGTTAGAATGATGGAAAGAGGCTGGCAGGACACAAAAGCTGCTCTTCCATCATGTCCATGATGCCAAGTTATAGCAATTGTTCAGATGATTAATAAAGCCTGAGATCTGTGACAAACTCATCATTCTGTTACATCTTATTGCATCATGGATAGAAACAGGACTAAAAGTGGACCATTGCTTTATGCCAGCATCAGTCACAAGCTCTCACAATAACTCTGTTAACCTCAAATGCCAAATGACCTCTTCTTGGAGAATTAAGCTCTTTGGGGCAAAAAGTTCTGTTCAACCATGTGCATAGTGAATTATTCCCCTCCTTGTACCTCTCTGTCACATTTTTTGTGTTAAATTCCTTGCAGAGCACACTTTGGCCATTGCTGGGATGATTTTTTTTTGCAGCAATGCCCTGTTTCTGTCACTGTTACACAGCTGAGGGAAGCTCAGAGCACTTTTAGCAGGTTCAGCACAGTTCAGCAACAAGACAGATGCACTTCTGTCCTGACAGACATCTCAAATTTGTTTGCCCTTTTTACACAGGAGGAGCCCTGGTGTTACCCAGCTGCCCAAGAGAAGAAGGCAACTCCTCTTCCAACAGCAAATGTTTGCCTAGTGCTCTGTGCCAGTGGCCACAACAGGCCAGACTCCTTTCCCAGGGCATTCGTGTGCCAGGTGATCCCTGAGCTGGGCAGTGGAGGATCATAACCACTGGAATGCTGCAAGCTCGTGTGTGCCATGGTTTGTCCTTACAAGCCCCAAACTGACCAATCTGTGGAACAGCTTTCATGTCTTTTTTGCTCTGAACACTTCCCAGAAATATCTGAAATCCCTTTGAAAGGTCTCTAGGTGGACTGTTTAGAGGAACCAACAACTTTACTACATGTTAGTTTGGGTTGCTGCAATAAGGAAAGCTCCAAGTCACTCTAATACTCTCTGTTTCAGAGGGAAATTTTTCTGGGAAGTGACTCCTCACTTCCCTGTATTTCTCTGCAATGCTGTAATGCTGTTTTGGGTGTGGAGTTACTTCACTTACTCAGTGCTTCCCAGTGGTTTCCCCATTTTCACTTAGAGGCTCACTTCCTCTTGGCATCGTTTTCACAAAATTTAAGATGCAGAGTTGCCACATGATGCCTTGTGCTTCAGAAGAACCTAAAAAAGAACAGGCTGCCATGAGAACTGGAACATTCAAGTGACTCCAACCACTATCCTAGAGAAAAGACTGGATCCCTCTCTCTGCTTGGAGCAGCCAGTTTACTCCCAGAATGCAGAACTCAATGCAACTGTAACCTCCTGAGGCCACTGATCCTTAGGTGCACCCAGCCCAGGTGGAACTTTGACTCCTGTCCCCCAAAGGTGGGGTCTGGGGCCAAGAAATCAGTTTTTTCCATCCATGTAAGCTATTGAGAATGGCATCAGATAACCAAGTTTAGAGGCAGGACTGGTACATCCTTGGAATACCTTCTTAACTGAACTCACAAGTTTATTTGGATGTGAGAGCCATGAAGGAAAGCACTTGATACGTGCAATTTAGCTTGGCATTGAGAACTGGCATCCTGGAGCCCTTTTGTCTGAGATCTTAACTCTGTTAATTCCAACTGACCACAGCCTGCACCCACAGGACTTATACCATTCCTAAAAACCAGTAACATTTATATCCTCTAGAGTATACTTCTAACAAAAGTATTAGCTTCCAATTAAACCTGCTTCCCTTAAAGAACAAAGCATAAAAATGAAATTAGCTTTTGAGGCTTCCGCCAAGTATTTCATGTTAGGTAACTATTCACCACCCAGATTTCGTGTTCTGCAAGGCAACAGCAGTTCCAGGTCTGTTTGGCATGCACAGCCCCAGCAGATGTGCACATGTGCTTGTCAGCTGCACAAGGAATGACATTTCTATCCTGTTTTCCAGGCTCAGACACAGAACCACTGCTGCAGTAGTTTATCTCAGCTTTCAGAGCACTCTACCCCAGGTTCCATATATCTTAACACTACAGGGCTCCCAGGATTCTCTAGGGAACATTTAAAAGTCTGCTACACCTTTTTAAAGTCAAGTAGTGAGGAGATAAAACACAAATAAGCCTTTATAGTTCTCAAGACAGTACACCTGCAGTGCTGCTACTGGAAACTGCAGCAGAATTTTTTCCAGTGGCTTTATTAAATTTTATGATGGTTGATTTGACTTTAAACGTTTCTGGTGCAACCAAGACTCTTCAGCCTTGTCTGGAGCAGTGAGGAGTCTGCAGTGGTAGCTTTAAACACTCCCCACACAGGTCATCAAAATTCAGATGAGGGCCCAAGGATAAGGGGGCAAAACTTGTGACAGCTTGGGTGATTGAACAGGAGCAAGTAAGAATCCATGCCATACTTTCATCTTACTCCATCCAGCTACTCTTGGGAAAATGAGTGCCAAACTCCCCTGGGTTTTGACCCTTGAGACCTGGGTCAATAGCAGGCTCTTGCATTCTGTATTGAACTGAGGCCAAAGGGCAGGGACATGCCTCCATGCCACTTCCCTGCCTGCAGAATGCAGCTCCATCCTGCCTGCACTTTCCTCAAGTCGCTTGAGTTCAAGGAGACCTAAGCCTACATTTTATCTTGCATTTCAAAGTAGTGACACAAACTGAAACTGTAGACAAAGCTGAGGCTAAGCTTTGAGGCGTTTCAGCTTTGCAGGCTTTGAAAGCAAAGCATTCCTCACTGCAGATCCGAGGTGCTTCCGCTGCTGCTGCCTCGGGAACGCTTTCAGGGACACTGGAGCTGTCCTAAAAGTGAGAACTGCTCTTCCTTTGAAGAGTGTTGCAACTCAGTCTTTTGACTTTAAATGAAGTGTTGTGCTTGAAATACCCAAGGCCTCCTTTGAAAGCTACTGAAGCACGGCTGACCTTTCTTTTTAACACTGTCCACCTTCAGATGGGGGCCAAGGGACCGGCTTGTCCCGCTCCAGGTGTCAGGAAAGCTGGAACAAATACCTCAAGGGCAGCAGAAGGGATGTAAGCAGCCTCTACAAAGCAGAGGAAATGTTTTTCCATCAGACAAAATACATCTGAGTCCTGGCACTGGTCTGCAGCTGATTATTTTGGGGGAAAAAAAAAATCTGTATTAATCTTTGGTAACAGAAGGCTTTAAAATCTCATCCTTCAGCTTGCTTCAGTGGCAGCACATGTGCTAATGAGCCTCAAGAATGCTGCTGAGGGGCTAGAACTGCATGTAAAGAGAAATGATGTGGTGAGCACTGAAGAGGGGGATATAAATTATGCAGGGGAGGATTCACTCTAACTTCCAGTCACTTGCATCCTTGTGAAGAAGAGCTCTTTACACAAAGGATTTCTGGCCTTTGCAGGAAATTCTGTGGGTTGAATTGGTCTGCAGTGGTATCAGATGTACAGCTCAGGCTGAGCACCTTGGGCAGGAGCAGCCTCTCCTTCCCAGAGGGCAGCATTTCAGAAAAGCCTTCCCCGTGGCCAGGGCAGGTACCCAGGCTGAGCTCTGGCCAGCTCCTGGCCTTAGCTCCACATTTCTCAGCGAGCTGGAAGCAAGTGCAGCTGACACAGTTCAGGGCCAGGAAATCCCCAAGGAACCATCACAGGAACTGCAGTGCCAAAAGTTCTTCTACAATTCACACAGTCAGGAGCTAAGCACATGAATACTTGCTCAAACCTCTTTTTTTTTTTTTTTTTTTTTTTTTTTTTTTTTTTTTTTTTAATAAAGCATCAATAGGTTTTACAGCAGTCTCCTGCTCTCTCTGCTGAAGATGTGTTATTTAGGTACCCTTAGCTCAACCAAAAGTTATCTCTTTGTCAGGCAGTTAGAGCTAAAAATTCTCCTTGTCTCTAATAATTGCTGAACACTCTCCAGGAGCCTCGTGGTGTTAAAGTTATTATTGGGCATCGAGTTTCAACTCATTATACTTGTTCTCAAATTCTTTTATTTTTTTTTTTGCAAGTGGATGGAAAGTTAGACTGGAATGAAAAATCACACCCAGCTTAATAAAAACAATTCCAAGCTTCATTTTGTGCTGTGATAACAGGTCTGCAATGGGTACACAGGAAAGAGATTTTCCAGTTCAGTCTGTACTTAGAAGGAAGCAATTGATGAGCAGGGTCCCATGGTGCTCCTGTGCTATGGAATATAAGTCTGGGCACCATAAGAAGATTGTTCAAAGCTTAGACTCCCAGAGAACATGTTTTTTTTTTATGTTAATGTTATGATACATAGCTGGTGCAGGGCTTTTGAACTGCAATTAATTACTGCAGAGGGAATAGCCAGGCTTTAGCAGCTGGGAACGTTTCCAGGGCTCCACCATTAAGCCCAGTTTATGAACAGAACTAGGTCAGACAAACCTGGTCAAACCATAAGCAAAATGGGATGGTGGAAACGTGCCAGGAGCCCTTCCTTGTCTCTAGACAAAGAGCCCATGGGGTTTTATTACATTTTTATGAGGAAGCTGCAGCTGCAGGAAGGGGGCATACAAGGTGATGCACACAAGGCATGAGCAGGAGAGCCTTTCCAGGGAATTCTTGCTGGGATCTGCAGTGCAGCCCTGTCTGTGCCACCTCCCTGAGCCGTGTGTGAGCTGCTCCCTGAGCTGTGTGTGAGCCGTTCCCTGAGCTGTGTGTGAGTTGTTCCCTGAGCTGTGTGAGAGTTTCTCCCTGAGCTGTGTGAGTGTGAGCTGTTCCCTGAGCTGTGAGTTGTTCCGTGAGCTGTGTGAGTGTGAGTTTCTCCCTGAGCTGTGTATGAGTTGTTCCCTGAGCTGTGTGTGAGTTTCTCCCTGAACTGTGTGAATGTGAGCTGTTCCCTGAGCTGTGTGAGTGTGAGTTTCTCCCTGAGCTGTGTGTGAGTTGCTCCCTGAGCTGTGTGTGATTTGCTCCCTGAGCTGTGTGTGAGTTTCTCCCTGAGCTGTGTGTGAGTTGCTATGAGCGAGCGGTTAAGCAGCTCAAAGAGCTGACACAGTGACAGCAAATCCCCCCAGTTTCTATGGTGACAGTGTCCTAGATGGCAGCCCTTTGGAGACCCCCTTCTGACCCCACAGTGCTCAGGAATACTGCCCACTGGGGTGGGGGGCTGCCAGGGCTGCAGCCATCCCTGGGGGAACTCCTTCCATGGGAAAGCTGAAAGGCTGGCCTTCCCACAGCAGCCAAATCTCACTGATTTGGAAGTTACAAGTTCCAAGGAAAGGCAAACTCAGGTGATGCTGATGTCAAACACACACCCAAATAAACACAGTGAGTAGAAAACTCGGCCCTGTGTGTAACAAGCAGCAGGGCTGTACTCCAAGTGCTGCTGCAGGGAGCCCATAACCATTCTGAGAGGCAGTGAAGTGAACAATTCTACACATCCACATCTTCCCACAGAACGTGGTGCTGGTGACAGCACTCTCCTTCCTGGGCAGGCTGCCTGTTGCACAGCTGTAGCACAGTGCCTGTTACTCTCTTCTCCATGGCCAGCAGGCCCAGGGCAGGGATTGTCCCCAGGGCTGGCCACGAGGTCATGGCCCCCAGGCTGTGCCAGCCGTGGTGTGACACCCCCAGGGCAGGGATTGTCCCCAGGGCTGGCCCTGCTGAGGCCCCTCCAGGGCTGGGGCCAGTTCTGGGCACTCACAGCCAGAGGGACCCTGAGGGGACACTGGAGAATGGCCAGGGCAGGGAATGGAGCCCCAGGAGGGGCTGAGGGAGCTGGGAAGGGACTCAGCCTGGAGCAAAGGAGGCTCAGGGGGCCCTTGTGGCTCTGCACACCTCCTGACAGGAGGGGACAGCCAGGGTGGACAGGGACAGGAGCAGAGGGAACGGCCTCAGGCTGGGCCAGGGCAGGCTCAGGGTGGACAGCAGCAGGAATTTCTGAATGGAAAGGGTGCTCCGGGATTGAAGGGGCTGCCCAGGTGGAGTCCCCATCACTGGAGGTGTTCAAGGAATGTCTGGATGTGGCACTCAGAGCTCTGGGCTTGTGACAGCCAAAGGCTGGACTTGATCTTGGAGGTCTTTTCCAACTGAAATGATCCTTGGATTCTAAGAAGCTACAGCTACTGCTGGCTGGTTTTGTGATGTCTGCACTCACCTGCACAAGTCTCAAAGGCAAAAAGAACTGGATTTCTCACCTGAAATGTAGGGAAGCACCATGACCAGCCCTGACTACCATCCTCAGCTTTGTTTTCATGCTCTTTTGCATTCCTTCACTGATCAGTAACAGCTCACACTCCTCTTAACACCTAAGAAAAGGTTTTGTTTTCTTACCAGAGGAATGATTTCAAGTTGCTATTTAAACTGTGCAATCTGTCACCAAAAACCTGCATTTCAGGCAGTGCTGGGTTAGCCAGTTGGCCAATGTCATGCTCTTAAAATAAGTCATGTGGGACCTCCACCAGCAAGGCTTTTGCCAGACCTACTTGTTTTGACTTTACAGTATCAATTTTTATCCTGTTTCTTAATTCCTTACCATTGGATGTCACAGCTTTATGCATAGAACATATTATTAAATATTAAGGCAATTGTTCTAAAAGATGAGCTTGAACTAATCCAGAGTGACCTCTCCCATGGTTTTTCTGCATTAAATTAATAGCCTGTGTCTGAAAGTTCCAAGGTAACAACTGAGCCTACAATATTCCACAACTTTTCAAGCCCTGTCAGCACGCCACAGCTGAAGTGAGACCTGAGCTTAACATGGAATTATGTGGCGAATCAAATATTGATTCTCTGTCAAGGAAGTGACAACAGCAACAAGCTTAGAGACACTTTCAGTGTAATCATATTTAGCCATGATAAGAGCTCAATAAAGTGCTGAGTATCTTGGAGCTGGCATATGAAGCTGTCACTGGATTTGCTCTGCTATAAAATTCAGGATGTTAGCTGAGCCCTGACTCAGGGGTACCAATTGAACAATTTTTTTTTGTTGTATGTGAGTTGAGTCTTTGCTGCAATGAAGCTGTCTGAGCTTTGGATAGCTTGGGTAGAACTTAGCACTGAAAACCTGCCTTGTGTGAAGAAGTCATTTATTTTCACTGAAAACAACTTAAAGCTGGAGCACAGACCATCAGCAGCCTGATCAAAGCCACAGCACAACTCCAGATCTGAGCAATGGCTTTGGTTTCATGAAGATAGTAGTTGTGCAAATCTGCAAATGCTGTAAATGGTTTTACAGTGAAACTTTGATCAACAAGGAGCCAAAACCCAGGCAGTTTAAAAGACGGTTCATTCTAACATTTCAGAAAGTTCCAGGTTAGTGGAAATCCAAGTCCCTGGGGCTAGAATTGAGAAGTGACTCTCAGATTCCTTCCCCATATGGTGAACACACAGAGTTATTGCTAGTTCCCTGTTCTGCAGCTGGTGTGTGGCTCACTTCTGATTAGCAGACCCCTTCAGCAGGATAATTTGACCTTGCAGCAGGGATTGGATCTGTGCTCCCACCTCCAGAAATGCAGGTTGCTTTTGCCATGGCACCTTTTTCCAGGCAGGTTGGGTAGAGAGCAGCATTTCCCCAGGTCTGACAGGAGCACTGGGGAATGAGCTACAGCTCCCACAGCCGCTTGTTGTTGCTGCTCCATAATTAGGATTGTTTGAACTAGTTGGCATTTCTCCTGGAACAGATTTCACACTCCCTGAATGAGGTTAATTCATTAGTTACATTTGTTTCAAAGCCTCTTGAGCAATCTAATCACTCTCTAATAGTAACTGACTGACCCAAATATTTACCCAGTAAAATAACAGAATTTCATCCCAATTTGTTAGGAGAGGAAGCTTAACCTATTTAAATTTTTATATTCACTGAAAATTACAGTGAAGATCATTCAGGAAAACTTGACGTTTCCATATCTGTTTTTCATATGGGTTTGACTTCAATCTCCACAGCAATATCAGTAGTATAGGCACAAAGATGCATCTCTAACACTCTGTCTGCTGTGTTTTTCCAGGCACTCCCTGCCTATTAAACAAAACACTGCTCACACCAACAGCCATCCCAGAAACAGCCAGGCTTTAAGATTGTCAGCAGATGTTACAGTGGTCACAAGGGTTGCAAGATGAAGAGAGAGATGAGAATGTTGACTTCATGTTCAGAAGGCTTGATTTATTATTTTATGATATATATTACATTATGACTATATTAAAAGAAATAGAGAGAAAAGTTCTCAGAAGGCTAGCTAAGCTAAGAATAGCAAAGAATGAATAACAAAGTTCTGTGTCTCAGCAGAGAGCGAGACCCAGCTCTGCTGTGAGTGGTCAGTAAATCCAAACATCCACAGGAGACCAATCACAGATGCACCTGCTGCATTCCACAGCAGCAGATAACCACTGTTTCACGTTTTGTTGCTGAGGCCACAGCTTCTCAGAAGGGAGAAAAATCTTAAAGAAAAGATTTTTATGAAAAGATGTCAGTGACAAGCAGACACAGAAAGAGTCCCAGGCATGTGAAATGCTGCTGACAACCATCAGCTGAGATTTCTCTTATAACATCCCCTGGATGGTGCAGGAGTCCTTATGCTCTCAGCTTTTTCAGTTAATCCCTTTCCTGTTAGGCCCACAATGCAGTCCCTGTGCCAAGCTGTCTGTGATGTTTAATTTATGTTAAATTCAGGCACAGATCAGGATAGGATGCTTGAACACCTTTCAGACATTTTTTTTTCCCCTCCAATCAACATTTCAGCTACTGGATTAGTAACTGCAAGCTAGTGCTGCCTAATTCCCATTTCAGCAGCCAGGAAAGCTCCTCCACATCCCAACAAAGCATTAGGGGAAGGTGCGGGCAGGGTTGAAATGAAATTCCACCGGAGTTCTCAATTTCCAAGATCTGTGCTGAAACATCACCTTAATGGCTCATGAACCCTGGCTGCAACATCTCTGTGGAACTTTTGTGATGTTTCCATTAAGGTGCACATGTCAGGCTCAGTTAGAAAGCAAAATGTCATTGTCCCCGTGCCTTGAGTCCAAGTGCATCAATTGTGACTCCCAAAATTCTTTCCCCCACTCTCTGTAGGGTTTGGTTTGGTGGGCACAGCAGGAAGAGGATAAGCCCTGCCATGTGATGGGAGGTGGAAGTGTTTGGGGCAGTGATTCAGTGCTGCTTTCCAGCTCCTGGTACCTCCAGGAATGAGGCACCAGGAGCAGAAGGAACCCATCCAGGCTGGCTCTCTGTAGGCAGGGCACTGAGTGGATGTGCCAGATGGGGAGGAGGAGGAGGAGGAAGCCAGCACAGATGGAACTTTGTTCCAGCACACAACCAGCTGCGTGGGAGAGCGGTGGGAAGCCTCACCCCGGCAAGCTTTCACCCTCAGCAAGGAAAGCCAGTGCCAGCAGGGTGACCCACACTGGGAGCACTCTGCCTGCTGCACTTGCAGCCCCTCCATACCTGTGAGACTGGCTGAGCTTCATCACCTCCCCAGAGGAGCACGCTCACCTTGCCTTCCACAAAGCCAGACCCCAAAAAGCTGTGAAGTGCCCACGCTAGAGCAAAGAAAAACAAACCTGAATTCCTCACTGCTCTCAGCAGAGCTGCCCCAGTCACTCTCTGCCAGCTCACACTAAAGGTTGGTGGAACACTTTGGAAGCCAGACCTCTGAGAGCAAAGAGAGGCATCCAGCATCTCCCTGTGCACCACCAGCAGCATTTCAGGCCAACCTCAGCTGCAAGCAAAAGCAAAATATTTATTGTTAAAGCCTTCTTCCACAAGAAATCTATGTAAGCTGCAATAGTAGCTTATATTTTGCTGTGATTTTACAAAGCTTACACAAAAGCTATTATGTAGTAAAAAAATCAGGGTAGCCAAGGCTTCATGGGAGGACTAGAGATGAAAATATCACAAAAAGGCTTTCTATTAACACAGGGTTTTAATGCTTCAGTTATTTGTGTGCAGTAGCTGCATTCATTTACAGCTGAGACTACTCTGGGAGTTGTTTTCCATGAATTTTAGAGCTGGAAGAACACAAAGCATATGGCAGCAGTGGAAACAATCAGCCCCACATACAGTAGAGGCTGTTGCCTGACTCTTGGCTCTGCTGCTTGTTTTGGCATTTTCTGAGACACAATGTGAGGTAGTGCCTCTGCTCCAGATCAGGCTAGAGGGAGGAAAAGGGGAGAATTGCAGCTTTCATCCAGATTTCTACATACATTTAGCTTATTCAAACAGTTTAAGGCAAATGAAAGCAAAAATCCTCTTATGTTGCACAAGTTTTCATCAGCATCATTAATGCCCTGAGTGGCACTCACCAGTGGAAAGGGGGCTATATTCTTCCTAAGTTTTAAATTTATTTCTTTATCCACTCAAGAATTTCCTCCTAGGATTAGAAAATAAAAACAAGAAAGGTGATAAAAATGATACCAAATTCTGCTGAGAAGGAGGAGGAAAGAAGACACAGGCATCTATGGCAGAATGCCCCTGAACTGTTCAGATGAGCAGAAGACAACTCCTGCAGCAGACATCGACCACTGCTGAGGAAGCTCCAGTCCCAGCAGCATCCAAAGACTCAATCCCATATCACAGCTTGATTTGGCACCTCTATAGTTCTTTCTTTTTTGGTGCAAACCATCACATCAGGAGCAGTTTGGCTTGGAAGGGACATAAAGCTCACCTCATTCCACCCCAGGCCAGAGCTCTATGCCCAAATAAAGATATTTTGGGGGGGAAGTTATCGAAATAACTCTTTTCCTTCCTGTGGTATATGTCACTAGAATGGATGGATACAGTTTTCCTGGGGCTATCCTATACCAAGTTGTCCTTATGCTGTTTCCTACAGCAAAGTTTGCTCCACGTTTCACAGCTTTGGAGCTTAGATCCATAGAGTATCGATCCCAAAAATGGATTAATTGAGGTCAGGGGCTGACAGAGCACAGCTGGCAATATTGCAAATAACCCTGTTTGTGTCATGCCAACAGTGCTTCATTACTCCACGAGACAAATATTTGTGACAAGCCATAGAATTATAGGGCAGTTTCAGCTGGAAGGAACCTTAAGGATCATCCCATTCCATCCCTGCCGTTCCAGGGACAGCTTCCACTATCCCAGGCTGCTCCAAGCCCCAGTGTCCAACCTGGCCTGGAGCCCCTCCAGGGCTGGGGCTGCCATTCCCGGCGTGAATGGCGGACTGGGCACTAACTCCTACTTTCATCACTTTCAGGGCTCCAGCGGCTGCGGGGGCCGGACTCACGGTGAGGGGCCCCATACCTTCCTGCGGGGTGAGCGCTGTCGGCCGTTCCTGAGGGCGGGACCGGGCCGGGTCCGGCGTCCCTGAGAGGACGGGAGCGGTACCAGCCCGACCCTCCCTCAGCGCCTCCCTCCCGGACTACATTTCCCAGCGTGCCCGAGGGTGGGGCAGTGCGGGGCCTGCGCGGTGACGTCGCCGGGAGGAGGCGTGGCCTGCGCCAGCGTGAAGCGGGGCTAAGCGGGGAAGGACGCGGGGCGAGCGCGCGGGAGGGCGCGAGGCCGCGGCGGGGCCCCGACCATTGGCTGCCGCGGGGGCGCGCGCCTGCCGGGGGGGGCCCGGCCATTGGCTGGGGGGGGGGCGCGCGCGCCGGGGGCGGCGGCAGGACCGGGAGCCGTGAGGGGCTGAGGAGGCGGCGGGACCGCGACCGGCGGAGCAGGACCGCGACCGGGAGCGGGTCTTTCCTCCCTCCCTCCATGGGGCCGGGGGCGGCCCTGCCCCGCCCCGCCGCCGCCGTCGTGAAGTGACAGCGCGCTGCGAGGCCAAGGCGCTGCTGCCGGCCCGGCACGGGGCGCGGGGGGGTGTCCGGTGAGTGAGGCGGCGGCGGCGGCACGGGCTCGCCCCCGCCGCCGCCCGGGGGTCTCGGCGCGAAGGGGCCGGAGCGGAGCGGCCGCGCCATGAACTACCAGCAGCAGCTGGCGAACTCGGCAGCCATCCGGGCTGAGATCCAGCGCTTCGAGTCGGTGCACCCCAACATCTACTCCATCTACGAGCTGCTGGAGCGGGTGGAGGAGCCCGTGCTGCAGAACCAGATCCGCGAGCATGTCATCGCCATCGAAGGTGAGACGGCACGGCCGGGAGAGCAGCGAGCGGCGAGGGGTGCCCCAAAACCTCCCCCAACCCCTGGCCCTGCATCCCTCAAAACCTCCCCAGCCCATGGTGCTGTGCTCCCCCAAATCCTCCCCAGCCCATGGTGCTGTGCTCCCCCAAATCCTCCCCAGCCCATGGTGCTGTGCTCCCCAAAGCCTCCCCAGCCCATGGTGCTGTGCTCCCCTAAATCCTCCCCAGCCCATGGTGCTGTGCTCCCCAAAGCCTCCCCAGCCCATGGTGCTGTGCTCCCCTAAATCCTCCCCAGCCCATGGTGCTGTGCTCCCCAAAGCCTCCCCAGCCCATGGTACTGTGCTCCCCAAAGCCTCCCCAGCCAATGGCTTGCTCCCCCAAAGCCTCCCCAGGCCATGGTGCTGTGCTCCCCAAAGCCTCCCCAGCCCATGGTGCTGTGCTCCCCCAAAGCCTCCCCAGGCCATGGTGCTGTGCTCCCCAAAGCCTCCCCAGGCCATGGTGCTGTGCTCCCCAAAGCCTCCCCAGCCCATGGTGCTGTGCTCCCCAAAGCCTCCCCAGGCCATGGTGCTGTGCTCCCCCAAAGCCTCCCCAGCCCATGGTGCTGTGCTCCCCAAAGCCTCCCCAGGCCATGGTGCTGTGCTCCCCCAAATCCTCCCCAGGCCATGGTGCTGTGCTCCCCAAAGCCTCCCCAGCCCATGGTGCTGTGCTCCCCCAATGCCTCCCCAGCCCATGGTGCTGTGCTCCCCAAAGCCTCCCCAGGCCATGGTGCTGTGCTCCCCAAAGCCTCCCCTGGCCATGGCCCTGCGCCCCGAAAGCCTCCCCCAGCCCGCTGCTCTGCTCCCCCGCACCAAACGTCTGCCAGTCCTGTTCTCCGTCTCAAGCCTCCCCCAGCGCATGGCTCTGTTTATCCACCCCCCCCCGTCCCTTCTCCAAGACCACGGCTCTGTTTATCCATCCCCTCTCAGCCCTCCCCAAGACCACGGCTCTGTTTATCCATCCTCCCCCAGCCCACGGCTCTGTTTCTTACCCTTCCCTCCGCGCTCCCCTTCTTCCCCCCCACCATTGCCACCTCGTGTATAGCCCTGTCCCCGCCGCTCCGCCTCCTCCATGGCCCTGCTCCCCCTCATCTCCCAAGCCCATGGTGCTGCTCCCCACTTCCCTCCATCTCCCCCAGCCCCTTGCACTGCACCCCCCGTGCCCCCCAGCCCGCGGGTCGTGGGGAGCAGCCGCCTCTCCTCTCCGGGCTGCCTGCCCTTCCTTCCTCCACCCCTCGTTTTCAGGGAGCCGGAGGTGTTCCCGCTTGGTCCCCATCATTTCCTCGGCGCTGCGTGCCCCGGCTGTTCCCTCTGTTGGGATTTGTGGGGTTTAGAAGTTGTTCTGCTACTCGTGCACTGCTGCTGTGTGGGAGAGCAGCGTGTTCCTTCGGGCTGGGGTGCAGTGGGAAGGGTGATGCTCGCTTTGCCGGCAGAAGGGTTCGGGAAAATGAAATTTTCTCCGGCGCTCCCTGCAGCATGTGATGGAGACAGTGTGGAGCTGTGGTTTGGTGGTGTGAAGCGGGTAAACAAGACGTGCAGCTGGCTTACAGAGCGGTGTCGGTCTGTGCCGTAGTGTGAAAACAGGTCGGGAGGCAAGATGGAGATAACAGCCCTCTAAGCTTAGATTTATGTGCGTCTATCCCCGCAGGAGCACTACAGAGGCTTGAACTGCTTAGGATGCACAAAATAAAGGAAAGAAATCACCAGCGTAGGGAAGTCTGCAGATATTTTTTCTTTACTGTCGCTGGAGTTAAAAAGAGCAAACGGTATTGGCTAGGAATGTGTATTTTGTGGAGAAATTTATGGCTTATTTTGCTCGATAACTTGCTGAGCTTCACATCGTGTGCTTTTCCAACTGGAGTATCCTGTCGCTGTTTTGGAAGGGATTCAAGGTAGCAGAGTGTGATGTACAGCAGCTGAGACAGAGCTGCCTAAAACCCACTTGTGTTGGTGGCCTAGCTGCTCTTTGAGTGATATGTAATCCAAAAGTCCCGATGGAAAAGCTGCTATTGAGGTTGTTGCCTGAAAGATTTATTTGTGTGCCTCTGGAGCAGAGGAGCTCGAGCAGACAGATGCTGGTTCTTGCAGCTAACATTTTGGGGTTGGTGTGCTGTGTGGGGAGGCTGGCAGTGCCTGTCACTTACTGCAGAGCACTCCCCAACTCACACCAAGTGTGTGCTGGAGGTTTGTGCACATTCTCTGCTTTACCAGTCACTACTGAGGTTATGGTGTGGGGCTGTCCCCTCCTGAGGGTGCTTTGCCTTTTCTTTCCTCTCCTGAGGAGTTTAAAGCTTATTAGTACCCCTGGTGGCAGGCACTGTCCCCTTCTCCGTGCTGCTGCTGTTTGCATTTCCCTGGGATGGATGATGCCTGCAGCAGAGTGTTTTTCCAGTGGTAATTAATACATGTTTCTGAGGTATAAATGTGTTTGTGAATAAGATGCTCGGGCTCCAGTGAGGTGCCAGGCTGGTGTGGAAGTGGGAGGAGGATGTGGAGCGCTGGATGTAGTTATCTCCTTAGCACGTGATAGTCTTTTCATGTATTAATGATTTCTGTTACCTAACTGTGCCTCAGCTCGTTTGTCAATCACAAAGACTTGAAAACCAAAATAGCAGTCTAAAAACATGTTTCAAGAGCTGAGAGGATGAGTAAAACCTTCACAGATAATTTGCTGTCTAACTTTTATTGGACACTGAGTCATGAGAGCAGCAGCTCTGATAGCTGGGAACGATTTATCTAGAAAATGAGTGTATTGTATGTCTTCTGAGGGCTCTTCAGCTAGCTCTTAAATATTTCAACATGGAATAGTTACAGAGTTAGAGGTAAACAACAACTCCTCGCCCCTTTGGATTACAGCTCCACCAGGCTGTATTTTTTTGTAAACCTCCTGTAGCTAACTCTTTCTCACTGATAGCAGCCTGTAAATCCGTGTGGCAGTGCCATGTGTTGCATGTAGGAGCAACAGACATTTGGCTTGTGGTGGTTGCCTTCCAATTTTGCTGCAAAGAGCTTAGTGTTGTGCTGATAACTCCCCAAATCACAAAATCTTTTAACCTCAGGGTGCTTGAGGTTCACTGACAGGACTTGTGGTGTGGTTGGCATGTGGCTGCTGTGAGAAAATACCGAGTGACTTCCTGGAAGAGCTCCTTCCACTGCAAGGAGAGCTGTACCCTGTAAAGAGAAGAGAGTAGTCTTGTTAAGTGCAGGCTGCTTTAAACACCAGCTCCAGCCTACATGTGCTCCTTGAACTGCTCATTTAATGCTCTCCTGCTCAAGAGAGGGATGACAGCTCTGGAGAAGAACATGCTTGGAATTTTAAGCAATTTGGGACTTTCAGTGAAGTTCCTATTACTGATTCCTGGAGTTTTCTTTCCTATGTAGAGTGGCACTGTCTTTCCAGTGCCACTCAATAAAACTTCAGGTTTTATTGGCAGTGTGAACCCTCTTCCTTTTTACATTAGGAGCCCATAGGGGTGTCTGGGCGTGCTTGCTGGACCAAAGACTGTTGAAATAACCTGAAATTCAAATTCTCCCTTCAGCAGCAGTTGTTTATATTCAAGTGCAAGAGTGCTGTCTAATATGAAGGGAGTAAGTGCTCACCTGGGTCCTGAATTGATTTGTCCTTACTTTTTTTGCACAGAGATTTCTTGCCTTGTGTTATTCTAAGTTACATGTGATACTGGATAAAACAGTTCTGGGTGATAATGTTCATTAGTTTTTCCTCAGTGGATAAAGGTGCTGAAATAGAAGTAGGCTGCTCTCAGGTTCTTGCATGTCTCACAGTTGCAGAGCCAACAGTGGAACAGCATTTATTCTGTATTTTTTGTATAAAGTTCTATAAATGTTAAGCAGCCAATCAGTTTTAGAGTAAATTAGACTGTTCTATTAGTTTAATGACAGTGTAATTAATATTATTAGTCTGTTACACAGGCTTTACCATAGTCAAATCTGCCTTCCCATGTTCTGTAGTTCACTGCACCACTGCTTGGTCAACATTAAACATTCCTTGTACCAAGGATGATGTGTGCTTAGAAACAGGGAGAGAAAATATGGATTGCCTTCAGTGGTCTTTGGGGTACTGCAAATATCCTGAGGTTCCAAGGTGTGGTGATAGCTGAATGTGTCAGTTCCAGTTTCTCACCATCCAGGCTCAGACTACACTATATTTTTGTAAACTTTAGCAAGATGGAAAACCAAGGAAAGATGGTGAAAAATCTAATTTTTAATGCTTCATAAAAAGACTTTAAAACACTTTAGCCAAGATGATGTACACATTATTAATACTCTATAAAATATTAATATATTAGTACTAACATGCTGATGCAGCAGGTGTTGAGCATCTCAAATAGCTTTTATTTATTTATTTAGGGGGAAATTATTGCTTTAATTGGTAAGAATACCATACCAGCCATCATGTAGGTATGAATTGCTGTGTTCCAGAGCATTTTGTGATCTTTATTGTAGTTTTTCTGTTAAAAGTAAATTTTTTAAAAGCATGTTGTAAGTGTAAATTTTAATTTTGAAATGATGATTATTAAGTGATTGTGAAGTAGTACTTGAAGTCTTAGGAGAAATGAGATTGTACATTGGAAATAACTTGCTCAAGGCAGTGCAAAGATACACTGGCAAGTGTGTGGGTGGGAGAAAATGGGAGAAGGTACAAACCTTGCTTTATTTTTTTCCTTCTGGTCACTTTAAAAAGTACTGTTTGCTGAAAAGAAAGTAATTCAGGGTGCAGCTAAAACTCCTGAAGTACCTGAGCCTTGGAGGCATCTGATTGTTGTAGCTCCAGCTTTGCAGCCCTTGGATGCTGGCACCGAGTCTGTTGAGAGCAGTGTTACAGCAGGAGTTGTACTGGGTCTGAGTTGAGGCAGCAGTTGTGTCTGAGCACTTGTGCTGCTACTGAAGGCTGAGACAAGTTACTGCACAATGCATGTGCTGCCAAAGCATTGTTCTCTCTAGGGAAATACAGCTGTTCCAGGCCGGCTTGGACAGGGCTTGGAGCAGCCTGGGACAGTGGCAGGTGTCCCTGCCATGGCAGGGGTGGGATGGGATGGGCTTTAAGGTCCCTTCCAGCCCAGACCATTGTGGCAGTCTCTGGGTGCTTGTTACATTATTTCAATACATCAGAGGAATGGTGGCGTAGTTCAGCTCTTCAGGCATCACCGGCCAAAGCTGAAGAAACCCCTAGATATCACATGAAACAATTGCATCCAGAAACCAAAGTAGCAACTGGCCTCTTTGTGCTTTTGTTATGTTTGCATGTTGGAACTGTGGCTCAAACTGTGTAATTGCACAGCTCAGTCTGATTCTCCCAAGAGCCATCTTGTTTCAGATTGCTGGCTGAGCACAGCTGAGCATGGCAGTGTGCTGGTTGTGTTGGTTTGCTGGGGGATTAAATCCAGGGTGGGGAATCTGCCCACAGAGCTGGTGAGTGTATCCAGGTGGATTCTGAGCTTGCACGAACACAGTGAGCACGGACTTGGGTGAGGATGGTTTCCTGTCACAGCCAGGGCAGCGTGCTGGGAACGAGTCTCTTAATGCCCTTTTCTGCTGATCGTGCCCTGAGCTGTTAACCTGCCTCAGAGGTAACACACTGAGGCTGGGCAGGCCCTGGCACAGGTGCCCAGAGCAGCTGTGGCTGCCCCGGATCCCTGGCAGTGCCCAAGGCCGGACTGGACAGGGCTTGGAGCAACTGGCGCAGTGAGATAGTCCCTGCCCATGGCAGGGGGTGGAACTGGATGATCTTAAAGGTCCTTTCCAAACCAAACCATTCTGTGATCTGCTCTTGTTGTCTGTAGACCTCCAGTGTGAAGCAGTTGGTGAGATGCAGCACGTTTTGCTGTTTGTGTGGCTCATATGCAAATGAAAGCTATTTCTTTTTAACGCTGAAGATGTCAGACTCGAGCGTGTAGGTAAATGAGAAGATTCAAGTGTGTGATATTAACTGTACTTGCAGGGCAAACTAAAAACTAGGTTTGATAATTGTGTCTGAAGTTCCTGGAATGTCTTATTCTGGCTTTAAATTATATGCTTCACTGCTGTTCTCTGCAAAAGCTGCATGGTTAAATATCAGCTGCTTCTGAGCAAGCGCAGGAGGCTTGCAGATCAAGAGGAAAGCCTTGCACCATTGACTGTGAGGAGAACTCCTTTCCCCGGGGCACAGAAGGAGACCTGCTGTGCATCAGCTGATGTTGGTGGAGCAAACGTGCAGCGAGGCTTTGGAGTTTCAGGGAGTGTGCCGGGCCTTCTCCGCCGTTTGCTTTGGGGGATTAGCGGAAAGCAGCAGGCAGTGATGCTGATACAAGGGTTCGCGCTGCTGTGTATACACACCACTGTTTTTATTTCTGTTGAAATTGGCGAATGAGTCCTGCTCCCTAAGAGGGGCGCTCGGCAGCGCAGCAGACAGCACATTGCATTTGCTTTTGCTCAGCTCTTGGGAGAAGGGAACACTTTGGGAGCTGGGTTGCTGTGTCTGTGTTCTCCATTGTACTGAGCACTAACAAAGGGCAGTTGTGGTTTCAGGAGGTGACAGCGGTGCTCAGGCTAAGTGTCTTCACAGGACTTGGCTTCCAATTAGGAGAAGTGCTTCTTTCCCAGCACTTGGAGCAGCCATGGGCTTAGCTTTAACTTTGCCACCTGAAGGAATGGGTTTGTATCTTTGATCATGCTGTGAAACCTCGTATCCCCACCTCAGTTACGTCATTCATTGCTAATATTTAAGGGATGCACTTGCAAACATACTGCAGCCTTACAGTTATAAGTGAAATTAAAAAATCCCACACTCTTTTTGGCTAATGAGAGAGGCTTGGATTAGTTCCAGGCAGTTGAACAACTCCCCAGACTTCAGGAATACTCTGTTCTCACTGTGTCACCACTGGGATTGGTTTTGTCCTTTCCAATGAGCAAGGTGAGTGGTAGTGTTGATATTTTTAGCAAATCTTAGAAGAAAAGGTAATATAAGCTCCAGAAAAATCTCAGAACTCAGTTGCATCTCAACTGTGTGACCCTTTGCTGACAGTGCATTTCAAACATCCCTTTCTGCAATTGTCAGTTTTTATGTGAGGGGTTTTCTGTGTGACCTTCATACACACGGCTTTCTATCAGTTGTGGAACAAATCCAAAGTGATTGCTTAGTAATCTACACTGGATAAAGTTTTCTGTTCTGAGACAGCAAGTGGTGTATTCAATAGTTTTGATAATGCTGATGTCTGTGGGGGTAAGAGATTTGTCTTCTGTTATATTAGTTTTTGTCCTTGACTGCCTTCAAGCACTGTTTGTACTTTGAGTCACCTGTACTGAGGGAGAACTGTGGCTCAGCTTCTCTTTTGTGTGCCTGTCTGTCCTCACACCATGAAACTGAGCAAAGATGGTGCCAGATGTGGACAAGTTGGGATGCTGCTGATTTTTGATGTTTGACTTTTGTGATTTCTGTACCAATGGAGGCTGAAAAGGAGGGTGATTTGAACCTAGTGTTTGTAAGGAGAGACTTTTCAACTGCTTCCTAAGTAGGTTTTGATCTGAAGTTGTTTGCAGTTAGTTTGTGCTTCTCTTGTAATTGTGCTAAGGTTATAAATGCAGCATAAATCTGGTGATCCATGTTAGAAATAAGGTCATGTCTTGCTTAGATGTATTTTGGCTACCAGGCATCTTTGATTTCTTAGAAAGTTTGTTTTAAATTTTAGTTCCAAGGTGGAAATGGTGAGGATTCAGGTTTTCTTAGTGGTGCTGGTGAGTCCATTGTGGGCAGCTGGCAATTCCAAAGCCCTCTGGAAGTATTTAATAATTTTTTTTCTTAAGTGGGTAGAAGCAGATGTGTTACTTAATCAGTATGTGCACATTCAGCCTCATTAATGCAATTTCAGGATCCTGACTAATCTATTTGGAGCCTGCATAGTGGTACAGATGACAGGGTGTTAAGATAGTGGTGCATTTCTAAACCAGAGAATGACTTGTTCTTTCACTTTTCTTTCTTACTGCTTAAATGAGCTTCAGTTAACCACTTCAGGAACCCAGAGCTGAAACCACAGGGTTGATCGGTGTGAAAGATGTAATTTCAGTGTTTCCTTTGTAGCTTTACTAGTTTACATAGTTGGATAATGAATGTAAACCCAATGGTGAGGCAGTGACTTTGTTTGGTAATTTCCCCTTTTATCCCAAAGAAAGGTACAGGCAAGCAAAGGGACTCTGGGGAGCACTGGAATTGAATCTATAGCTTTGTGTGGATTGCTTTGTGTTTGTCTGTGAGAAGCTTACATTTTCAATTTTTTTTCATTGTTTTAAAGGGATTGAGGAACTCTTTATAGCTTAGACCAAATCAATGCTCAGCATGACTTAACTCCAAACCTCGACTTGGTAGTGCTTACATTTTCTATTAAACTAAAACCACAGATGTTGTTCCTTTCAGTAAATTCCTTATTAATTCTACCACTGTCTCTATAATTTCCAGCTGCCTTCTCCAGTGCCATAACCAGAGGGAGGAGCGACACAGCCAGGCAGTCTCTGTGGCAGGGTTTGTGGCATCAGGGCTGGGTTACACAGATGCAGCAGGTTCGAGTGTGAGAGATCCTTATCTTTGTTTGAGCTTCTCATGCTCAGGACAGCAGCCAGGACGCCTGGCTTTTTGGTATCGCAGCAACTGTGCTCTCCAGAGGAAATATGCTAAAAGCATGGCACTGGAATGCCCAGACAGCAATCACTTAAATGGATCCTATTTAACCTGGCAAGTGCTGCTGTGTCTGAGTTAACCCCTCGTGTGCCAGGAGCTGTCTGCATCACTCGGGCAACATCCCAGCTCGGGTGTCTGGCACGTGAATTTGGAGATGGCCAGTGGACAAATGAGGAGCTTTCTGCCTGGTTAGAATCACCTTGGACTTTAAAGCTTTAGTGTTGAAGAGATGTTACTTCTCCTATTTTTCTTTTTTCCCCCGAAATTCTCCCCAGTATCTGTGGAACCCTTTGTTAGAGCATCTCTAACAGCTTGAAGCTGCGTTGGGGATGTTGAGGTTGGATTTTAGGAAAAGGTTCTCCCCCAGAGGGTGCTGGCAGGAAATGGGCACAGCCTCAAGGCTGCCAGAGCCCAAGGAGGGTTTGGACAATGCTCCCAGGGATGCCCAGGGTGGGATTGTTGGGTGTCTGTGCAGGGCCAAGGGCTGGATCAATGATCCTTGTGGATCAGGATTACTCCAGCTCAGGAGAGAGATCCTGTGGTTCTGGAGGGTGACCTTGCTGTGCAAGTCAGACAGTGTTTGGACAGCTGCTGTTTTTCATCCAGCAGTGAATTTCCTCAAAGATACAGCAGCCAAACTCAGGGAAATGCTCCATAACTAGGGAGGTGAGGAGGTGATTGAAGTGTCTAAGGCTGTGGATGGATTGATAAACACGAAGCTGAAATACATGTCCAGGTCCAGGAAACAATCTAAAGTAGGCTTGCCTGGAAACTTAGGGAGGGTAGTTTTAGAGCTATGTAAATGCATTGTGGAAAGGATCCAGGGGGGTTCTCAAAGCAGAAAAATGATTGTGGCTTTGCAGTTTAAATCTGCTGCTTTGAACTAGGTTAGCAAGTGCAAATTGATGGAATGGCCCTTTTCCCACCTGCTTTCTATACTGTTACAGCCAGAATTACTCATTCAGTGAAATTCCTTGAGGTGGCTTGAACGTTTATAGTAATTTTCATGTCTCCAAGGCAAAAATCAGGTCATCCCTCAGCCTTCCTGTGGCAGCTGTAGCACACGAATGCAGCCAAGAAATCCATAAAGCCAATTTATGGCAGGAACCAATGGCACTTCTTGTCATAGACTTGGCCTAAGAAATTACCTGTGCTGCTTTCAAAGAGGTGATCTGACTGCAGGGTGCAAAGGATCTCTTGGAAACTCATTTCATCCATGTAGTAGTGCTGGAATAGTAAGGAATAATGGAGCTGCCATTGGATTCTTAGGTTAGAATACTGATGTCTTTTCTTTTGTAAATTTTATGTAATGGTCTGAGTTAGGCTTCAGTGACTGAGTTGTTCCTGACGTGGAAAGAGAAAACATTAATTAATATTAGGTCATAGTAAACTGTTACAGCCATAGCACAGCTCCTGGAGAGGCCTGGTAGGTGTTTATATTCAGGTGAGGTGATGTGACATGACAAATTTGGCCTGTTAAGAAATAATCAAAAGGCAGAGATAGGCACTTACTATCACTGGAGTGACATACAGCTTAATATCTGCTGCTCTGGGAGGCAGGCTGTGGAGCAGGTGTGGAGACTGAGAAAGATGGGCTGTAAATCTCTGATTTGGATCGCTGTTGAGCACTAAAACTAGAATGATAGCTTGGAAAGTCTTAAGAGATGTGAGTATTTGATTGTGAGGATTCTGATAATAAAAATCACTCTGTCATGAATTGCACTATCTCTGTTTCTGGCCAGAAGGTGTTATTGGTGGTGCTGCCAAGGGTACAATTGTCAGCTATCAAATCTAATAAATAATGACAATGAAGGAAAATAATGTACCATTACTGTCATGAACATAAAATCAATGATGTAGCAGAGTTTAAAGTGCTTTTGTAGTAAAGCTTTGTTCATATTTTCAATACATGCTAAAGAATTAATAGGATTATTTTCTTTCCACTGTGAATAAAGCCGAGTAATAGTTTTCCTGCCTAAAATTAGTTTTGGATTGCTGTTCAGGCTTGGGGTTGAAGGATCTCAGGGAGTCCCTGGGCCAGCTTCTGAGCCCCTGCCCAGGGTGGTGACATGGATGATGGGACTGTGAGAATTGACAATTGTGCTGGTATGTTCTGAGTACAGCAGAATCTATAGCTGCAGCCTGAGTGCAGGTGGGACCTTGCTGGAGCGGTTTATCATTTTTCCATGGCAGTTCTGCTGCTTGCACGGCAATCTGTAGTTCCACCCTTGCAGCTGAGTAAATGAAAGCAGGGAGGAGCAGAAACAAGCTGGGGAAAGCGATTCCTATACCCTGAGGCAACCCATCCATTCAGTCCCCTTTCATTGTTTTTCTCATGCAAAATAAGAGTCTCATTTTAACCTGCATTAATTAAGCTTCACCGCTGTGAGGTTGTGGCATTTAAGAGCATCTGGATGTACAACAGTGCACGAGTTCATGGACGGAAGGATGTGGCTGTTGGCTTATTTGGAGATGAGCTGGGCTGAGTGCCCGGGCGTGACCCCCGAGCTGGAGCAGGCTGTGTGTCGGCATTGGGTGCCAGGTGATCAGTACCGACAGCAGACCGGCCTCGATAGCGGCCTGAGAGCTGCGACAAGCAGCATGGGAGCTGAGCAGGAGCCCTAGGTGCCTTCCAGGAAGACATCACCTCCCTGGGAATACTTTGCTTACTGGAACATCGTGCTCCCCGCATAATAGGATTCAGTCAGAGTTTGATTTATGATGCTAATTGGCGTGGTAGTTGATGTGAACTGCGGGTACTAATTGCTCACTTGCTAATCCTCTCCAAATTATGTGACAAAAGCTTTTAGGATGGAGCATTACATGTGTTTTAAAACTGGTCTGCAGACGACTGTAAACAATTGGGGGCCCTTGTTTTGCTTTAAATGCCGAATTCAGGTGCTGGTCCATTTTAGTCACTGTAATGCTAAATGAGAAATTCAGTGGCTTTCATGTAGTCTCGTTGTTGTTCTTTGTGGGATTTAAACAACAGCTGAAAAAATATTCCAGAACATGCTTCCCCTCCCCTTTAAGCTGGAAAATTGCCATCATCTATATGGTAATAGTTTTTGTGTGTTATCTGTATGGTGAAGGCAGAGTATGTCTGTCTGTGCAGCTTTATGTAATGGAAAACACCGTGTGCCCTTGAGTTGGTGCTGGTGATGTCAGTGCAGCAAAAACTGCAGTGGGAAAACATAAGGAAGATAAAATGCAGATATTCATGCACTGTTGGGATAATGAAGGTATTTTGGCTGTGATGCTGGTAGAGGATATGTGCTTTGACTATTTTACTGTGCAAACCAATGAAGTTTATTGTAAACCAGAGAGATTCTGTATTTCCAGGCCGATAGGGAAAATCCTGATGTTAGATTATGGAATGCAGTAGTCTGAAGAGAGACTTTTACCTTTTCTTAAATAAGGCAAGAGCTGTTTCAGGGAGGAGCTGATTCTTCAGATTGAGAATTGTACTGGCTGCTCTGTGTGAATGGGGAGGATTGCTGTGCTTCTGTAACATATTGGATTAAAGTGGGTGTTTGACAAAACGAACATTAATCTATCTCAAACTTCATATTTCAAGGTGATTTAGACACTTTAATCATATCAAATTTTCTAATTTGAGCCTGACTGGCTTGCTCTTACAGCAAGCACTGCAATGAGATTACAGACAGCTGAAAGAAATTAGTCCATTTGGAAGCAAAAAGCATTTAAATACAGGTGTTTGGCTGTGATTTGAATATAGGCTGTCAACAGCAAGAGGCAAAATACCTCAGTGACCTAAAAAGTGCAAATATGTCCCTTTAGGGATTACTTGTTGTTAGGTAATGACATGTTATTAAAATTAAAGCTCACATTTATATCCCTTGATTTGCTAAGTAGGCCAATAGCTTTTTCAAATCCTGGTTGATAAATTGGGAAATGAATTTTGTCAGAATTTGTAAGGATGCAGGTAACTACTGCTGGTGTTTTGGATGATAATTTTTTAAAATTATTATGTAAATAAGGTGGTGTGCTCAGGCTGAACCGGCTACCTGCTAGAAGCTCGAATACAAGCACCATCATCTTGGAGGAAAGCAGCACTGGAGTGCTTTAGAAGTTGTCTGGTTTTCCTGAACCCCAGTGAAAGGTGCTGTCAGAGGGACCTGTGTTACCATGCAACGTGGAGACATTCCTCCTCCCTGCCTGACATTCTGCAGCTGCTTTTGTGTAGCTCTCACACTGTTTCTACTCAGCAGGTGGAAATATTGCCTGCTAGGTAAGTGATGGTATTTGATAAAAGCTGCTGAGTGATGCCACATTAAGGAAACGAAATATGGATAAATTGCAATTACAGATGGGATTAGATCTTTTTCAAACAAGATCATTGAGGATATAAGTAAAAAAAAATCCAAAATAACCATCTGCTACAAACAGGGATGAATACAGTTGTGTAAATCTGTGTTCTTCCTGAGTACGATCTGTGTCTTATTTCAGCGTGTGTCTCTGTGAACTTGATGCCATCAATAAAAAGGCTGTTCCTAGCTAGGTCTGTCAGCAGAGACTGGACACTTATTGTCCTCAGGGTAATGTGTTCCCTGGACAGGGATTAAGGTACAGGTTTTACTGGGAATAGTGTCTGGAGAACACTAGAACATCCCTCTCCTACCCTGTGACTCTTTGTTTGGGTTGGTTTCTGTTGCTTTTACTCTTAGGTCCCTGGGTTGTGTGATGGATCTCCAGGATCACCTCTGGATTGAGGAAAATTGTTACCTGTGGGTGTAACAGGCACTTCTTACACATTCAGGAGTTAAAAACTAAAATCAAGAACAAGTGGGCTTGAACTTGGAGATACCTGATTGAAATTACATAAAGGTCTAGAAAAGCAGCAGTTATAATGCTGATTATGAATTGTCCTCTAGATTGTGTATTGCCAAATTGTTGTTGTATTACCATCCTATACACACTCAAATAATAAAAAAGCAAAGAATTAGACAAGATTAATTTTAGTCCAGCTTTTAAAGCAGAATGTAGAAGCGGAGTCTCAGGAGATAGTACAGTAAGCATCTTGAAAATGTGGCCTCTGTAGCAGTGACAGTGGCTCATCTCTTGGCATCCACGGTGGGTTTTGTGTTTTGGGTGCTGTGGCCAAGCTACTGCAGGAGCAATTCCACATGGAGCAGGGGGAACTGAAAGCCCAGTGTGGTTGCTGCTGGCCCTGGAGCTTGAATCAATTGCTAAAAATGTACATGCAGATGTGTCTGTCTGCACCCCAAAACACCTGAGGGAAGAGCAGTGGGCTTGGACAGGCTGGGAGCTGTGTATGGAGAACTCAGGTTTGATGTCCTTGGGAATGTGGACAGGTGGAAGCTCTGGTGCTGCTGAGGGATGTAACCATCATGGGGAGAGAGTGTGAGATCTGTTTTCTAGCTGTAATAGCTTGTGAGTAATTCCTGTGGAGCTGTAAAAGTGGATTTTAATGGTCAAGGTAGCCGTATATGATTGAGCTATGGGATAGTGAGTGGTTTCCTCACTTGCAAGGAGCATTTTTTGCTCAGTTTGCCTCCAAGCAGGACAAACAGGCCATTGAGCATAGGTGGTGGCTGGAATGCAGCAGCTTCAGTGTACATGGCTTTTACTCTCCCAAACTTCTTGAGTGCTTGCAGGCTGTTGGCTTTTGAAAGCAAAAAGAAGCCAAATTCTTGTAATAGTCAAGGACAAACAGCTGTTCTGGGAGACTTTGAGATAGGAACTAAAATGACATAACTTGAGAGAATTTTGAAGGCGTCTGGATTATCACTTTGGTGTGCTTGAATGTTGTGAAGGGATTTGCTGGATCCAGTTCTGCTTCTGGTCCCTGTGATTGCCAACTTTCAGACCAGTTTCTATATTTAGACATTTATGTGTGCTATGTGATAATGAGCAGCTGATGTAAAAGCAAATATTTTTAACTGCTTGGCCCTTGTTTAATTTGGATCCTACATCCACTTGTCAGCAAATGTATGAATTTGGAGTTAACTTTTACCTGTTTAAAATAAAACCCAGTGTGTTAATTTCTTTAAAAGAGCAGTAAATCAAATTACTTGTGTTTATGTTGCATTCAAGTGGGAGGTGATGGGGGATATTCCTAAGAAGGCATAGATAAGGGCTAATGACAAATTGTGGTACAAGATGGAAATAACTGAGATTGAAAATCAGGTCTGTTCTCTGGAACATGTTTTTCATCCAGGGGCTGACTTGCATAAAGGCAACAAACTGTTTGAGCTTCTGCTCTTTGTTTACTCTTGGGGAGGTGGAAGCTTTATGTTGAGAAAAGGACCCAGAATTTGTTGTCTCCTTATAACATGTGGCTGATTGCTAATCTTATGGAAATGATGTATTGAGCAGATGAGACCTGATTAATAATAAATAAAGATGCTGAGAGTGATTTGGGGGGGCGGGGAAATTAAGCTTTTATTTTAATTCTTTTTAAACCCCCACAGAGTAAAGCCTCTTTAAGCTAGTCAGGTAAGCATAGTCTGTAACCTGAGAATTATATTACTCTGCTCCTTTGTGCCTTAGAATTACTACAACCTCCATTCAGCTTGAATTGAAAATGAGGTGATGTGCTGCTTCATTCCCAGGTTGGATTTAGCTGGAAACAATACTAGAAATGTGCAAGACTTGTGGTAAAGTTGAGCAGCAGAATATAAACTTGCTAAAAACAGATGCAGATCCTCACGGCCCTCTGAGAGCGTAGCTGAAGAGTGGGTGAGCCTGTGATATTTAATTTAATTTGCTGGTGGAGGGCTCTGGGCTGTGTTTGCTGAATTGCTGTCTTACACCTCAATGTGCTTTTCCTCAAGGAGCAGAGCAGGGGAGGATGCTGCACACAAGCTCTTGCTGCTGAACACCTCAGTGTAAAATAACTCCCAGGCCCTAGCAAACCTGTTTCTCTGGGAGGGAAGGTCCTTCCAACCCAAACCACGTTGAGGAAAGGAAATCTGGTCTTCATTCCAAACGTTTGATTAACCTTGACTGTGGAGAGCTTTTTGGAGGATGCTCGGGTTGTCTGCCAGACTTGTGGCTGAAAGTTACAGTTTGTTACCATCTCAACACCCCCTGTAGTGGAGAACAAAGCATTTCTCTAACTTGGAAAATCTGTATCCTAGGTTTGAGTGAAATCAAGAGCATGTTCCTGAAGTCATGTAATGCTAATGCTGCTCGGTGTTGGCTACTTTGGATGGTGTAATCTAAGTAATTTTGTAATGAATGCGTGACTGTGGTAATCCCTTAATGGTGAGATAATTGCAGCACTTAGAAGAGCAACTGTTGGCCATAATAGACAATTAAGTTTTGCATTAGGTAGCTGGAATTTTGTAGAAAATTATTATTTATCCCCAAGTTCATGAGTGCTTGAGTCCCAAGTAGGTTTGACTCACTCAGTCCCTCTTCCCTCCTACAATATCAGAGGCTCTGTAGCTGATTCCTCTGTCAGTGGCTCTGGGAAACCACGGAGTGCTGTGGAGATGAGAATTCTGCCAATATAAGCTTTCCATGGAAACATTTATCAGGAAATTTAATTGAATGAAAAAATAAGCTAATAGGCCAGCCTAGAGCAGCCTTCTCATGTTGTCCTAATGCTTCCTTTTCCCTGGCTAACCTGATACTGAGGTGTTTGAGTAGTCTGATAATGGATGAGTGCAGATAGAGCCCAGTCAGAGTAGTAACCCTGCTCAGAACATACATCATCAGCTTTTCAGAAATGCCATCTTGTATTGCAGTGAAAAACACAGGGTTCGTGTTTTCAGCTTTTTAGTACAGGTTAAATTTGCATCACAGCTTCCAAAGCTTTAGTGAAAGGTTCTCTGCATTGCTGAACAATCACCCGTACAATTTTCACCTTTTCTGTTGAAGATATGATACCAGGGGTTAGGAACTTGAAGCATCAAGTGGTTGTGAGCAGAATGCACAGTTCACAGGATTTCAGGGTAAATCAATGAATTTCCTTTGCCGTTGTACTCACAGTAAAGCTAGGAGTGTGGGAAGTTTCATTTACATTATTTTCTAAATAGTCAGGGTTCAGATCATGTGTTGAGATTGGTTTTTTTTAATTGTAGAAGTGCTGGGTGGAGATAAGTGGTCTCACTAACTGTAATATGTCTGCTACAAATACTGTACTGCGTTTCTGTGCAATTTCTTTCCCTCTACTTGTTCTAAAACCTTTCCTAAAACCTGTGATTCTCATATTGATACTCTCAAATTCTAAAATCTAAACTTGCAGAAAAATGTTGCAATGAGGGAAGAGCTGCAAATTTTGAACAGTGTTGCCAAATCCAAGGCAATCTGATTTCTAATGTGTTACTCTTGAATATTCAGAGTATGCAAACAGGAGGAAGTTTTCTCTTACAAAGTTTGTGTCCTTTGGGGAATGAGAGACATCTGAGACAAATCTGTTATATAATGTTACTGAATTTCTGCTAGATAGCTATTAGTTAAGCTGTGTAACTTTTTTTTTTTTTTGTTGTTTAAAAACAGATTTTAAGTTGTTAATATGTATTTTCCACTTTATATTTTTTTCCTGGAGATGGAAGAATGGCTTGGAGGTGTGAGTAAAACACCAGATCCAGTGCTTTGGCAGTGGCAGGGAGCTCTCACTGCAGAGGTGGCTTTGTCACTCAAGTGTGAATCTTTACTGATCAGTATTGTGAGACATCTCATCATTCAGTAATGAATGCTGATCCCCATTAAACTCCAGCATCTTCCAGATGACTTGGATCTTCATTTCTAGGTGAGGTTTAATGAAAACACATTCTGGCTTACTGCTAGGAGCCTTGGCCTTTTTAAAATGCAGCTGCTGCTAATTTTAGCTCCTGTGTTCTTGAAATGCCACTAGTAGCTACATACTCAATAACACTGAAAATAAAGGGACTTTTCACTCCCTGCAAGATGTGTAAGAAGCCATGGTGCTATGCAGCAGTTTTGTGTTGAATTCCAGCGTGGCTGAAGCTTAGGAGTTCTCAGCTGACTTGCCCTGGGGTTTCTGTGCAGTTTCAGGCAATTGCCCAGGCTGTGCAGGCTTCAGGCACTGTAGCTGTGCCAGAATGTGGATTAAATGCAAGTCCTGGCCCTGTGGGACAAGGGTCAGCACGTTGGAAGTGACCCCTGTGTTGCATCCAGATGAAAACCTAGCAGGAATTAATCTAACAAGTGCATTTTTCCTGAAGTGAACCACTTATTTCAGTTTGCAATAATTCACTGTTTGCCTAAGAGAATTAGAACTTTCATTTGTCATGAACCAGAGTGAAGAATTATATAGCAGGTTGCTACTGGTTTATGTCTGAAAATAATTTTGAATAATTCCTGCTTGGGCTCTGGCAGTGTTAGTGTGAAAGCTGGCTGAAAACAACCATGGCCTGTGTTACTGCAGTTGCAGAACCTCACAGCTTTGTGGGGGAGTGTTTGCCAACACCTGGTGATAATCCCCTGTTGGTGTCCTAGACTGAGGGGAATAAAAGCTTTGGAAATGACATCCTTTTCCTGATGGCAGGAGCTGAGGTGCCAGTGTTTGTCCTGGTTTAAAGGTGGTCTGGGTGAGCAGAGGGCTGGGTGCTGCTCCTCAGGGCCTTTGGTAATTTTAATTATTTGCTGTATAATTCAAGGTCAGTTTTTCCTCAGGTTATCTAGAAAGAAACACTCACTATTCAGAACTGTTTTTTATTTCTCTCTGTCTAGGACAACAGGGGATTATCACCAGGTGTTTGTAAATAGACAGACAGTGTGTATTGAACACTTAAATCTGATCAAGAGCTTGATCCTGTAATCGCTCACAGTGATTATCTTTACAAACAAATCTGCAGAATGCTGCTTTATTTCCTAGAAATACACAGCAAGTGAGAAGGGCTGATGCCTTGTTTGTCAACAGGAAGTGTTTTCTGGTGGGAATGTTTCATTTGGCACTGGAAGTGTGGCTGGTTTGGTTTGTTTGTGGGCACAGCCAGATGGACAGGGCAGAGCAGTGAACAGTGAGAGCTGTTTCTTTTCTGGCTGAGCTGTAACACTGCAGAGGGCCCCAGTCTGTGTCGTTTCAGACCATAACTGAGTTGGACACCTTCAGTTTGTGCAGAAAGCAGAGCTGTGATCTGTGTGCTGATCAGGGCAGCAATCGATTTGCCTTGGCTGCTGGCTGCTACTCACAGCTAATTTTTGTTTCACTTTTGTGGATCTGCAGAATTCCTTCACTCTTGAGTCATGTCTCCCATCGATTGGGACTCAGCACTTGGAGAAGGTTTTAAGCCAAACAATGGTACTTTTTAGGACTTGGTCAGATGCTCACTTGGCTGTAGCTGTTGCAAGATGATAACTGCAATAATAAATATTGCAAAGAAATTGGATCTTATTGCATTCTCTGAGCAGTTATGAGAAGGACTTAATTAGAGTTCTGGGAAAGAGATGAAGATCAGCCTGATGTGGCTGAACTGGGAAAAAAGCATTTTGACTTTGGCCTAGTAACTGTGCAGTGAAAAGAATTTATATTGACTTTGAGCAACTGAAGTGAAAAAAGTCACAATACTAGGGGAGTCTGGTACTACTGTAATGAATTGGGACTTGGCTGGGTTTATTTGTTTGTTTGGATTTTTTTTCAGAAATGACAGAATCAGGCTAATAATTATTAAACCTTTGCCTAGGAGCAGTGAAATTGCTATGGAAGGATCTCAGATGCTTCTTTTTAAATAGTGGTAAATACAGTATAAGAACCAAGCCAAGGGGCTGATACTCAGCTCTGAATTAGTGTTCTCAACTTATGCTTATAACTGAAAAAAGAGTACATGTGCATGTTAAAAGGTCAGTACAAACTTGATTTCTTTGCTTGCTTTAAGACTCAGCTATAAGAATGTTTTACCTTTTGCTTCATTAGCAATATTGACTTGGTGATGTTAAAGACGTGCTTGAAAAATAACTTAGCTTATTGGTTTACAGATCAGCTGTTGGATTTTTGATCTGAAATTCAGGCAGTGGCTGAAATGGAAACAAGTGAAGGGACCCCAGCTTGCTGCCCATGTGATGGAACAGGGAGGAGAACCCCAGGCAGGAAGGAAAAAGGAGTGTAAATATTAAATAACTGAGGGCCACTGCCTTGGTGATTGCCCCCAGTTCTTGGAAGAACCTTCTAATGAGGGTCCTTGTGAGATGCCTCCTTTGTGCCACCAGCTCATGATGGAGAGGGGCTGTGGTTCTCCACGAGATCTTTGGGAGGTCCCAGGTTTTAGGAGTGTTTGTTTGCATGGGAGGGCAGATGATAAGCAGGGAGCTGCAAAGGGAGGTGGGTGCCTGTCCAGGCTAATGAACACACTCTGAGCAGTAATTAGGCCTTGTATGGAAGGGGAGAGTGAGGAGCATCTGCAGCCACTGGCTCAGGAGTTTATTAGTGTGAGAGATGAATTATTGAAGGCAGATGTTCCCAGAGCGTTCTCCAGCCCTGTGCTAATGGAAAAGGTGATGATTAGCCTCAGTTGGTTGATGGCTGAGGAGGAAATGCAGAAAACATCTTAAACTACCAGGAATTGCTGCTCTTTAGAGTAGATTCCAGTGAGGGGTGACTTCAGTTCAGCCTCAACTTACTTAAATCAAACGACCTGATTGAATTCAGACTTTCCTTGAATTCTTGTCCCTTTCATTTTTTTAAAATTTTAATTGGCAAATTTGTCATTCCAAAATAAAGATGCCATGAAATGAATGCCATGTCTTCTCCATAAATGAACTCTGTTACAGGGGAATTCCCTATAAGGATGAGGTAAGGATCATGGAGTATGGCTGTGCCAAATGTAATGTGGATTAATTAAATAAAATTAATTTCAAAATCATTTTCCTGGCAGATTCCTGAATTTTGAATTTCAGTAGGCCTGGCAAATAGCTTAATTTACTATGTTTCATAATAATCTAGATCTGTCTCACTGACTTGTTCTCATATTGAAAAAAATAAAATGACATCAACTACTTTTTCCATCTCTCTTTGTTCATGCTGGGGGTGAATTTCTTTGACAGGCTGCTTTGAGTGAGACATGCTCTGGCAGACAACTTCAAAAATAGAGCTCTGCTAACACCTAGGTTTTAGCATAACAATGGCTGAGGATGAAAACTGTTGAAATATTGATGTGAAGTGTAAGCCAGGATGGTGACAAAAGGATCTATAGTACGTATAGATACGAACCTAAAAAGTATGTAAAATGTAAAGCAAATTCATACCATTTTGGAATAACACACAAAGAAATATCTGTCTGCCACCCCTGTTAAGGAGGATATCAGAAGCTTTTAAAAGGTTAGATTGGAGCTTTGTAACAAAAAGATAAATACACAGAATGGATTGTGCTGACCATTTGCCCAAGACTCGCGGCTGCTAGGGGCTCATTTTTGCCCATGTAGTTGGTTTAGGTCACTCTGAAAGCCTGCAGTATTTTGAGGATAAGCTGCTCAGTTCATGAGTGAGCATTCTGTGGTTTGCCTCACATCCAAGGCATCTGTGGGAAGTGCTGTTGGATGTGGTGGCTGCAAATGCACTTGGAAAGCAGAGCTCCAAACCAGCCCGTGGTTTAGTTCTGCCTGACCTCTGGGCTGAAGCAGCCAAGGGCAGCTGCCTGTTCTCTGCAGCTCTGTGTTGAGCAGCAGGAGCACAGCTGATGTGCAGGAGCAAGAAAACTTAAGACTTGAAATTTCTGGTCCAGAATTGTTCCCTGTGAGGGTGGGCAGGCCCTGGCACAGATGCCCAGAGCAGCTGTGGCTGCCCCTGGATCCCTGGAAGTGTCCAGGCCAGGCTGGATGAGGCTTGGAGCAGCCTGGGACAGTGGAAGGTATCTCTGGAACAAGGTGGACTTTAATGTCCCTTCCAGCCCAAACCATTCCATGATAAATTGTTTGTCATGTCTCGTGTATGGAAAACAGAAAAGCCAACTTTGCTGTGAGCATGGGGGCATGTGCAGGAGCTGAAGTTGTTGCTCCAGGATTAGCCCTGCAGGTGTTTCCCTGCAGATGAAACCAAGCCTCTGCTGCATCAACAAAGGGCAGCAAACAGCCAAAGCAGTGAATAAACAGTGCTGTGTGATGGCTGAATTACATTTATCAGTTGATAATAGTGGGAAAGCCTTGTAAAGAATGCTGAGGAGTTAATGCCGTTGGCTTGGCTGATGCTGTAATGTTCTGAGGATCAGCTATAAAATAATTCCAGCGAGGAGGAATCAGCTTCCTTAACTGATAACTCATAAATAATGCTGGAGGAAATCACTAGCTCCTACCTGGGAAGGTTTACTGAAGTAACAGATATAACTGAAAAAGTGCATGGAGTGTTTAGCCCTGATAATTATCTATCGTTGTAAAACTGAATAAAGTCTTCTGTGGTTGATCATGACTGCTTTAAAGACATGAAGCAACACTCTCATGATCTAACACTTGCTAAATGTTCAAAATTAACCAAATGGTGGTAATTGAAGAGCAAAGTGAAAAGACAGCATTTTGAACACGTTTTCTGTTAGAAATAAGTAGCAACTCTTGAGACAATAAACCTCTTTACATGGCTCTTATTCTACAGAAACTAAAAAACCAGACTTGACCCAATAACACCTGGATAAGTAGAAACTGAATAGAGGAACAAGACTGAAGAACTGATTGAACTAGCTTTCCTCTGTTGGTGTATTAAGTTTCATCTAATTTGATCTAAGAAATATAAAGCTATTATGTGTGTCTTGTACAAAGGATGGAGGGTAATGAGAGTATTTGTTGGCTTGTATATTTTTAAAAAATACTGTTAAAGGAGATTACAATCAGAGTTCCATTGAATAAAGTTGGTTACATTGAAAAGAATCTGTGGGGCATTTGTAATCTGAGGAGTGAATAGACAGAAGGCAAAGTTCTGTGGGATCCCTTTATTAATTTTTCTGACTTAAACAGCTAGGTATCTTATAGCCTATGTGCTTTTGTAAATAACTGAGGTCCAGTTTTGCTTCCTTGCTGCCTATTATGAAACTAGTTAAGGTACAATGCATACACTTTCTTTGAGCTGAAATCTGCATGAGCACCATTCTGAGAATAGAGGGAGAAAGGAATAAAAGAAGGGACCTGCACAAGGGATTTTTGTAAGGAATAACAGAATGTGGTTTCTGCTTCAGGTTGTATTGTGCCTCTCCAACGTGTTGCAGTTTGTGTTTCTGATCCTCTCTGTTCTGTTTTAAACCATCTGAGGTGTGCATTGGTTACAACCAGAAAGGTGGAAGGTGCAGTGATCGAGTTCTCTCTGTCAAGGAAGATACAAGTGGAGAAGCTTTTGAATCATGCTAAGATTCAGCTTGATGTGCATTTTACAGGCAGTGGTGAGTGTTAATGGAGTGTCCCTGCTGCAGTTGGGGTGGACTGGCTGATCCATAGCAGCCTCAGCCATCCTAACTTCATGTCCCTCCTCCAATCTGCTGTTTGTAAAACTGGCAGTCCCAATCCTGGCCTGCCCTTCAGTGCTTTGGAAATCTGAGGCTTTGCAGATAGCAGTGGCTGTTTCCAGTAAGAAAGAGGCTGTAATTACTTGAACGAAACTTGACTGACATATGAACAAGATGTATCTGCTGAGGGCTCACGGCCAAGCGTGGATTTGTACTTAAGCGGATGTAATTGCATGGACTTTGTACTGGATTGTTTGACAGATTAAATTTCTATGATAGTGGGAGATAACAGGAGGTCACAGTCCAAGAATAAGGTTCTGAAGTGTATGTGTTCACAGCTGAGGTGCTAATCTGATTAATTAGATTGAAATTGAAAGCTGATTCAATTAATCGTAAATTCATGTTGGATCCAAGAGTGTCAGTGCCAATTGTCAATGCCAGGTCTGTGCATTGAGAATGGTCCTTTGCAACTTGTGCTGGGAAAATCTGAGCAGGGTCTCCACTTGGTAGCATCTAAAGCCTGAAGTAAGCACAGCTGGCATGCAAAGTTATGCTAAAAAAAGGTTGGTTTGGATTTTTTTTACCCAGGTTATCAGGCTGAGAACCACATGGATATCGGGCAGCCTTTCACTGTCAGATACAGAGTGCAGCATAAATCTGTCTGGCTGTGGCATTAAGGAAATGGGAGGTCTTAGATGTAGTCAGTGGTGCTGGGTATCAGCACCCAGGCTCTGATAGCAGCTGCTGTTCTATTTTTGGAAGCCCTGAGGAGCAGAGATCCCAAAGTGCTGATTTGCTGCCTCTGAGGTCAGTGCATGGGGAGCTGGGCCTGGCACGGGACAGCCGCAGCCTCTGCCTGCAGTGCCAGCCCCGTGCTGCAAACGGGGGCACCTGGGAGCTCTGCTCTTATGTAAGAGCAGGAAATGATTGCCTGGATGATGCAAAAGGAGCTGGGGAGCTCTGGGTGGCTGAAGGTGGCACTCAGAGAGCTCTGTCCTTCCCTGACTGAAGCCTTGGAGATGTGCTTCCACCAGCATAGGGGCATCTAAGCGGTGCACAGGCTGATTCTGCAACTGCTGCTTTGGAAAGGATGTTATTTGCTGCAAAGGAACTGGAGGAAGATGGCATTTCCAATATAGGTATGATGTTTTTCAGCTTTCAGTCCAGTTTCTGTTCTGCAATAATGTCTTTGAGCAGGTTTCCTATTTAGAAACAGACTGATTTTTAAGGAATGCACTAATGAAAGATTGCTTGGAACACAAGTTGATCTTGCCAGAATTACTCAGGCAGGTATCTTGCTGCTGGATCTGATGAAAATTCAGTACTCTCTGTAGATATTCAGCTTGTGTCATGTGACAGAGGGAAATGGAGAGAAATTTAATTTAAGAAACCCCATTAAGTGGATTGTGGGGTAGACGCAGTAATTCAATAAGCTGAAGTGATTCATATGCATTCCTGATCATTTTCAAGAGGCTGTTTTTGCATTGAAGGTAATTTCGTATTTGTACTTAAGGTTTTTGCTTGTGCAAGTGGTAACCTGGAGATGTGGCTGATAGCAGAGGCTTTCTGAAAATCAGGGAGATGGAACTATTGCTTTAGGTTGTGCAGGAGGCAGTAAGGTTCTGTGAATTCTTCTGAAAGCCTGGACAAACAAACAGTGTTACAGTTAGAGAGAAGCTCTGCAGTGAAAACCCTGGAGGAACAGACTAATTTTGTAATAAAAACATCTGAAGAAAGGTAATGATCTGTACAAGGGGAATGTTTGGAAACAGTTAATTGAATTAATTAATGTGTCCTCTTTGCTCATCTGAGAAAAGCTTTTAGAAAGGACTGCAGACATCTGCAGTGCTTTTTAATATTTGATGGGCTTCTACAATTCTCCTTACAGAAAATTCATGACCTGCTCTATTTCTGTGAGGCTGCTTCAGTGAGAGCATGATGGAGATGAGTCAGATGGGTTCCTTATCTTCCTGTTGAGACACCAAATCTCCTGCTGCGGGCTTACTTGGTGCTTTCTTCTCGTGTTTGTGAGCTCTCCAGCAATAGGTAATTTTTAGGGACCTGAAACTGAATGACTTGCCCAGGATGCTGCTTCAGCTGGTCTGGAATGAGTGCTTGGGTCAGGCAGAGCTTCACTGCCTGCTGCTGTTGGGATTCTTACTGCCAAGAAGATATTGTGGGGGTTTAGCACAAACCTGAGCAGCAGCTCAGCAGGACTCTGTATGGAGAGAATGCAGGCAAGTGGATGCAGCAGAATGAATGCTGAATGTAACAGGCTTCAAAACGTGATGCTTTGTCTGAGAAAGTCTTGGAAACCCGAACTCCTGTCAGTCTGTGGGGCCTGGAATCCTCCTGGGTGATGTGCTTCCCTTGGCTTTCCTTACTCTCTGGCAAAGGAAACCTCTCTGACATTTGATTTCTCCTCCTCACATTGAAAACTTCCAGAGAAGCCCCCTGAGAGCATTTTTTGTGATAATGGTTGGTTAAAGGAAAAGATAGACTATTTCTGAAATGTTTGAAAAGAACTGCTTATTCATAGGTTTTTTTTTTTTTTTTTTTTTTTTTTTTTTTTTTTTTTTTTTGTCTGAGTGAGAAAAATAAGAAGTTTACATAGTAAAACTCCCACTTCTCAAAGCTGTTTACTTTTCTTCAAACCCTTCTAGAGGTATCTTGTGTATACTATAGCCCAAGATGGAATCAAGTTTTAGTTGTGGGGAATGTGAAGTTTTGGTATTTCACATGACTGTGACAGTCACAATTTTAGACTGCCCAGAATCTTGCTAGCCTGAATTCTGTAGCTGATGAAGTCAGCTTCCCAGTGCTTGACCATAGTCTGTTATGGAGGAGATTAAAAATGGTTGTTTCTCATCAGGACAAGGTTTGGAAATGTCACTTGAGTGTTACTGGAGTGGTTCAGGTAAAGGCATTTATGGAATCATGGCAGAATCCTTCACTGGTTTGGGATGGGAAGGAGCCTTTGAACATCATCCAGTGCCACCCCAGCCATGGGCAGGGACACCTCCCACTGTCCCAGGGTGCTCCAAGCCCATCCAGCCTGGCCTTGGGCACTGCCAGGGATCCAGGGGCAGCCACAGCTGCTCTGGGCAGTGCCAGGGCCTGCCCACCCTGCCAGGGAGCAATTCCCAATTCCCAATATCCCATCCAGCCCTGCCCTCTGGGAGCCATTCCCTGTGTCCTGTCCCTCCATCCCCTGTCCCCAGTCCCTCTCCAGCTCTCCTGGTGCCCCTTTAGGCTCTGGGAGGGGCTCTGAGGTCTCCTCCTCTCCTTTTCTTTTCCCCAGGCTTAAGGCACCCATTCCAAAAGAAATCCTTGAAATCTGAGTGTATGGATCTATGGCACAGCTGTAATGGTAGCAGGGTCTTCCCCTGGTAGACCCCAAATGAGCACATGGAATACATCACAATCTGGGAAATGCAATTTTTTAGGGGGAGTGGGAGTTTGGGAGGGTTTAGCAGGTTAAATACAAATCATTAAATAATAGTTTATAGTAAAGTTTCAGTATTTGCACTGAAGAGTTCACGTGCCTATGTTACCTGTGTGCTGTAAGCAACTCACAGTTACTTTATTATCCTTATATTTTGTCTTCAGGTAGTTAGAAAATAGCAAAATGAAACTTTTGGCTGGCAGAGCTCAGAGTGTGCTGTGGTTTCACTGTTCCTGAGCATGGAATCATTAAGGTTGGAAAAGGGCTCCAGGATCACCCAGTTCAGCCTGTGGCCAGTCACACCTTGGCAAGCAGACAGAACCTGAGTGCCCCATGCAGAGACAATCCTGCAGTGCCATTCATTTGAGCTTCTTTTCAGAAACATTTCCTATGGAGAGCATCTTAAACATAGTGGCAGCAGTGAAGACTCAGTCCATGTCTGCAGATGGATTTGAATGTTTAATTAGGGGATAATAATGAAAATGTGATGTGACAGAAAGTTTGGCATTAATGATGAATAAGCTTCATAGGTAGAACACAAAAATTGATGCCTGTGCTTTTAAGGATATTCAGGTTTTTTCCTTTAGGGAGTATCCACATTAAGAAATGCCTTTTTTGGGGAGTTCAGAGGTATTGTAAGCCTCAGGCACGCTGTTGTTATCCCAGGAGCAACAGGTACAAGTAAAGGTGGTGATAACGAGCAGGGCTCCTTGCCTGCTGAGGGAGCTGATAATACACAGGATCCATGACTTTGCTTCCAGCAGTCTCTTTGGGGAGACAAAAATATGGAAACCTTAAAAACCCCCAATACAGTAGCAACAACAGCAGCAAAAAATAGTGCTACATAAATCCCATCCCCAAACTGTTCCATTTTCTGCTTTTGGAATGAAGCACTAATTAACTTCTGCCCAATATGAACTCATCTGAGCTTGGTGCCTGTCAAAAGAACATGCTAATTGTATAATGTTAATAACACACAAAAAAATTAGGCTCTTTGTAAATATAAATACATGCTGGTGGTATTTACTGTGTTTGGAACTGCAGCTAATATGATCCAGTGTCAGCTTTTATTAAAAATGAGAAATGAGGCTCTGGAGGATTTGCCTGATGCTCATCAGCCTCTTGTCAATTGAGCTCTTGGCAGCATCAGGGCCTGCTTGGATCCTGCATCCTGGACATCCTGGTGGTGACCAAGTTCAACCACATGGTTTGAAAAATGGATAGCAGGGAATTCTCTTAACTTTCAGAAGTTTAGGTGCTAGGAAAGGAAATAAGAGAGTTTTAAAGTGGGTTTTTAAAATTTTGTCCTTTCATGTATAAGTGATAAGTCCTTTCCAAGCCAGGATTTAAGAGAAGCAGACTTAACATGAGGTCTTGAATTGTGGCTGCCCTGGAGTGTTCCAGGCCAGATTGGATGGGGCTTGGAGCAGCCTGGGAGGGTGGAAAGAGGTGAAACTGGATGAGCTTGAAGGTCCCTTCCAACCCAAAGCAGTCTGAGATTCTGTGAGTGGCAGTTACAAATGAATTTGAAGTTCTTATGAAGTCTTCTGTACCAAAGTAATATTGTCAAGCTGCTGAAAGCATCCTGACTCTGGAAAAGAGAAATTTGGATAAGTTTCTGAAGGGCCAGGCTATGCAGAATAAATGGAGCATTTCAGTTTTGCAAGGACTTCAGGGATTAATTGAAAGTGCTCAGGTGCTGGGAACTGGGCAGTGAGCTAAAGAAAGAGGAGGGGCTCTGCAACCAGACAAAGAACCTCCCAGTTCATCAAGGTGCTTTTAATAAGTGTGCCTAATCTCTAAAAAAAAATTAAAATTAAAATTCTCACTGTTTTGTGAATAGAGATGAAACATTGCACTAAGGACAGAAGAAGATTGTTTTACTGTGATTAGCAATTTTCATAATCTTAAAATATTGGAAAGTAATTGTTGGATTGATGGATGCTTTTTTTTAACCAGACAATATTTATGTGACTATATTTATGTGTCTGTTGGAGAACAGAGCAGCAAGATAAATAATAAATACTGTGGGCAGATCATTCAGGGTCAGTGGCTGTACTTGTGCAGAGGAGATGCAGATGTTCTCATGACCTCTGAAGGTGAAATATTGCTCCCCATCCTGAATCCTCTCTTCCATGAGGAAGCATTGTGTTCCTTGGAGTAGCTTTGCCTAAGCAGTATTTACCACTGCCTCCATCAGCACCTCATCTCATAACCTGTTAAAAAAGGGAACACTTGGGCTTATTCTGGGTTAATTTTCAGTTATTTTGTGGAGTTTTTCCTTTCCAGGATCCTCAGCTATGACCATCTATAAATTGGGATATAGCAAAGAAATTAACATTCATAACTGGCATATAAATAAAAGCAGATTTGGTTGGTACATGAGGAACTCAAACACCAGTAATTAGGTGACTTTTGGAAGCAGAAGGATGTTGAGGTGAGAGTTTGCTGTGATGTCAGACCAGTGACAGTCCAAAGATTACTGGCAGGTGAGGCTGAAATCTTGCAGAACCTGGTGTTCTCATTTGCTGATGAGTATCCAGGGGTTTGGAATCCTTTAAACTTTTAATACTGGCTCTAGGCCTTGCAGGTCTTGGTTTGATGGGAAATACAGTATTTTATTTTAAATACAGTCAGTTTTCTCTAGCTGGAACAGGATGTATAATATGCAGAAGGGAAATGTATAAATATGTGTTGTGTGTATGGGAAGAAACAATCTGAGTTATGATCATGTTAAAAGAGTGCTTTTTTGAGAAAATGGCAATGTTGCACACTTGAGTAGATGGATAAATGAAAACCAGTATACAGTCCTGGCAGAGGAGTAAGAATACAAATGACTTTCAACTTAATAAAAAGCCTCTATCAGTATTGATGTCTGACTCAGTATAATACTCTCAGTATTTCCAGATCTGGTTATTTGATTATTGACAGGGATGAGTGCAGGAGAAACTTGAAGAAGGATGAGGATGGTGTGTGCTCTGTTGTCATGAAATACGAGACTGCAGAACTAATTACATATTTAATTTTTTCACAATAAGATAAATTAAAAGCTTTTTGATTAACAAACACTTGTCCCACCTTCTAAATTTGAAGTCTGTGTGAATATTTTGCTTAAAGCAGCTTCTGCAGAGGAAGTGCAGTTCTGGGAAAGCATCTGAGGGGGATCATGCACACACAAAACTGTTTGATCTTGGCTCAGGAGCTTTTTGGTTCATGATCTTTTTTTCATTCCCTTAAACAGCTGCCTAATTAGTCAGCCTTAAGGGCCAGTTTATCTGGACCTGCTGGAAAAAAATGTGACATTTCTTGTCTCAAACTCTTGGTATTCAGGAGTAGTACAAAAGGGCACTTCGGGTTCCTTTTCCTCCTAGATCACTGGGAAAGATCAGCCTGGGACTGGATATTTAAACCAGTATTAGTAAATCACTGTGGCCTTTCCCCTGCTTCTGTGACTAATTTTTACTCCTTTTTTTGCTTACTTTACTGTTACAAAATTTTGACTTTTTTCCCCATGTGTGAAGCTTACTTATGAAGTGAAATGTGATTGTTTTTCAATTTCTTTATGTCATAACTTGAAAATATTTTATTGTATTTTAAAACTCAACACGTCTGTAAAACCGTGGGGAATTTAAATTACATCAGCCTGACTTAAACAGTTAGTAGTTAGTTCTCATGGAAACTGGGCTGAAATCTTGAAGGATTCTGATACAGAATGCCAAGCATCTTCATCCTTACCCCCAAATCAATCCCACTTGGGAATATTCTGTTTTCAGGCAGGGATTAGTGCTGGATGCCTTCAGGTGCTGGTTCCTTGTGGGGTTCCTCTCAGCCAGCACCAACCTGGAGCAGGTAAAGTCAGAGCAGGTTTGATCAAGCACAATATGAACAAACTCACAAACACAGGTTCATTCTCAGGTGTAAGCTATGCCAGGCATTGAGGAACAGCTAAAAATCATATTTAGGAGCAATACACTTTTTAAAGGTTAAAATAATGCAGCCTGTTGGCATCCTTGTAAGGAAAAACAAACCTCTCAGGTGAATCCCAGATTTAACTTTGATTGAGGGCATTCAGATTCTTTTTTGAAACTGTTTTTCCATGGTAACATTTCTCTGTCACTCCCCAAATTGAAATTTACTATTTAAAACCCAAAGGAGTTTTTTTGCCATGTTTCTGCACGGTGTTTTTGTGGATGTTGCTCACTCTTGAAGAGGCATCACCATAGCAGCAGTCTCTTAGAGAATTTTGTGCCTCTGCTTGTGGATCAGTGAGCAGCACTGTCTTGGATGGATCAGAGCATGTTTTGCTCACTGAATTTCAAAGAATAACTGAGTCTGTGTTATTTATCATGAGATGAAAAGGTTTTGCATTTCCCTTAAGTGAATCATCACTTTGACTTTATTGTGAAAGTTAAGTAAGGACCTGTGCACACTGAGTGTATTTTAGGAACATGGGGTGGTAAATAGAGTCAGAAATGCTTCAGAAAAGGTCTCATTTTGAAATTGACTGCATAAAATAATACAAATTAACAGTAGTGTGTCTGCAGAGCAGTTTTGCTTGGGCTGAAGCATCATGATACTGCAGTGCTGATGGGAAAGTAATTCACTGCTTACAAAAATCTGATCAAATCACTCAGTGGAGATCTTGGATCTGTAGAAAGAGGAAATGGAAATTTAGTATCATGTAACAGTGATAAGTGAGGAGCTTTGGGACAACCTGGTGGTTTTTGGTAAGACTAAGCATGTCCCAGTGCTCTGCAGCTGATGGAATTGGTTGTGGTTTTACATAATATTTCAAATGTTGCCCTCTTCTGGCTGCTGACAACTGTGAGAGTTGGGGATGAGGAGCAGTACAATAAATAACATAAAAAGGTCTGGGAAAAAGGAATGCATGCATTTTATTTTGCTTTAGAACAGATAGTTTTGATGTCTTAAAATAATCTAGTACTTTACAGAGAACAGCTGAATGTAAGGAAAATTTCCAGGCACATTTGAGGATCCCATTAATAAGGGATTAATGGGATCCCTTAATAAGGGTTAATGCAGGGGAAGCAAGATTGTAGAGACCACCAGCCTTCATTAGTGTCAAAAGTATGTTTTGATGTGCCTGAATTGTAGTGTGTTGTTTATTTAGTTGCTACCTTGTTTTGAAGAACGGGTTTGCAGATGAGCTATGGCTTTGTGCAGGAGCAGAGGCTGGGAGTGGGATTGCCTTGGGATGTTTGTGCTAGTCCAGGAATTGTTTTAAACAGGAGCTGTTCTTGCTTCTGTTACTCTTCTGCCCCACCCCTGGCAGTGCCCAAGGCCAGGCTGGACAGGGCTTGGAGCACCCTGGCATAGTGGAAGGTGTCCCTGCCATGGCAGGGTGGAATGAGTTGGGCTTGGAGGTCCCTTCCAACCCAAAGCGCTCCAGGATTTTCTGATTTTATGTCTAATGTGTTACCAGTAAAGGCTGTGAAATTTAATGGGAAATCACATTAATATTTCAGATGGGCTCTTGGGCTGTGGCTCCTGTTCTTGATTTTCAACCCAAAGATAAATTTCATACACTGGTAGGGAGGAATAAATTCTAGACAACAGGAAAAAAAAGTGGTGTGAGGTCTACAAGTTGGCCTGTACCTTCAGGTGGTTTGGAATTGAATTGTTTGTGTTCTTCCTTCTCACTGATTAATTATCAGTATTTCTGAAATGAGTTTTTTTTTTTTTTTTTTTAATATTTAAGTGTGAGCTGAGTCTGGAGGGGGTTTATAAACCCAGAGCAGCTCTTGCCAGTAGATGGAGGTAATGAGATACAGAAGTCAAACTGGAGTCTCTACTCCTTTGAAGATGGGATGAAAGCCAAGTGATGGGTAGGGAAAAGGAGAACCTGTAGTTTGTTTTTGCCTTTTGTAGGACTTGCAGAAGAAATTAAGCAAGCCAGTTTAAAACAGGACTGGGACTCAAAATGCTGCTGTACAAGTGTTCCTGCATCAGGGGGAGTTTCCTGTTTTTTCTCTATTTTCTGCATGGTTTATGCAAGTAATTAGTATTCTTTCTGTAAGAGTGTTTTGGGGCTCTTCTAACAGTATGAGTCACAATGAGAATTGATTCTCTCCCAGCAGTTTTCTAGTTTGCCTTTTGGTTTATAACATTCCACCCTGTTGTTTAAAATTAGCTGAAGGAAGGAAGCTGGTTTAGCCGAGTGCAGGCTCTGAGGGTGAGTGTCCGAGTTCTGTGGGGATTTATCTTGTGGGACAAGACCAGAGACTTGTTTACAGTGTAAAATCCTCCTGGTAACCTCAGAACCTACAAGTCAATCCCCTTTTTGATAGTTACATGTATTTAACCTCACAGATTGTAGTAGTTGCAGTAGCATAGTGCTGCCTTTGCCTAAGGAGTAGTAGGACAGTTTTTAAACTCAGTTGTGAGGATGCCCCTATAAGTTGCTTGTATGTTGCCATTCCCACCTGCTCTATATCTAAAGAAATACTTGCAGTCAGTCCTCTAAGTGAAGAATTTTAAGTTGCATCATTTTTAGAGAGCCTTCAGAGGACAGAACTTGGTGCACAGTAACTTCCATGTGCTGCACTGCTGCCTTTGGGTTGAGAGATTATTCCACTCTCACCTTGTCTTGCTTCTTCACAGGATGAAACTGAAGCCTCTGAACCTCTCAGCTACTCACTTTAATTAGAAAATTGCCCAGAGGTGTCCAGAGTAATGGTATAAAATAAATAACTGTTGTGGGACTTGTGCTTCATGCTCAGCTCTCGCTTTGGAGAGAGAGTTCAGATCCCTGTGCTTCAACTTTGAAATCTCTTTCCATGGGAAGAGTTAAGGGAGGTGTTGCTGACACTGAGAGTTCACAGGCCAAGGTTAAACAAAACCAAAACAGAAACCCAGAGCTGAGAGATTTCAGGCAGCATGAGAGCAGTTTGAACATTCCCAGCATGTTTTTGCTTAGTGAGATATGTATGACTGAGTTCTTTTTTTAAAGGAAAAGTGCCTAAGGAGATGTAATTTTTCTTAGCACTGTCACAAATTTTATAGGTGTTGGCACTAACTCTTTTTCCCTCGTATGCAAAAGTAGAACTCTCCATAAATTGGCTGTCAGCTTTGTGGAAAGTCACCACTCATGGTGAACTGTTTTATGACAATTATGCACTGTCCATGGAATAAATGAACTTAATATAAGCAATTTATGGGTCTGTATTGTTCTTTTCCTCCTTTACATCAGTGAGAATAACTGTGAGCTTTCTAGAAGCTTGTTTGTGCAGGACTATATGGAAAACAATGCCCTGGAAGGAGTGCTTGCTGATATGGAAATAGCACCTGGAGTAGTTTGTGTGAGTAACCTTCCCAAAAGAGGGAATTCAGACTTTAGGATGTACTTGTGTGTGTCAGGGTGCTGTGGGTGTATGGGGATGCTGTACAAAGATTTCTAGAGCAAATAAATGTACTGGGAGTTGAGAATGAGAATGTCTCCCAGGCTGGGTTAAGGGTGAAAGGAATATTTAAATGTCCAGAGAGCAGAGAAAGAATGAATGTGTTAAAGAAGGGATTAAGGATTGGGTATGTGGAATTCTGATTGTGGATGTCTCAGGAATCTTCCCTGTTTAAAGGCTTGTGAGCTGGCACTGAGGCAGCTGAATAGTGCAAGGCTGAAGGGTGGTGGGCACTGGCCAGGCTCCCCAGGGAGTGTTCACGGTCCCAAGGGGGCCTGAGCTCCAGCAGGCTTGGGACAACTCTGAAATTGGGAGTGGCATTGTTGGGGTGTCCATGCAGGGCCAGCAGTTGGACTGATGATCCCTAGGGGTCCCTTCCCACTCAGGATATTCTGTCCTTCTGTGAAATCACACAACTAAACCAATTCACAAAACACAGTGCCAAGTCTTTCCCCTTCTGGTGTTGTATCAGCCTGTGCACTCAGGAGTAGAGCTCAATCCATGGAAGTTTCCTAAATCTCCTGATTCAGTGTTAGTGTGTAAGGCATGGCATGGAAATTCTGACTGCAAGTTATCATTGCTTTGATTAGGGCAGCTTTTCCTGTGCTTTCTCAGTTCAGGTCTTATGTGTAGGGTGGTGGGTTTGCTGCTGCTAGGAAAAAGCTAGCCCCTGGCTGTGGCAAAGGGAGACCTGGAATTTCAGGTAACTCTGGGCTGCTGCTCTAAAACCTGACATTTTGGGGCACCTTTGGTGACTGTTCCTGTTTCTGAGCTCCTGCCATTCAGTTCAAGGGGTGAATTAGTGCCTAACTTTCCTCTTTACATCAAAACCCACAGCTGAAATCTATAATCAAAATAACCTCAGCTTTGATATTTTGTACTTGCTCCAGGTTAAAATATTCTAGCACCAGTAACTGATCTATTACACTTGTGTGTTTATAGTACTTATTGAATCTAGTTGTAAATTTGCAGTGATAAATTAGGAATGTGGGGCGTGTTGGCCATTAATCTGGGGCTAAGCTTGGTAGCAAACTGTATTTCTCAGCGCTGCTAAATAATGCTGAGGAGCTCATTGAAATGGTTGCCTGCATTTTCAACCCCCCCTCTGTGATTCAGACAAGGCAGCAGTGAGCTGGGAAGATGCAGCTCTGTACAGATGCAGGAGCTGGGCTCAATAGTTCCCTTCTCCCGCCTGCAGAGCCAGGAGAGCGATGGGCAGTGCCTTGCATGGGAACAGTTGTGCCAGGGAAGCCTCCAGATCCGGGGCTCCCAGAGGCTGCTGTGTGTGGGGATTGTTCCCTGCCTGTGCAGGCTCCTTTCTGCCTCCAGCTGGGGGGAAGCCTGGGAGCACAGCTGGCCACTGTGGAGAGACAGGATGTGATAGGAGGCTCTGGAGGGAAAGCTCTTTGGCACTGTGCTGTTAGAGGAAGGCTGGTGGCTTGGGGAGGGGCTGGAGGATGCCACTGGTGGGAATGAGAAGATTTGGAAGACAGAAGGCAAAAGGAGGAAGGATTTGGGTCACTGGCATTGGTCTCAAGTGCACTACCAGGTTTAGATGTATTTGGTAGCAGGGCAGAGACCTTGGTTTATTCTGACCAGATAGAAAATGTTATTTCACTTATGTTTGCAAACTCACATTCTTTGTATTTCTTTGGAATGTGAATGTAGATTTGGGTGGTTTAGCAGAAAATTAATCTTAACCCTGAGCACTGGGAGGTGATGTGGCTTTGCTTTCAGGTGCTAACTCTGTTCCTGCCCTCAGCACAGGCAGGAGGTAACTGGGGTGTTATTCCCTGCCTGTATCCTGTTTCTCTCTGGCTGATACTCTCAGCCTGTGAGTAGCTCTCTAGAAGGGTTGTGGACATCAAATCCCTCTGCTTTTAAAAGCTCCCCTTTGAGATGTCTGCTTTGGTGGTTAAAATTAACAGTGTAGGATGCTTACAGATCCCCTGAGGACGTTTCTGTGCCTTGTTGGCTTGGTAATTGCTCCAGGCTTTGTTCTGCTTGTCAGTATGTCCAAGCTGATAAGGGAGAGGTGCTGTAAACAGATGTTCCTCCTTGACCAGGGTTAAACCACAGCAAGACCAACCCCCTTTACTCTTCTCTCTAAGAAAAAGTCCAGGTAGTTGCTGTAAAGAGCAGTGGGAACAAATGTAAACGCATGCACTGAATGTATCTAAGTGCTCAGGGATGAGTTGTGCTTTAAAAGAGGTGTTGGGAGCTGAGCTGCTTTTTGTGTACATTACACCTGTGGTTTCTGCCCTCAGGTCAGGGTCTGGTTGATTAAACAAGGGGAATAAAGACTTGGAGCACAAGGAAGAAGAGTTCCCTGTATAGGAGCAAGGGGTTTATGTTATAGATGTGAAAGCTGTCTTAAATCAGCCTAATGAAGTGCTGGGAATGAGCCCCCCAATATTGAGGTGATAATTGCTGTCTGTTTTCCATCAGAAAAGCCTGCTGTATTCATACATGCTTGGGCTGTTTTTCAGACTAGTGTTGCAAATATTCTAAATTCTGTTGCATGCAAATAATGGTTCTGCATAAAGGTAAGACTACATTTAACACTAAATGGAAGCTACCACTCTACCTGCTCTGCAGGCACCTTCATGGCTGTCAGAGGCATCAGTGTGAAAACACCTGTAGGGTTGGATGTTAATGGAATGGAAGTAGGAAATGAATGTGTTGTGGTCCTAGAAAAGAAACAAGTGAGGCATCTCTCTATTTTGATGAAGCTGTGGTCAGAGCAGCTCTTAGGGCTGCTCTCTGGGGGTCAAAGAAGGAGAAGAAATGGGGGGAACCCTATGGTCAGAGTTTGGATGCTGCAATCCACAAGCTGTTGGTTTCTGGATGAGTAATAGATTTCCTTCTGAAATTGCACTGTAGAGGATAGAAACAGGTCTGAAACAGATGAGGGAAATGGGAAGGAGTGTGTTCTGATGTGTCTGTGTCTCCCTGTGTGCTGTCACTCAGATAACTGAAATGGATCACCTGGTGCTTTGGGTACAGGTGATTAAGACCAAGAATTTCCTTTTCTGTCAGGGTGTCAAAAAGAGAAGGAAGAAAAATGCCTGTATTCTCCAGGCTGCTATAATTTACCTTTGGGTTGTACTGCAAACATCTGTGTACTATCACTTGTGATGGGTAAACTTACCAGCCAAGAGCATCACCTTGTTCTGCGGAATCAATGTTGGATTTTAGCTCTTTCTGCCTTTGTCTCCAAGTGGTGCTTTAAAACTGGGGCACAGATGTACCTTCAGCATATAATGCATATGCATAATCAAAACCACTGGTTTGCAGTAAATAATTCATGTCAGCTGGGGCACTTGGTTCTGATAATGAGATCTCAGGGGCTTGGCTCTTTCCAGATGATATATGAAATATTTGCTGTTAGTCATTCACTCTGACAACTACTTAGTTGCTAATAGGATTTGTGTGTTGAGGGGAAGGAAATTCCTGAAGTTTTTTGGTTGTTCCTATCCTTTCTTGATATCTCTTTTCCCTGTCTGCCTGGGCTTTGAGCAGCTCTGAGTGATAAGCCTTGGAAGGACAAATGACTACCACCCCTGAGTGCAAACCTCTAGGAATTGACAGAGGTAGGGATATAAATCTCTATTATACTGTTATTGACTACCTGCTCTGTACAAAATCCATATGGAAATTGTCTTTGAAAGGGTGGAAAATTGATAGGCAGAGAGGTGTTGGTATTTCTATACTTTGAGGGTCACAAAAACATTGATGGAAATAAAAAACATCTATTTACATACACATTAAACTTTTTGGGAACATGGAGATTTGGGTAGCTTTGTCCCTCCCTTTAGGCAAACTTCAGCAGGACAAAGTCATTCATGTTCTGTCCCACAACTGATGGGATGCTGAGGCAAGAAATTGTGAGGTAAGTTTTTATTTTCACCTGCTGACATTTTTCTTACCAATTATGTGTGAGAAAAGTGATGAGTGACAGCATTTGCTCAAAATCTGGTGATGCTCTTGAGCTTTCAAGTCAGCAGTTCAAAACTTGGGTAAAGGTGGCTGATAGAAAACACAATTATTTGGGAGCAGGAGGCAGTAAATGTCCCCCCATGACAATGGGAGAGGGAATGAAATGATCTTTAATGTCTCTTCCAACCCAGACCAGTCTGGGATTCCACCCTAAACCAGTAAGAGTTTGGTTTAGCACTGGTGCTGATGCCTTGCACATGGAATGTCAGATTTTGTGTGTGTAGTGGCAAACACAGTGACTGTATGTTCTTCACCCTTTGGTCACTAGAAATGCTGTATTTTTATTATCAGAAACTTTATTAATCAGAAACCTTCCTTAACGGCTGTGCTTTCTGGCAGCCCTCCTCAGTGCACAGTGCTGCAGTAATCATGACAGCTTCTGTAATTAATAGCAAATTAGCATATGATAGTGGTTCTGCTAAACCTTGAACCATCTGCTCATGGCACTTGGCTTGTCAGTCTTCTGTGCAGGGATCTGCTGAGGATATTGAACAGGAGTTCTTGGTTCTTCCCTTCCAGAAGGTTTAAAATCCACACCTCATAACTGGGCAAGGATGAGGTGGGGGTTTTGTAACTTTAAAATAATTATCATCTGCTTTGTACACTTGGGTGTGCTCCCTCCATAACAGAAAGGGAAAATGGATCTGCTGAGATGCCTTGTGCTTCTCCTCTGCTGATGTCTGCCAGCCTTTTGTTTAATGCCATCCCTGTCAGGAGCAGAGCTGGAGTGTGTGTGGAAGTGCAGTTCCCCACAGCCCTTGGGTGCAGGCTGTTACAGTGCTTGCTGTGACTCTTGGTGGTGGTGGTGTCCTTTCCCTTGCTCTGGGCTGTCTAACTCGTGGCAGGGCACTTCCAGCACAGTGGTGTTTGTCCATATGTAATGAAATCACAGATTCATGGGCTGCTTTGGGCTGGAGGGACCTTCAAGACCATGCTGTTCCACAGAGGAAGAGCTGGACCCAAGGAGGGTGATTTGGGCATTGTTGTAGATCAGGTGTCTGTGGCTGCTGGGGCTTCAAGTCAGCTGAGGTCAGCCTGGGGAAAGCAGCTCTGGTGTTTGACCTCAGAGAAAGGGTGAGGCTCTTAAGGCTTCTAAGAGAGAGAGGACAAGAATGGATTTGTTACAGATGCCCAGAGCAGCTGGGGCTGCCCCTGCATCCCTGAGAGTGTCCAAGGCCAGGTTGGATGGAGCTTGGAGCAACCTGGGGTAGTACAGAGTGTCCCTGCCCGTGGCAGAGGGTGGCACTGGATGTGCTTTAAGGTCCCTTCCAACCCAACCATTCTATTTGAGAGCACTCTTCTCAGTGTCTGGAACTTGAAGGAGAAAAATTGAAAATATGCTTGATATGTCCAAATCACCTCTGCAATAAAAGGGCATTGCGCTTTCTGAGTCTGGAAATAGTTCATGAGCAACTCTGCTTGTAGGCAGGTGTCTGGTGTTGCCCTTATAATGGTAAAAAATCAGCTAGAAGATGGGTTGCCTAAAGAATAAAGACAAAGCAGGATGTGAAGGGATAGCTCAATATATATAAATAACTGGCCTTTATTCTCATAATTCTGTTATCCTGATGAGCTTCTGTATTCTCCAAAGCCTTTATCAGTATTCTGTGTGTATGCTGATGATTATTCACTGTAAGTGTTGCTTTTGCAGCACAGTAAGCCTGGTGGGAATCATACAGGCACTGCTGATGCAGTGAGGATTTTATCTAAGCTTCTTGCTTGAAAAACTCCTGATTTTTTTTTTTAAATTCCACTTCCTCCCAGTAAGACTATGCTATGGTACTTGTCTGAAAATAATAATATTTTAAAGAAATGTAATTTTTTCACCGGGGTGAACTCTGGTGAGTGTGTATGGCAAGTGAAGCGAGTTGAAAATCCCTTTGGTTCGGCTGTTTTCTGCAGAGAATAAATTAACAGAGCAGGAGCATGGTCTGCCTTCGAGTGCGCTTAACACAGAATGGTCAGATGGGCTCCTGCAGAAGTGGGTCAGAGCTATTTTTGCTCTTTGCCTCCAGCCATTAAGAGGAAAAATTGGACACCTGGCTCTGCGCTATGGCAGGCGTTTTATGTCTATTTTAGCATGCCTTCACCACAAGAAAATAAAAGCCCTTTCAGCTACTGTTCTCTCCCTTGGAGGAAGCAGAGCTTTAAAAATGGATGGACACGTGCTCGGTTAATGATGAAAATAAATGTTACTCCTAGGAGAGAAGCGCTAATTGAATACATGGGTATTTTAGCTGGGGCTAGAAAAGCGTTCCAGGGATTTGGAAGTGGTATTTAAATTTCACATACAGCTGTGCTTACAGAGCAGGCACCCTGTGGAATATACACACAACCTGAAAGCAGGGCTGGGAGGACCTCAGCAAAATCATGTCAAGACTGAGATAAGAGCTGCCTTGAGTTTTGCCAGTGTGAGTTAAAATACAGCACAAGACACTTGACTTTTGGCCATTCAGATTGACTGAGACCAAATTCATCACCATTGTGGTCAGCTGTGGTTTGGAAAGGCAGTGAGGGGTAACAGCACTTCAGAAGCAAATGAAAATGGAAGATACCAGGCATGTGTGATGAGTATGCTAGAAGATTCCTACTTGTTACTGTAGGACACGAAATAACACGACACAGACACACAGCTCTCTTAAGGTAAAAAAGAGAATATTTAATTTCTGACTCCAACATTTATTGATTTCCAAAAGTGACAGTGGATTGGAGGGTGACAGTGCCACCTCTCCAATGACACTGGATAAACAAACAGTCCATCAGATTTCTCCTCCTCCATAAAAGAATGCAAAACAATGAGTTATTTACAGAAAGTGTGTGAGAAAATTTGTTATAAGAATGTAAGCATTAGAAGGCTTAGAAAAACTTAAAAAAAAAATCAGGGTGGCACCTACTAGATTCCTGTTGTGTTGTGTTCCCCTCTGCTTTTGGAACAATCTCCCAGCTCTGCATGGTTACCTGGTTCATGTGCTGCAGCAGTGTAGAGTAATGGAATCATTAAGGCTGGGAAAGACCTCTCAGATTGAGTCCAAGCATCCCCCAGCACTGACCCTGGGCTGCTGTGAGCCTGGGGCTGTGACATTTCCTGGGGAGCCTGTTCAGTGCCCAGCCACCCTGTGGGAGAGGAACCTTTTCCTTTCATCCCCCCAACCCTTCCTTGGCAGAGTTCCAGCTGTTCCCTGGCTGCAGAGATGGGAGCTGTCCTCACGGGGAAGCTGCAGCCCCCAGTGGGCTCTGACCCCCACCTCCTCCAGGAGAACCAGCCAGTTTAGCCCAGCTGTTCCTCATTCAGCTTCCCCTCTGGGCCCTTGGCATCTCTGTGTCCCTCCTTTGGATGCTCTCCAGCAGCTTCAGATCCTTCTGCAGGGAGGGACAATGCCCTCCCTGGCCTGCCTGCAGCCTGAACATGAATCTGCTTCTCTGCCTCTGTAGTAAAAGGATTTCCAGGTCTGGTTTATCAGTTTATGTTTATCTCCCTTGAGAGGCTCCTTCCTTTTGATAAGGTCATACACTGTGGTAATTGAAAAGGAAAAATAGTTCTGTGGTGGTTCAGGTCTCCTGTTCTATTTGTGAGGTACCTGCAGCTGGCCTCACTGACCTTCCAGACCACAAGGTACTTCTGACTTATTTATTGTGTCAAGTTGTAAGAGCTGTAGCAAGCAGGCTGGGAGATCTTGGCTCTGAGAGAAAGCTTTTGACCTTTGCAAGGTTGTGGTGATTTTTATTCCACTGAGCAGGTAGGACTGCAGTTCTGTAGGGTCCCCAAAGTCTGCTTGGTTTGCAGCTGGTGATAGCCAACTGCTTGGACCATGCCAGGGAAAGTTCCTTTGTGTTCAGACCCCTTGCATGCCTGTGGGGAGAATATATATATATTACATTTTAAATAAAAAATGTGTTGGTGCTACCTGTGCAGTTTTAATTCCACTTTTTTTATTGCTGTTTGAATAAAGGAGGGATTTTGGTTTTCACTGTTTTTCATGGAGCAACTCTATCATCTGTTGTTTTCTCTGTGACCATTTCAAATCATTTCAGGAAGGAATTGGTCTGGACCACAATTCCTTTGTTCTGTAGCAGGTACTAATTCCTGCGTTTTCCACAGCGGGAAATGCTTTAGCAGCATTAGGATGGGGGTATGTGTATTTAAATCCCATCTGGTGCTGAGCTGAGAGGCCTGAGGAAGGTCATCCTAGGTAAGCCCACACATGCATCCTATGTAGGATAAATGGTGCTGCTGACATGTTTTTTCCCTGTTGCTGCTCCTGTATCCTGGAAAGATGAGGGTCATTTTTATCTGGAAAGTGAAAGCACGTAGATGGCTGAGCTCCAAGGACAATTACAGCTGCAGAGGCATCTTGTTTTGCCAGCAGAATGAAATATTAGGAAGTCACATTTCTTTTGTGAGTTGACCTCAGTTTGTTGGCTTTTAAGGAGTCTCTGCTCCAAGTGTGCAGTGCTGTGGGGCTGGAGGGGCAGAGGGGCTCCAAGGGGAGCCGTGTCGCACTGCGGAGTTGTTGCAGTTACAGAGTTAAGCTTTGACGGGCTGCCTTCTATAATTTATGGGGGTCTAGCTCTCCAGTGGAGGATGGCTGGCTGGAAACACTGATCTGCCACAGTGCTGGCAGAAAATTGAGAGCAGTGTGGGAAGGCTGGATCCTTCAAATGCTGTTGGTATCCCAGAAGAGTTAGTGCGTATCAGCTGAAGCCAATGAGGGGCTGGCAGAATGTCTGGGGCCCCTGCAAAGCAGAGGTTTGGGAGTAATTGGCTTTTTCTTGCCTAGAAAACAGCGAAAAGCATCAAATAGAACCTTTTCTAATGGGGTCAATGTACACTTTGCAAACCAGGAGGCCAAATTCTCCTGGAGCGCACGTGGATGTTTGTGTCACACGCTTTGGACAGCTGTACCTCATTGAACTAAAGCTGTGCCTAAATGTTACATGAACTGCTGTTGTGTCAGTGCAAGACAAGTGGCTTTTTGGAGTCAGGGTCTATTATTGAGAGTTATCTATGGTTTGGCAGTGAGTGCTGAAGTGCAGTGTTTGCTTTCCCCTCTCTGAGTGCACGTGCTGGCTCTGCCCGTAGTGTCCCTGAAGTTAATGCAGCCTTGTTGGGGGATTGTAAATAATTTGGAAGCAGCAGGAGTGACCTAGTTCTTAGAAGCATTTGCCTTTTAGCTCTTTCCTGGGTTCTGTGGATTCCCAGATCCCTTCCATGGAAAGGCAATCTTCTTGCAGGTTTAATGCCATATAAATGTGAAGAGAAGCATAATTTGGGATATTATGCAACTAGAATACAGAAGCAATAGGTGGCATAACAGCTGTGTGAATACTTTCTGGAGTACAGGGAATAATTATGAGCAAAATCTTCTTTTATTAAGCTTTTTTTAACTGATGTTTTAGGTCACTCCCAGTTCTCTTTAGGAATAGTGAGTTTCTGTTCTTTGCTTATTTGATTTCAATTTTGCCAACACCAGATTTCATGAAGCAGATTTATGACTTACCTATGCTGAGTTGTCATAAAACACAGTTTTGGGTAATGTGTGATTCCCTTTTATGTCTAGCTCTTCTCTTCTCCCCCTCTGATAGTTCTTCCTTGTTTATCACTTCTTCCTGAGTTCATGTCAGCAAAATTTCACATTTTGCTCTATGTCATGTTTTAATTTGAATTTAGATGCATTCTTCCCAGTGGATTTAAGGGCATAACAAAATCCTGGCGGAGTCACCTTCTCTTCCACAACATTTTTGTCTGACAATGTGGATATTTGTTGAGTTGGAGAAGCTTGTATTTTAAGAAGAACAACATTTTTTGCTAAGAATGTCATTTACCAGGTTAAACCAATGTAAGGAATGGAATGAGGACAGACTGCAGCGTGTTGACAAATGTAAAGCAGAGGGGTTGAGGCAGAAATTCATGGCATACTAAAGGTTTAATTATACAGTCAGGAAATGGAAAATGTTCAGTAGCCCTCAGGGGACTGAGGTACATGACTGAAATGGTGAAGTTATCCTAAACAAGTCTCAAAGGGATAATTGTTTTAACTTTAAGATTGCTGCAGAATGTTGGATTAAACCTCAAACCATCACCTGAAAGCAGAAGACAAGAGAGGAGACCTGGCTTTGTTATCAAACCAGCTAAATCAGCAGCAGGTCTGTGCCTTGGCTGTGGTTAGAATGGTTTCCCAAACTGCTGGGCATTAGAAAACATCTACTTCCAAGCAAAGGCAGTGGGAATGATGCCTTTGTTCAAATGTCTTGGAAGAGCTGTGGATGTCTTAAGGAGAGGGAAGCTCCCTGTTCTGGGTTTGCTGCAGCCATCCCTGCCATCTCTTTGGATTCCTGGGACCATCGTGTTCTGTTCTGCACAGCCCTGTGACATTCCCACTGCCCCAGAGTGGGACAGGAGCAGCTCTCTGATGGAGGAGTCACATCCTTGTCCCAGGAGGATGGAATCCAATCCTTCCCGACAGGGAAGCTCCCTGGATTACAGTGATGATTTTGATTTCTGAAATTCTGCGTTCCTGTACTTTCCATGGGTTTGAAGTGGGTCTGTTCACTCAGACTGCTTCCAAAAACTGAATCCAAATCTCACCTTGTCCCCCTGGGTGGGAGAACAAGAGCGTGAATTTTCTCTCCTTTCAGGAGTGGAGGTTGAGGCTGGTTTTGTAGGCTGGCCTCTGGGCTGAACCTCTCTCCGTAGATGTTCAGTCCTGGTTTTAAAGATGTTCTTTATTAGGCTGAAAGCTGGAGTGGCTTCAGCTCATGGGGGCAGGAGGCTGATCTTATCAGGCCTGTTGTGCTTCCTTCCCTCCCATCCCATCCCCTGGGGGCTGGCTGAGCCCTGGCTTCCCTGGCAGCTCCTCCTTGTTTGTGATTCAGTGGCTGAGGCACAATTTGTGTTGCTCTGCTTTGCAATTCCTCCAGTGGCTTCCTCCTCTCCTTCCTCACTGCGCTGGCATTTTCTCCAGTCAGCAGGGTGAAAATCCATTTCTCCAGTTTTTGTGGGTGCTGTAGCCTGGTGGCTCAAACCTGCCCTTGGAATTGATCTGGTTTGTGTTTTGTCATGTAATTTTAACACTTTGATCTTTGCTGGGCAGAACATCTCAGATCCTGGAATGTGACCGGTATTGTATTTGTGGGGACCCTCATGGCAGGAAGGAATGATGAATCTGACTCCATGTTCTCAGAAGGCTCATTTATTACTTTATAATAGTATATTATATTAAAGAATACTATACTATACTAAAGAATACAGCAAGGATAATTACTGAATGCTAAAAGATAATGATGAAAGCTTGTGACTCTTTCCAGAGTCCCCACACAGCTTGGCCCTGACTGGCCAAAGAGCCAAAACAACTCACAGCAGAGCCCAATGGAACACTCACCTGTGGGTGAACAATCCCCAAACACATTGCACATGAGCACAGCACAGGAGAAGCAAATGAGAGAAGAATTGTTTTCCTGTTTGCTGAGGCTCCTCAGCTTCCCAGGAGAACAATCCTGGGTGAAGGGATTTTATCAGAGGATGTGAATGTCACATAACCAGACCTAAGGAGTGGTTCCCTTACTGCTGTGGGAATATCTGGGCTCTTTGTCATTGTTCAGCACCTGATCTTGCCTTCTCTGTGTGGCCATGGGCATTGTCAATCTTTATTTTGGCTGTCAGACCCTCAGATTTGCCTTCTAGCAAGTGCATGGCTTCTGCAAGCTGTTTATGTCTGTTCAGTGTTTATCAACAGACATCAAATTCAATTGGCTTGTCTGTAGACAATGGAAATGTCACTTTTGTCCCTTGTGACTGGAAAAGAAGCTTTTTATAGGCTACTGGACTGAATAAAAAAACCCTACACAATGTTATTTTTGGTTTGGGTTGGTTTTTTTTCCATTTGAACTTTTTGATGATTGAAAAAGGTATTTTTCCTGCAGTTTGTTTTCATCCTCTGAAATTACTCTGAAAAAGTTGGGAAAGCAGCTGTGTAGGCCTTGGAAAAGACCTGATTGTTGTTTTAGGTGACCTTTTCTCTTCTGTCAGGGTATTGTCAAGAAAATGGGAAGCCATTCCAATAAACTTCTCTAAGATAGTTGAATTAATTTAGTTTTAAGGAAGGGAACCTTTAAATGTTCCCTGCATTCAGTGTAGCAGAGGAGGTGTCTAAAGAGCTGGGGGGAAGGACAGAAAAAAAATAGTGAATTTAGCAGCAAATTCTTAAAATACCTGAAAATGAAATGAATGCTCCTGGACTGGGAAGCAGATGAGGAAGTGAGGAATTGGTTTCTGTTTGACTGATGGGCAAGGAGCTGAGAAAGTAATTTAAAGTAGCTGATAGATCCACCTGAAGGGTGGGACAATCACAAAACAGACTTGTAAAGCAGCTTTGGGTGGGAAGGTCACACACTCTTTTGTATTCCAGCAGGCACATCAGTGCCATCTTCCCTGTCCCTCATGTTGGCTGGAGCAGTGAGGGAGCTGAAGGAGAATCTCAATTACCTGCAGTGTTCTCCTACTGCTGAAACCTGCCTTGAAGGGCTGATGGTAAAAAAAAATAAAATATAAATAGCTTTTCTTGCCTGGTTTTAAAGAAATCATGTAAGACTGGAACTGAGTAACTGAGTGCATGCATTTGAACACAGTCCTCAGGATGCTGGGTAAAATCATCTAATATTGCAAAAGCAATGAGGGTCAGGTGGCTGTGACAGCCTGAGGAGAGATGGCTGAAGTGAATATTAGAGGGAAATACAGGTGTGGGAATTGCCTGGATGAGGCAGTTGGTGAGCCAGCTGGGAAATGGGCTTTCACAGCTTTAACCATATTTTGGTTAAATGGCCAAAATATGGTTTGGTTAATGGCCACTAAATAGCCATATTTTGTCCCAGAGATTGCCTGGGAAAGCAGGCAGCAGTGGTTGTACCTCCCAGATCAACTGCTCCCAGTCCTTGCTGCTGTGAAACTCCTGATGCCTATGTTGGAAAACATCAAATAGAGGCATTTTTGCCTTCCAATTTGAAGGAAATTGATGCTTAGGTTGAAGCAGATCCTTACTAAAGGCTTTTCAGTCTGGATCAAATAGTGGAAGTATTTCCTGCAGTGGATCTGCTGGTAGGTGAGCACATCCCATGGTACTTTGATGTTGCTGTGCTTATAGAACCTGCAATATTTATAGATATGCAAATCTGCTCTGGTGCTGGGTTAATGGTTGGACTCAGTCTTGGAGGTCTTTTCCAGTCTTAATGATCAAATAATTATCTCATATAAGGTTTGGAAAGGGCTGTGGATTTTCAGGTGACACCTAAAATATGTTGGTGTGCTTTTCCAAATGAAATATTTGTCAGTTTTATTTTGTTATGGCTGGAGCATTTCAGAAAGGTCAAGGCATAAGATTTACACTCCAAGTTGTGGCTTGGTTGATATATTTTCCTGTCTTAATCAATAATTGTATTATTAGCAACCTTAAGCTACTCAGGAGGGTCTTGAAAAATACTTGTCAGGTGAGTAAAATCATCATTCCTTAATATGATAATACAGCTTCTCTATATCTTATTTATTAGGTGCTTGTTGAAATGTTTGAGCCAACACATGTCCTGCTCTGGTAGATTTATACAACTTGGAGCTGCCATCCTCTGCCCAAAAACAGTCCAGAAAAAACCCAAAATGCAGCTGAACCTTTTGGGTCCATTTCTCCTGATGACCATAATGCCATTGGTAGTGTTAATAATTTGTGTTCAAAGCCTGTGCAAGGCTTGTGCTTGTCCCCAAGATGCAATGTGTGAGCAGAAAAATCTTATGAAGATTTGGTCAAATAAAGCTATCATGAGAGTAGTGTAGTGACCCTGGGTTGATTTTTTAGCCAATAAAAATGATATTTTCAGGCTTCTTAATGCCTTTTTTTCTGTTTTAAATTATTCTGCAAGTAATTTCTGTTTTAAAGGAACTTTGCAATGGGATCTTGGCTAGTGGAAGGGCAGGAGGTGAGCACAGATTGTGTAATTAGCCATAAACTTCCCTTTGTGCTGTTTGTGTTTTGCCCTCTTCACTCCCAGTGGCTTGGGGAGGGGCTTTTCTGTCCTGCTGGTTTGCAGAACAGCTTAAAGATATCTTAGGACATGCTGGGGCCACAGGGGGATTTGGGATTGGTTTAGAGGGCATCCCATCGTTAGCAGGATCTGGATTTAATATGAAAACCCCTAAATGAATATCTAATCCTCTTCTTTCTGGGGATAGATGTTTTATCCTCATTTTGAAACACGGCCTTGCACTGTTGCAAGTAAGTGAAAATCTCTGAGCATCTGCAGCTGGCTGCTTGCCAGGCCAGACCCAGGGATGCACATGGATATACATGGATATACATTGCATTTTGGCAACTGGGGAATGCTGAGCTCCAGCCAGGGGGGCTGGGTGCTGTTTGGGATAATGCAGTGTGTGCTGTGATAATGGCTTTCTCCTCTGGGCTTACCTGAGTGGGGGTTTTGGTTTGGAAAGCCAGGTGTCTGCTAAGGATGGCAGGAGCCTCCCCTGAAATGGAAAATGTGAACCCCCTCCCTCTGAATTGGTATAAATTTTAAATTAAGGGGCTCTCAGGCAAAAATATGGGAGCAGGGAATAACAGTTCTTTAATAGGAAGGGGAAAAAAAGATAAAATAAACAATGCAGTAATACAAAACAACAGTGACAGAGTGAGAATATGGCCTGACTCCCTGTGTGTCAGGGTGCTGGTAGCAGTCCCATTAAAGGGTGACTGCAGCCCTCCTGCAGAGACAGGTGTGGTTCTGCTGAAGCAGTGATCCTGTAGAAGGGTGGAGTTTTCCTCTCAAGATCCAGTGGTGGTGTAGATTGGTCTGGTCTTCCTCTGGGAATCCAGTGGAGAAGCCGTGCTGGTGTTCCAGAATCTCCAGATTATATCTGGGTAGCAATGCTTGGCTCCTCCCTCTGGGCTCACATCTCCCAGTGGGATGCTGTAGTTCTTATCAGCCATGCAGTGACATTCAATAGCTGTTATCAGCAGGTGTCTCCCTGAGGGAGGAGTGGGTGTGGAAGAGATAAGGCAAACTGCCCACTGAACAGAAGACAGCTGCCATACAGATGGCAAACTGAACACAGTTTGCTTGGCAGTCCAGGACAGTGGGATTTTAGGTTTATTGCTCACGCTGAGGGAAACAAGATGTGCCAAGTACAAGAGTTTATATTCAGCAGGAACTAAAATTCTCCTGGCTACAAGGAGTGTGTGTGGCAGCCCATGCTAAGCCTGTCCTTAGCCTGGCATCAGCCCTGGGTTCCCTGTTCCTAATGATTCCCGTGGCTTTAAGAAGTGAAAGGCACAATTTTGTTGCTGCCAACAAAATTGTTTGGTTGGGTGGGATATTGAGAAGGAATTCCTCCCTGTGAAGGTGGGCACGCCCTGGCACAGGTGCCCAGAGCAGCTGTGACTGCCCCTGGATCCATGGCAGTACCCAAGGCCAGGTTGGACAGGGCTTGGAGCAACCTGGGACAGTGGAAAGAGGTGGAATGGGATGGTCTTTGATGTCCCTCCCCACCCAAACCAGACTGTGATAGGATTCCTTTCCTGAAGGAAGGCTGAAGGACAGAGAGGGAGCTGATCCTTCCTCTGGACTCCTGCTGTTCATTGTGGGCTGCTTTGTAAAAGCAAGACATGGATTTACTGGAGCAAATCTGGTGAGGGACTGAAAGGTGATGGCGTGAGGAGAGGCTGAGAGCTGGGACTGCCCATCCTGGAGAGGAGAAGACTCAGCCAGCTTATCCACTGGTGTTAAACTGACCTGTGAAATGTTCTGCTGGTGAGAATCCAGAGCAGCGCTCTGTTATTCATTTAAAACAACCCCATGGCTCAGATTTTAGAGAATTAACAGTTCCTTCTGAAGCTTGTAATAAGATCATGATGTTGACAGGAGCTGTGTGTGCTTGGTGTGATGCTCACCTAACTGCTTCTGAACTCTGAGTGCTCCGTGTGCTTTCCAGGCTCTGTGCTGGTGTCTGCTCTGTACATGGTTAATTGGAGGCTGAGTCACAGCTTTTCCCAGTTGGATTCATGTGGTGGGAAACTCTGTGGGCTGGAGCAGCTTGGAGAGACAGACTTCCTGGGTATCTCCTCTTGAGAAAAATTTCCTTCTCACTGAACATCTGCTCCCTGTCTCAGGATTAACCTTTAGCGTTAGATTTGCTGAACAGTTAAGTAATGAATGCATGCGAAACTGTGTGAGTTTTTTTATTATTCTTTCCATTGTGGATATAAATACTTGAAGCAGTAAAAGAGCAGGGTTCTAATTTGCTGTAAAGTAGGAATATACATTTTCAATAACATTTGGAGCCCTAACTGTATGTCTTGGAAAAGACAAGAGCTCTTGAAGTGAGTAATGAACCCTTCATGAGGTGTTTTTCAGCACCTGCATGAAACCCCTCATAAGTTAAGTTTTTCATTGACATGAATCAGCATATCCAGTTTGTGAAAATGCCAGTTGTGAGCAGCACCTTTTGCTCTGTCAGTGGCTCACTAAGGCCTGGGTGAAGAGCAAACTCTTTGTGTTAAACAGAAAGTTCAGTTTTTAGGAGTAACTCTGAGTTTCTCCCAGAAGTTGTTTGAATCTTGCTCTGATTGGACTAAGTGCTGGAAAATCCTCACCTTATCTGGGTTTTTTAAATGAAAATGTCTTGTGGCATCCTCACAGAACAATGGTGTACAGGGGGAATGACCTGAAAGTGCTGGTGGTTGCATAAAGATGATTTTTATTGTATGGGTATGATTGAACTGTAATTCACAGTTTGTGTTTTACTTGGAAAGCACTTGAAACTTCAGCTATTTAAAGAAAGCTGTCATGGAACTTATGCAGAGAGAAAAACTTGGCAGTCCCTGCAGTGGGAGTTTTGGTGATCTATACATTAAGGTAACTCATTTTGCTAATGGATGAATTATGTCTTGGAATTTCATTTTGTGTGATGGGACTGAACCTGCTTTTTATGGAAGGATGAATCTTTTAATGCTGCTATTACCTGGTGTTTAAACAAGCCAGTATATCTTGTGGGAGTGTTCAGCTGTTTTTGCAGAAAATGGTGCAGCTGAGTAATTAGGCTTTTTTATAGGCAAATAAAAAGGAGGGATTAGAAGAGGGAGGCTGCTTTGAGGCATGAAGGGATGGATACCTGTGCTCCATGTTAAATCCAACCCAGGCTTTGCTGCCCTTGCTTCAGAGCTGCTGGGGAAAAAAACCCAAACCACTTTTGGGGTTTTCTGGGTGGAAGTGGAGAGAGAGCAGTGCCTTGAGTGACTGGAAATGGGGAAGTTTTTGGGTATTTCCTCCACCAAAGCACTCAGGGCTTTGTCCATAGGTGAGGACATGAGTTCTCCCTCTCTCCCTGGGAGGTGCTGGGAGCTGAGCCCAGGAGCCTTTCCCAGGGGAGCACATCCTGGGGTGGCCTCTGCTGCTGTTGGGGTAAAGCCCCTTTCCCTCTGCTACCCTGCACTTGTTTGGTTTTGCTTTAAAAATATTTAAAGAAGACGGTTCAGTGTCTTTAAAGAATGTTGTTTTGGTTATGGTTCTTCTCTTCTGTAAGTGATATTCCAGTCTAAAATATGATTTAAGGTTATTAATATGTGATTACTTGTGTCAGGAGGCACTGTTGCCATATTTTATGGATTTAATGAGATTTTTTTTCATGTAACATGAATATGTTATGATTAGGGTTTTTTTGTTTTCTTAAGCTTGAACCTTCATCATTTGTGTGTGCTTGTTATGAGGGGGAAAATCCCCCCAGTTGCTTTATTCTCTCATTTTGTTATACCACACAGAATGTTGTGAAAGGCATGGATATGAGTTTGCTTTCCTTAGAGAAATACTCCATTTTTAATTTGTTTTCATTTGATATGAAACTTAATATAGCAAAATCATATTTGAGCAGTTTTAAAACCTTTACCTCTGCAGAAAAATTCAGGTTGGGGAGACCACAGGAGGTCATCTACTTTCACCTCCTGCACAAGGCAAGGTCAGGCCAAAACCTGTGTAAAACCTGTCTGGTGTGTGACCTGAAAAAAAACCCAAAAACAAACCAAAAACCCCTGCATTCCTCATGTTTGACAAAACTTTCTGGAAGTATTCCCCATTCTCTAGCTCTCCTCTGCTCTCCCCCCAGCTGCAGGTGATAGGAGCATGTAAAACACCCAGCTCTGGGGTTTTGCAAGCCTGTTTCAGGTAGTGCTGTTGCTGTGCTGTTGCTTTCCCTCCTGTGCATAAGCAAAGATATCCATGAAAACTGAGGCTGGAGAGGAGTAAAACCTATATGAGGTTGTTGCAATGTATTTGCAGGATTAGGCCATAGTGTGCACCAGCCAGCCTGATTCTAAGTGTGTTAGCAAAGCCTCAGGACTCATCCAGACTTCTGAAACACAAATTGTGCTAAATTAAGGAGGAAGAGGCTGAGAAACTGAATACCAAGACAGCAAGAAGTAAATAAGAGGACTGAAACAGCTGGAGTGTAACCAATCACACGCTCTGAGAAATGCAGGCAGAAAAGGGGTGAACAAGACAAAGGCACCAACCAAGAAGTGAGTACTTAGCAGTTGGTAGAACCTATAAATAAATATGTGTGTAAGGTGAACAATAAATGGCTTCTGCTCAGTCATATTGATGAGTTGTCCAGGAGTCCTGGAGTCCCACACCAGCTCCAGGCCCAGGAGGGAGATGAGCTGTGGGCTTGGCACTAAAGGATTGCCAAGGTACCTGTCTGGCTGTGTTTCCTGACTGCTTTGAATGTGATCCTGATCTCTGGGGACAGCAGCTGGAGGCAAACACACCAAGATTGCTGCTGGTTGTCCAGCCTTGTCTGCCCCAGGTTCCCAGGAGCCCCAGGAAGAGCCACCTCTGCCTGGAGAAGGGTGACAGGGACAGGGTGACAGCAGTGCTCCGCCCGTGGCTCTAACCCAGCACAGCTAACCCAGAGCACCTGACCCAGCACATCTAACCCAAAGCTGGGCCTTCCAAATGTGCTCAGGCTGTTTGCAACTGTGACCTGCCAAATTGGGTAAAATTCAGTGCAGAAGCTGCAGCCTGTTTTCCCAAAATTCCCTCATGCTGGCTGGCTGAAGGGCCAGAGATGTGTCACTGTGTGATTTCTGAGGCCAGGCTTTGCACTGCCCTGTGCTTTGGTGAATCCTGGTGATTCCCTCACTGGTTTTGTGTCCTTTGGGGCCCTTCAGAGCTTTGGGTGGTCTCCTGTGGTATTTTCAGGGTCCACCATGGCAGGAAAGAAATGATGAATCTGACTCCAAATCTGACTCCATGTTCTCAGATGGCTAATTTATTATTTTATGATCTATATTATACTAAAGAATACTGAACTAAAACTATACTAAAGGATAGAGAAAGGATACAGACAGAAGGCTTAACAAGATACTAATGAAAAACTCGTGGCTCTCCAGAGTCTGACACAGCTGGCTGGGATTGGTCATTAGGTAAAAACAATTCACATGGAACCAATCAAACATTCACCTGTTGGATAAACAATCTCCAACCACATTCCAAAGCAGCAAACACAGGAAAAGCAAATGAGATAATATTGTTTTCATTCTTCTCTGAGGCTTCTCAGCTTCCCAGGAGAGGAATCCTGGCAAAGGGATTTTTCAGAAAATGCGACGGTGACGGTCTCCACTCAGAGGAACTGCAGTCAGCAACCTGGAGGTAAAATCCAAATTTTAGATCAGTCAGTTCCTCTTGGGGTCTCACCCTCTTGTGATCACATAATGATTTGAATTGCAAAGACAGGTTTAGTTCACTTTCTTGCCTGGTGAAGAAAGGCAGAGACAATGTAAGGTGGGTAAAGAATTTTGCACTCAAGTGCTTCTTGCCAAGGTGCAGTTGGCAGCCATCTGTGGCCTCACTCCTTCCTCTTGAACAGAAGGACATCATTCAGTTAGGTTTCTTATAGCTGCATGAAACCTGGATTGTTTTAACTTGTGAAAAATCCCAGCTACACTTGGAACTCTTCACCTGGCACTTTTCTCCTTGAGGTGCTCATTGGGTGGAACAACAAATCTCAGCCTTTCTCTCCTGAGAATCTTCCTTCTGCTGTGAGCATCCCAATTTCAGTGAACAAGGGAAGGGGACAGGTCAGAATGATTTATGTTAATTGCTCAGCCAGCTCTGTGTTCTGGGATTCAGTGTTTCTTCAGAAGATCTGTGTGTTCTACTTTAATAATAATTCCCCCAGTTCACTGAATTTCAAATCACTTCACAGCTTGAATCAAGATGAGCTTTTCCCAGGTAAAACATGCTTTTAAATACACCTCTGATAACCTTTGTTGTGACATTTGGGTCCCAATTAAACATTATTCAAGAGTGTTCTGATTGTACAATTCATAATGTTGCAAGTTAATTGAAGTACCAAACACCTTAAAAGTGCCTAAATCTTCATATGAATAAAAGAAATCTTCATGTGAATTTACTCAATTAATAGACTTCTTTCACTGCAGTAAGGTATAATTCTGGGAACTTGAGTTGTATAATAAAAAATGGGAATCATGGTGCCAGCAATTGTGTGTGATTTAACATTTCTACAAAATTGTTGTTAGAGGGTGTAATTCATCCAATTAAGAATTTCCTTTTACAGTCAATAACTGTCAGGATTTAGTTTCACTTGTGCCAAGAGCAAACTATTTGACTTGGACATAAAAGCCATAATAAAAGCTGAAGGAGCATACTTGAAAATCCATTCCTGATAAGAAGGGAAGAGAAAATAAAGACATTCATTGTTGTTCAAGGTGGACAGGACTTGAATTCTTGAATGAATTTTTGACATAGCGCATTCTCTCTACTCAGGAAGGCAAATACACTATCTGCTCAGCTTTCACGTGTTAGAAATAATCTTAATTTTAGTCTTCAGCTTCAAAACCTGTGTTCTCTTTATTTTCTTGTGGTTGCCAGGATCCTCAGGACTCTTGTTCACAAAGCTTATTCCACACTGAGGTCATTAATTTGAGAGATTCTAAGACAAAACTTAATTTGAGAGATTCTAAGACAAAACTTAATTTGAGAGATTCTGAGACAAAACTTAATTTCTGCTAAGTAATCCAGGCCATTAGCAATTGCTGTGGCTTGGAGCTGAAAGAACAGTTCGAATTAGGAGCAGCAGGGGGCTTAAGTTTTCTGTAATTATTTGCTTTTATAAGCAATATACTCAACCTCCCTGTCTGGGGTATAAATGCAGAGCATCATCCTCGTGCAACAATTGATTTGAGCCAGGATTCAAATACACACTGGGGGCAGTGTTTTGAGGTGCCAGAAATGGATAATAGTGGTTTATTAATGCGTTTGTCTGTTCATGGTGGAGTCACAGAATGATGGAGGTTGTAGCTTCTTTGTATCTTGGGGATGTGGGGGTGAGGAGGGAAAAGAGGAGGTGCTTGAGGGTGTTTTTCTGTTTTATGTACACTGTACCCTGAGGGTTGGTTGTTCATTTTTCATTATTTTTCATTTTCTATTTCCTGTGGAGAGTTTTTGAATGAAGTGCCCCCTTTTCTGGGAACATTTCAGTAGCTAAAAGCACATGACAGCAGACACTAAAGAAACAAAGAGCTTCAGATACTGTCGAATGGGATATCCCAGAGCTAAATTCCATGAGATGATAATGCATTGTGGTCAACATAGTTAAGAGAAAAAATTAGAAAAACCCAGCAAAAATTGGTTATTTCAGCTTAGTGATGGAGGAATACAGAGTTTGCAAGAACAGCCTCAGTTCCCAGTGTCCTCCTGTGTGCTGCAAGTTCTGCACTGTCACATGATGAAGGCCACCAAAAGGTTCTTTAAGGGAAATAAGGAATAATCCAAGTGATTTGCTTGGAAAAGGAGCTGAACAGGCAGCTACATTCCATCTGTTGATGCAAGGAAGAGCAGACTTGCTGCAGATACTTACTTCAGAGTGGCACAGCATTATGGAAATGCAGGAAAAAACCCATAAACAAACCAATCTGTTGCACCAGGACATGTGAAACGTGGTATAAAACCCCAGAATGGTTTGAGTTGGATGGGACTTCAGAGCTCACCCAGTTCCACCCCCTGCCATGGGCAGGGACACCTTCCACTATCCCAGAGTGCTGCAAGCCCTGAAATTTCCTCCTTGTGGCTGTAGGAGAGCCCTGAGCAACTCTGGCATGGCCAAAGTGTCCACCAGTGTCAGCTGATGGAGAGAAACCTCTGTGGAGTTCAAATATTCACAGCAGAACAGGCTGAGGTTGTCCTTTAAAGAGTGAGTGTTCTTTGTGTGTTGTCAGCAAATGCGTCAGTGAAAGGAATCCAGGACGAAACCAGTCACCAAATGAGTAGGCTTTGCGCTTTATAAAGAAGGAATCTTGAGCTACAACTTCTTTTCCCCTCCCTCTTCATTTGATCTGGAATAAATACAGTACCTAGAGGACATCATGTTATGTCAGGTGTTAATAACAAATAATAGCTCCTGGCTTCCTGGTGAAATTCCTCTAATTCAGTTATTTTTTCTGTGATTTCTATTTTTTTCTCTCCTTTTTTTTGGAAGTAATTTTGATCATGTGCCTGAGGTTTGAAAGATGAAGTTGTCCAACATGCCTGAGAAGTATTTCGTAAGGGCCTTTGATTGCTGGCCTGCTTACAGCATGTGAAATTTTTGACAGCAATCTCGATTGATTCTTCCATGTTCAATAATGTGTTCATTCCAATGGTATTTCCTGAGCAGCTGGGCTTGCTTAGCTTTGGAGCTAAAACAGCAAAAGCAAGGAAGTGAATTTTCCAGCCCCCTCCCCACCCCCCACCCTTTTTTAAAATTTTTTTTTTTTGGCATGTTAGAAAATTATGTTAATTTTTTTTTTTTTGTTCTGTTAAAGAAATGGCATGGAAACCATTGGAATAACAGGGGCAGGAGGAAATGGCACATTTTATAGCCCTGTGCATGGTGAAAGGGCTGGCTTCAGGAATTAGCTTCTCCTTTCAGAGCCAGACTAATCAAAATTCATATAGAGCTGTGTTTCCTGCTGGTCTCTGCCTTAATGAGTGCTTCTGTTTCAGGCAGATCTTCTGAAGTGCTAAAGGATGGGTTTTCTGCATTAGAACTACTGCTGGGGCTGCACATAACAGGCAGATTGTCCATTGAAATGCTGCTGAGCAGGAATGGGATGTACAGAGTGGGATGTGAGGTGGTGAAGGGAGAATTTGTGTGCTCTTGTAGTGCATTGAGGCAAATCTGTGTATTAGAAGTTACTGCTAAGAGATGTATTTCCTCCTTGGAAAATGCTGTTCTTCAGATTTTAATCTTTTGTTCAAGTGGTGTCTTTGTCTGTTGATTAGAGACAGGCTGAACATACAGAAATTTGGCAAACAGAAGGAATTACTCCCTGGGAGGGTGGGACACAGGGTGCCCAGAGCAGCTGTGGCTGCCCCTGGATCCCTGGCAGTGCCAAGGCCAGGCTGGATGGAGCTTGGAGCAGCCTGGGACAGTGGGAAGTGTCCCTGGAATGGCAGGGAGTGAATGGGATGAGCTCTGAGTTCCCTCCCAACCCAGTCTGATGTTACAATTCCAGATCTGTTGGGAGCACTGCAGTGCTGGTGTTAAATGGCATTTCCCAGCTGATCCAGGCTGGTGTTTGGATCTCTGCCTCCTGCCACCGTTGAACATTGCTGCAGAGCTGGAGGGAACAGCCCAGCCCCTGCAGAGCAGCTCCCTGGCTGCTCTCTCACACTGCACCTCCTGAGTTGGCTTGTGCACCCCAGCACCTACAGCCCTCACTCCATTTAGACCAGAAATCATCCTCCTAAGGATAATTCCTGCTCTAAAGGAGCCTGCCCTTCCCTTCCCCTTGCCCAGTGGTGCCTCCATTCCCAAGGAGGTGTGCAGGGGAGGCTGCTGGGCTGGGACAGACTCAAGGAAGCTGTGCAGGAGTTGAACCTGTTTGGCTTTGCTGCTTTGCATGGTTCATTTTAGCAGCCTGTCTGTGTCCTGCAGTGCCCCTTGGGTCAGTGCACGCTTTGCACAAAAGTGCCTTACCCAGACCCACTCTCTTTGTGTTTTTTAGAACCTTTTTGGCTTCTCAGCTCGAGGCTGGCTTGAAAACACAGCCACTCAAGCTGATTTCACATCACATTTTCTTTGCTGCTGTACTGTGTTTATAAAGGGAGAAGCTTTTTAAAGAGTTTGGGTGATTGTTGGAAGCTTTTACAGATGTCATGGTGTGTTCAGTGGCAGAAAGGCATCGGGCAGACTCAATGCAGGGCTTGCATAACACTGGGGTGGCTTCACTGAGGGCAGCACCTGAGGGTCAGGGCTGGCAGCAGCTCCCATCTCTCTGTCCTCAGCCACAAAGCCATGGTTGTGTAACCCACACAAAGCTGTGTACCCACAAAATACCCTGCAGAGACAGAGCAGTGGTGGTGTACAACCACAGAGTGGTTTGGCTTGGAAGGGACCTCAGAGGCCGTGGAATGCACACATCCCTCTGTCCCAGATTGCTCCCAGCCTCATCTAACCTGGCCTGGGACACTGTCAGGGATCCAGGGGCAGCCACAGCTGCTCTGGGCACCCTGTGCCAGGGTATGCCCACCCTCACAGGAACAATTCCTTCCCAATATCCCATCCGTCCCTGCCCTCCTTTTGTTTAAAGCCATCCCCCTTGTCCTGTCCTACCAGCCCTTGTGAAGTGTTGCCCTGCAGCCTTGTTGTAAGCCCCCTTTGTGTGCCCTGAGGTCTCCCTGAAGCCTGTGGGGAAGCCACAATCCATTTCTGAGGCTGTAAAAGGGATTGTGAAGTTGAGACTGCACCCCAAGCCTCTGTTCCCTGAGGTAGGTCCAGGTTGAGCCTGTGGAATGTCTGTATCCAGAATGGAACATCATAGCTGAGAATCTTTCTGCCATCTCCTTGTAGATGAGCCCAGACCACCCTTCCCATTCCATTCCTGCTCCTTGCTTTATTTTCTTGCCTGTGCTTAAAAAACCCAGAGTCAGTCTGTGCTGTGTGCTGTGACCTTGGCTTTGCAGGGCAGTGCTGAGTAGTGGCAGCAGTTTAACCAGGCTCCCAAAGAGTGGCACTGTGGCAGGAGCAGTGTCACAGCACATCCTCCCCCCTCCTTACACTGATGGATCTCACCATAATATTTCCTAAAAAATCCCTTTGCCAGGATTTCTTCTCCTGGGAAGATGAGAAGCCTCAGCTTCTCCATGTTCTACTCCTCTAGAATGTAGTCTGGGGGTTGTTTATCCAAACATATTAATTGTTTTTAATTAATAGCCAATCACAGCCAGCGGTGCTGGACTGAGTCAGTAATGAGTTTTTATTCATTCTTTTGTAGCCTTCTGATGTATCCTTTCTCTTTCTTTAGTATAATTTTAGTATATCATTTCATAGAATAGAATTTCATAGAATTTCATGGAATAGAATAGAATAGAATAGAACAATAAATCAGCCTTCTAAAACCATAAAGTCCAATTCTCATCTCTCACCTTGTTCTGAAAACCTCACACCACCACTGATGGATCCAAGCCTGTGCTTCTGGAATATTCCTTTTCCATAAACACACAACCCTCTGTCTTTATGGCCCTTCAGAGCGTGCCCAGGTTTGTCAGATCATCCTGTGCCTGAGTGCTCACCTGGATCCTTGCTAGTGACAAATTCACCTGCTTCCAATAGTTGGGAGCTGAAAGTTTAGCCAAAAGTGCTTTCTTGAGTTCTTTTTGCCTTGCTGCAGTGCAGTTGGAGTGTCTGGGTGATTTGAGGTGAAAAACAACCTGCCTAATAAAATGAGTAGCTGTAAGGCGCCTGGAAATCCTCCTGCTTGTGAGAGGTACTGGAACACCACAAGTAATGAGCAAAAGGTGCAGTCCTGGGTTACAGCTGATGCTGCCTGTCACAATATTTTACTGTGCCAGAGAGGGGATTGAAGGAAGTGTATGATAGCCTGAGTTAAAAAGGATTTTGCTTCTAAAAAAAAAAAGGACATGAGATCCAAAATGAGGTAAGAGATTTGAGATTTGCAGTGTTTCTTGTGGAGCAAACATGGCCTTACATGAGTGCATTATCTGTAAATAAATACCTGTATTTAAGGTGAGCTCCCAAAGCAGTGGTGTGCACAAACCTGGGCTGTTGGCAGCCCCCTCAGGGAAGGCTGGCTGTGCAGGAAGATGAGTTTTCTTGCAGTTCATTCCTGGAATCTGTGCCTGCCAGCAGCTGGGAGGGCAGGCAGGTGACAGGAGCAGCCCTTGGAGCTGCTGGATCAGGTGATGCTTTCCCCAGCATCCCTGGGATGGCTGAGGTGCCCTGCTGCTGTCTGGCTGGCTGGCTGGCTGGCTGGCTGGCTGGCTCAGGAGATGAAAGGAGCAGCAAGCAGAGCTCCTGGCTGGCACTGGCAGCTGCTTAGAAGCAAATTAAAGTCACAGAATTCTCATTTCTGTGGTCACCCCTGTGAATAAAGGCAGATCTGTGCTGGCAGCTGGGATTGGAGTGGAAGCAGAGTCTTGGGATGCCCTGTGGGAATGGGTTTAGCATTGGCTGCTCCATCCCCAAGGCCCTGGGTGTTAGGGAGCATGAAACAAGAAAGCTTTATAAATATGATTGCTTGGCGAAAGATTTTGAGAATATGGAAACTTTAAGTGAGATTGAAATGAAAGCAACTTTTGAGATATTTTAGTTGCTGAAAAATAACGATGTGACTAGGTGAATGTAATCTCTTTTGGAGGAAACAATTCTTTTTGTAAGTAGGTAGGTTTAAGAGTTAGAGTAGGCTTTGCAGCTTAGTAAATGGGGTTCAAAGAATAAGATTTAGGGTTTAAATGTAAATATAGTATGGTAATGTAGTGATTCTTATAAGTTGTATAGAAATGTTATAGGATATGTATGTTGTAGTAGATTAGTTAATGAGAATTTGAATATTTAACAATATTCAAATATTTCTATAAGTTGTATAGAAATGTTATATGATATGTATGTTGTAGTAGATTGGTTAATGAGAATTTGAATATTGAAGATGATTTATTGTATTGTAACAAGAACTTTAGTTTGTTTTTGCGCTCTCTTATCTCTCTTTGCTCGCTTTCGCGCTTTTCTTCGCGCTCTTTTCTTTTTTTGTCCCTTTGTCTTTTCTTTTGCACTTTTTTACTTTCTCTTTTCTACATGCTCTCTGCTCTTAAACTTTTGCCTTTAACTTTCTTACACTGTAAGTTTCTCTTCTCTCGGCAGAATGATAAACCAAGTTTATAGAAGTACAAATCAAGTTTTGTGTCTATAATTCAACAGTGTAGCTCTCAGGACAACAAGCTTTAGTGTCTTAGTTTGAAGTATTAATAGGGAGTTTCTATGATCTCTTTCAGTTTTCCTGTTTTATTTTTGCTGCTTCAGTTAAATACAACAGAAGGATACAACTCCTCTGTCAGATGATGTGATGTAGAAAAACCTTTATTTAAAATGGGCAAGTGAATCTCACATTAATTCTTTGGATGCCTCTTTGTTCAGTGAGAAGATAAGTTAGGAGCACCCTGGTTTATTCAGTGAAAATCCAGCTGCAGTCAGGTGTGTTGTTTTGTTTTTAAGCTGATGGATGGGCACAATATATTAATTTTAACAGCTCCATCAGCTTGGGGGCAGAAATCAAAAGGATGATTTCAGTCATGCAGAAGAATTCAAGAGGTTTTGTGCTCTTTCCCTTTAAAAAAGGGGGGGTTTATTCTGCTCTTTAAAGTAAATTGCAGGGATCAAACCTGCTATGCCTGGACATCAGAAATTTAATGGAATTTGGAATTTGCTTGAAGATAATTTTAAAGAAATAATAATGCTAGCATATGTCATGGTTTTAAACAAATCATAACTGACTTAGCTTCATCTTTTTCCATTTCACATAAAGATGAGTGATGCCTACCCTCATCTTTAATGAATTAATATGAGTCAAAGGTATTTCATTATTGTTTTTATAAAATAATGTAGTCTTATGAAGCAAGAGTTTTTTAGACTATGAAGTACATAATTGATGTGAAAGGAAGCACCATCATCCATGCTGAGACATGAAAATGAAAATTATTGTGACTTTTATTATCCCATGTGGTGGAATGTCCCTGGCAATAAGGCATGGTCTTCCTGGAGAAGCAATGCCAAACATTTTACCTCTCTCCTAGTGGGACAAACTATTGAGGTGCGTTTTTACTGTGCATCCCATGTGTCACTGTCACATTTCCTGAAAAATCCCTTTGCCAGGATTTCCTCCTGGGAAGCTGAGAAGCCTCAGAGAGGAATGAAAACAAGAATTATCTGATTGCTGCTCCTGTGTTTGCTGCTTTGGAATGTGATCTGGACATTGTTTACCAACAGGTGAATGTTTGATTGGTTCCATGTGAATTGTTATTAATTAATGACCAATCACAGCCAGCTGTGTCAGACTCTGAGGAGTCAGTCGCCAGTTTTTATTATTCATTCTTGCGAAGCCTTCGGTATGTGTCCTTTCTGTATTCTTTAGTAGAGTTTTAGTATAGCATAAATGATATGATATGATATAATGCAATCTAATATAATATAATGTAATGTGATATGACATAATGTAATGTGATATGATATAATATAATATAATATAATATAATATAATATAATATAATATAATAATTATATTATAAATTAGATATTAATATGATTATATTCTAGATATATAATTTATATTATATTATATTATATTATATTATAATATTATATTATATTATATTATATTATATTATATTATATTATATTATATTATATTAGCCTTCTGGAGTCAGATTCCTCACCTTGTCGTGGGGACCTCACAGACTCAGTACCCATGGCCCCTATTCCCTTTCCTGCTCAGCACCCAGTGTTTTTAGGACAGGAATGTGCTTTCCCTGTGCTGGCAGTGGGATCATTACTGGTGCCAAGTGCTGCCTTCGTGCCGGCAGCCCCCGTTGTGTGCTTTGTTGTGAGATGTCTGTGTCCTTCACGTGAGCAGAGAATTGCCCGCAGTGACCTCCGGCGCGTTTAATGGACAAGTGCAGAGTGACAGGAGAGCACAGCTCGGTGCCCTAACGCAGAGCCCCCAGCCTGGGCTCTGTGCTGCTGCTCCCCTGCAGCACAATGTTGCTCTGGCCCAGATGCCCTCTCCTGTGTGCTGCTTGGGCACTGATCCGTGCTGACAAACAGCGGCTGCAGCGCGGCCTCTCCGGGAGACAAACGGGGAATCCTGGCCAAATTGCTCCTCAGAGCTGCTCAGGTGACCCAATTTTGCCTTCCACAATCCCTTTGTCAAAGGAGCCACTACTTGGAGTGTTCTGTAGTGTGAGGGTGTTTGCAGGGGTCATAGGGTGAGGGAAGAGATGAGAATGTTGACTCCCTGTTTCAGAAGGCTGATTTATTATTTTATTATATATATTATATTAAAACTATATTAAAAGAATAGAAGCAAGGATTTCATCAGAAAGCTAGCTAAGAATAGAAAAATAATGAATAACAAAGGCTTGTGACTGAGACAGTCCAGACAGCTGACTGTGATTGGCCATTAATTAGAAACAACCACATGAGACCAATCACAGATGCACCTGTTGCATTCCACAGCAGCAGATAATCAATGTTTACATTTTGTTCCTGAGGGCTCTCAGCTTCTCAGGAGGAAAAATCCTAAGGAAAGGATTTTGCATAAAATAGGTCTGTGACACTATAGTTGAAGCTGCAGTCTGCAAGAATGGTAACATTTAGGGCTGCTTTTCTTACCAAAAAAAAAAGACAAGAAAATGAAGGCAATGAAGTGTCCAATAAAATCCAAAACATGGGCATACAAACAAGCAGCTTCACAGGACTTGTATCCCTGAAAGGTTTTGACAAACCTGTCCAGTGTGTCTCAGCATGGAAATGTTTATTCTGAGATGCTGCTGGTGTATAGGAGGCGTTTCACAGAATCCCAGGATTGTTCAGGTTGGAAAAGATCTTTAAGATCAGCAAGTCCAACTGCTCTTTCTCAATGTCTGGGCTTTTACATTTGTAAATTGGCAGATTGTGTTAGATCTGTTGGCAGAATGTGAAACACCTGTAAGGAAATAAGAACAAGGAATCAAAGAATGATGATTATAAATATTTTTGCAAAGAGTTCTTGGGAAAAGAGAAGATGCAGGGCCTATTTTGCATCACTTGGAGGGACACAAGAAGTGTTGGCTTTACAAAGTCAGTAGCAGCAGTGTTTGCTGCTCACAGTGACCTTGCTGTGCAGCTGCTGGAGAGCAGCAATGCTCCTCCTGCCAGCAGGGTCATCGCTGCAGTGGTTGATGGAGAGCAGGCAGTGAGTGCTGGGGATGTGAAACTCAGCTCCAGAACATCCTTGGGGTGGGCATCAGTGGATGGAGTGTTCAGAGAGCTCCCTCTGAGTGCACCAGCTTTGCTTGAGGCTTTCTGAAGATGTGTTTGAGACACCTGTGTTTCACTGATTGAAAAGAAATTCTCATTGCTGAGAACTGTGAAATTCCAAATTCTGGTAGAGAGCTTATCCTGTGTGGGAAATGGCAGAGGTGCCTTTTCCTGGCTGGATGGGATGCAGGGTTTCCATGGTTCTACTTTCCAGTATGGCCACACTGGAGGGACAGTAGGACATTGTCAAGCACAATCCTCTGGGTTCTGTGATCTTGGCAAAGGGTCATGGAGCAGTTTGCAGTGCTGGTACGCTGTGGGACGAACGGAGGGTGTAACCCCCCGTGCCCCAGCCCCCGGAGAGGCTGCCAGCCTGCAGAGCCCGGTGTTCGTGGAGCCTGTGCATCCTGCTCTGCGCCCGGGCGGCCCTGCAATGATGGAAGGTGAGCGGGAGCGGCTGCCGAGGGCCCTTCAGGACACACGGCGCAGGCTGCGAGCCCAAGGCCTTGTTTGCCTTGGCTGCTGAGCCTCTGGCTGCTCCTGTCCCGGGCCCGAGGGACTTCTCCCGGTCTGGGAGCGGATCTGTGCTGATTGCGGGCCGGCAGGAGCGGCGGGGGCCGGGCTCGGCATGCTGCACTCGGGACAGCATCCATCCCCCGGCTGGGGCAGCATCCCCCTGCTCTGTACAGCATCCCCCGGCTCCGTACAGCACCCCCCAGCTCTGTAGAGCTTGGAGCCCGTCCGGAATATTCAACATGCCATCCCTTGCCCCGTGAATTAGCTCCCTGCTCTGAGCTACCCCGCTGTTAAAGCAGATTCCTGTAGTGTGTCTGGCCGCGGTGAAGGGGGATGGATGGCAGGACCACCAGGTGATGGTGGGCTTTGCACCAGCGGCTGCAAAAGAGCTCGTCCTGTTTACAGGAAGCCTTACAAGAAGGTAAGTTGTGATGAGTAGCAGCAGAGCAACCTTGGAGTACCACTTAGTGCCCGTAGGAAGAGCTGCAGCAGCAGCATCCCCAGGGATGATGGATGCCGGCGTTCCCGCCCCGGTGCGAGCGGAGCGGGATGCGGGGAGCAGGGCGGTGTGGGATGCTCCGGAGAGGGCTGCAGGAATGTGCCGGCTATTTGTGTGCGCTTAAAGTGGTTCCTCTGGAGGGGTCTGTCACGCCGGGAGGATGAAAAATGGTTGATCCCGCTCCGGGTGAGGAGGCTGCGCTCCCGCGCGGCGCGCTGCAAAGCGCGGCCTGGATCCGGAGCCGGGATCTGCCCCACACGCTCCAGCGCTGGTGGATTACAGATCTGGATCTTGAGGAAAACATAACTAATTTTTCACTCTCAGGATCATATTTTGTAATAGGTCTTTTCTTCCCCCGTCTCTTCCCTGTGATGGTGTTCACAGGGGTTCTTGGATGAGGGAAGAGATGAAGATCTGACTCTGTGTTTCAGAGAGCTTGATTTATTATTTTATGATATATATTACATTAAAACTATACTAAAGGAATAGAAGCAAGGATTTCATCAGAAGGCTAGCTAAGAATAGAATAGGAAGGAATGATAACAAAGGTTTGTGGCTCAGCTCTCTGTCTGAGCCAGCTGAGCTGTGATTGACCATTAATTAGAAACAACCAACATGGGCCAATCACAGATGCACCTGTTGCATCTCACAGCAGCTGATAATCAATGTTTACATTTTGTTCCTGAGGCCTCCCAGCTTCTCAGGAGGAAAAATCCTAAGGAAAGGATTTTTCATAAAAAATGTCTGTGACACTTCCCTTTGTTGTTTTTTTTTTTTTTTTTTTTTTTCCGTTGGAAATGGCATTTTGGGTGTTGGAGAATTGTGCCATCATTCTATGGCAATAAACAACATTTAGAAGGGACTGGAAATTTGTTTTCAGGCTGGTCAAGGGAAACCTCTTAGAATCCCAGGGACATTAAATATCACCTTGTTCCAGCTCTCTGCCAGGGCAGGGACACCTTCCACTAGAGAGGCTGCTCCAAGCCCCTGGTCTTGAATCCATATCTGCTGATGATGCAGGTGCTGAACTATTCCATGGTGAACAGAGCTAAGAGGAATAATCAGTGTTAATTAGTCAGCGTTAAAGACAACACTGGTACCTGGAGAAAGGAGCTAAATCAGGAATTCTCTGTGCTAACAGAGCAGCAGTGTGTGGGATCAGTGTCCCTGATAAATGGGTGTGTGCAGAGGCTGGCAGCAGAGCATCCCTGATTCCTGTGTCAGAGTCCAGCCTCCTGCTGCTGGGGCTGTGCCCTCCCCAGATGTGCCTCCAGGTCTGTTCCTCACTCCAAGGGAGGTCAGGCCCTCACAGCTGCCCCCATCCCTGGGGATTTCAGACCTGTAGAGGTGGCTCTTGGGGTTTAGTGGTGGAAGTGGCAGTGCTTTCCTACCTTTTTACACCTGCTTTTTTATTGTTTTTGACCCTCACTGGCATTGGTGAGGGACGTTTTGATTGTAGACGTGGGAGGGAGGTGCAAGGCAGCTGCAGGTGATTTTTCAAGCCTGACTTTTTATGGGATGTTAGCATGAAACCTAAACACATTTTTTCTATGGTTGTGTAACTTTTTTTTTTTTCTCCCAGCCTGGTTTGACTGAGAGCAGGCATTTACTGGTTGTTAGTGACCTCAGCATCCCTGCAAAGGCGCTGGCAAGTGGGTGTGAAAGGGGGTGTGTGCACCACGCCCTGCTCCAGCTGTGCACCAGAGCCAGGTTCTGATGAAACCGCTGCTCGGGAAGGGTTCTTGCATGACTAACCACTCTAGTAATGGGCTTGGTAATCGTGCAGAGGGTTGCTGTGAGCAAACATTTATTAAGGAGGGTCACAGATAAAAAAACAAATCGGTTCTGGGTCTTTTTGAGGAGGAAGTGTTGCCTCGGATGTAGAATGAGCTGAGATTTGAGCTCACAGTGTGGTCCAAGCTGGTGAGCAGCACACAGCTTGCCTTTTCATGGGCCTGGATAAATCCTGGGTCCCATTACCACGTATAATTATCCCAAAAGGCAGGTGATGGCAGACTTCTCAGTGGTGTCCAGTGCCAGGATGAGGAGCAGTGGCCACAAACCACGAGAAGTTTCACATCAACACAGGAGAGAACTTCAGTGTATTAAGGATGGAAACAGGCTGCTCACATCAACACAGGAGAGAACTTCAGTATATTGAGGATGGCAACAGGCTGCTCACATCAATGCGAGGAATAACTTCAGTATATTGAGGGTGGGAACAGGCTGCTCGGGGAGGCTGAGGAGTCTCCCTCTCTGGAGGCGTTCTACCCTCACCTGGCCGTGCTCCTGTGAGAACACACGCGTGTTCTAGGTAACCTGGCCTGGCCAGGGGCTTGCACTGGCCGACCTACAGAGGACAATTCTGTGCTGCTGGCAGGGAGGTGTGATGCCCGTCCCTTTCCCGAGAGGATCCGGCTGAGGGAACGCTGGCGCTCTGTGCCGCCGCTCCGGGCGGGCGGGAATCCATGCCGGCTCTTGGCGGCTGCCGGTGCCGCGCTCGGGCCCCGCCGCTCCGCTGCGCGCTGCCCGCCCCGTGGCGTGCGCCGGGCTCCGGCACCGCCGGCTCCGCTCCCGCCGGCCCTTCCCGCGCCCGCCGGACCCGCCGCGGATGCTAATCGGATTTAGCCGGCCCAGAGAGCAGGGAGAAACCCGGCCGGGTCCGCGGCCGTGCGGCCGCGCTGTAAACAATGAGCTGGGAAGCGGCTGCCGTGCCGTGAGGAGCGGAGCGGGGCTCCGCGGGAGGAGGATGTGAGCCGTGCCGTGGATGTGAGCCGTGCCGTGGATGTGAGCCGTGCCTCGGCGCCTCTCCGGGATGCCGCTGCCGTGGACGCCGGCCGCCGGCGGGGAGCGCGGCCGGAGCCCAGCCTGACCCCGCCGCAGAGCGGGGTGTGACACCGGAGCTTTTTTTTTTTAATTACTATTTATTTATTTCATTATTTTTTTAAACCGGGTTGCAGTGGATTGTGGCTCTGCGTTTCCAGCTATTCTCCATCCGTCCATCCATTCATTCGTCCATCCATTCATCCGTCCGTCCGTCTCGGCGCCGATGCCCGCCTGAAGGGCAGAGCCATCATGTACCTCCTGGACAGCAGCGAGCCGCCGGCCGCCGCCTCCTCCCCCGAGAGGATGCAGCGGGGCACCCCGCAGAGGAAGACGGTGTACCGCATCTCCGTGACCATGGTGAAGAAGGAGCTGCTGGGGCCCGAGAGCGGCCGCGCCGGCCCCGAGCTGCCCCGGCGCGGGCGGAGCCGCCCGCCGGGCTCCTCCAGCCTCACCAGGGCCGGGCTGCTGCTGCTGGAGGAGGAGGAGGGCGAGGAGGAAGGCGAGGAGCGGGACAGGGTGCCCAGCCCCTGCGGCTTGCGCACCTTCCGGACGCTGAGCACGGGGCAGCTGGAGCTGGGCCGCCTCAAGGTGCCCCGGAGAGCGGGGGCGCCGCGGGGCAGCGCCGGGCCCGGAGCAGCAGCCGCCGCCGCATCCCCGCCCGGGCAGCAGGAGGGGAACGAGGCCGGGGAGCCCGGGGAGGAGCCGGGCCCGGCGGAGCGGGGCCACAGCCCGCGGCGGCACTCGGGGCTGCTGCGCCGCAGCTTCAGCTTCAGGCACTGGAGCGGCGGCGTTGCGGAGCCGGCCCGGGTGCGGCGGCACAGCAGCTCCGGCTGCCTGCCCGGGCCGCCGCCGCCGCCCTCGCCGCCCGCCGCGCTGCCCGCAGAGCCCCCCGAGAAGCGCAACACGCTGGACGTGGGCGAGGTGCTGAGCCAGGCCGAGCCGCTGTCCCGGCTGGAGCGCTGGGAGCGCAGCAAGAGCAAGAACCGGACCCTGGATAACAGCGACCTGCAGCGGCTCTCGGAGCGCCTCGGCCGGGAGGGCCCCGCCAGCGGCAGCGAGCACCGCCTGCTGCGCTTCTTCAGCGGCATCTTCGCCCGCAGGGACGGGCCCGCCGCCCTCTTCGGCAGCCCCCACGGGCGCTCCCCCCGCAGCAGCTTCTCCAGGTCCAGGGCTTATTTCAGCAGCCTCAGGAGAGCCGCCGTGGAGATGCAGTCCAGCTCCGAGAGCATCAATGGGTCCCCCCAGAAAGGTGCCCGTCCTCGTCGCCTCTGGGTGCTCGGCGTCGGTGCTGGGGGATGGACGGTGGGGTCAGGGGGCTGCTGGGTGCGAGGGGAGGGAAATGCTGCGCTGGGGTACATCAAGGTGGGGAGGCACACACAGAGCAGCTGTGGCTGCCCCTGGATCCCTGGAAGTCTCCAAAGCCAGGTTGGATGGAGCTTGGAGCCACCTGGGCTATTGGAAGGTGTCCCTGCCATGGCAAGGGATATGGAATGAGATGATGTTTAAGGTCTCTTCCAGTCCACACCATCCCTAATTCTATGGATGCAGTGTGCTTTGAAGCACATGGTAGTGCAGCTGTGCAGAGTGCAGGTCAGGCTGTGTGTCCTCCTGAACCAAAAATCCCTCTCTGGGGTGATTGGCTGTGCGTTCTAGGATGGATGAGTGAGGCAAGTGTGGCTTGTTTAATTATGGAATAGAAGCTGGTCTGGAGTGCTGCTCTATATAGGTCACTGGGTGGCCCAGTGCTGCACAGGCTGGGACTTTCTCCTTTTGGAAAGGCTTCTGTAATCTGAAGGATGAATTGTGTTGGTTAGCAATGGGCACTGCTGGAGAAGTGAGTGAATACTGGTGCAAATGTCTTATAAATCCTAGACATTCATTGTAGTAAAAGAGCTTGAACTGAGTTAGGTATTTTTGAAAAACACAGGACAGACTCAGAAGCCACACTCTTTGAATTATTGTATTATTTGAGTAATTTTATATAGCTACTCTTTGAATTATTATATCATTTGAGTTCTTTTATATAGCTGTGTACAAATTAGCCAGAGCATTTCTAGTCTAGGTGGAAATCAGATAGGGAGTTCTGGGGGTTTGTGAATCCCTCAGATACAAGAAAAACTTGAAGAAGATCCTTGCTGTGGGATGGAGGTGCCTGGCTGTGGGGTGGCAGGGAAGAGCTGACGAGCTGCTTTCTGTGAGGAGCTGCAAGCATCCCGGTATCGCTGCCTGGGACGGGCCAAACCAGAAATGCTGGTTGTGGAGCTTCATTGTGAGCCAGTGCTTTCCTCCAGCTGTGCTCTCAGATCCTTAATAAGTATCTGTGATGAAACATTTAACCAGCAATTACAGTCCCCTTTGAACACCAAGTGCTTATCAGGTGGCAAATGATCTCTGAGTTGCTGCTTTTCTGAGAAATACAATTCCAAATTAGATTAAGGTTTCCTAAAGGCCCAGGTACAGCAGAGGATGGTGTGGAGTGTGGTTTATTGGGGAAAGCAATAACTTGCTGTCAGCTCTTTCCCTATCCAGAGCTCCTGCTGTGAGTGGAGTGTGCCCAGAGTCTGAGGCACCAGGAGCAGAGCCAAATATTTAGACCTGGTAGCTGAGGACTGTAAGGTTTTATTGATGTGGAGGCATTCATGTGGGCTTGGAATAACCCTGACGGAAATTGTGGCCTGCCCTTGGTTAAAGGTCAAGGTAACCACAGCAGGGAATTACTTCATGGGGCTCTTGGTGCCTGCGCTGTGCCAGCACACCCCAGCTCATGCTCTCCTTGTGTTCTGGGAGCACAGTCCTGCCAGCCTGGGAGGAGACCTCAGTTAATCAATAACTCTTGGTAAACAGCACTGAGATGTTCCAGAGAGGTTCTTCTGTGCGTGCCACCACCTAATCTGTCTGGGCCAAGGATTCCTTCTGCCCAGAACGAGTCCCAGTGGTGTGGCTGCAGTAGCAGCAGTGTGGCAGCCTTGTGTTATGGGTTAGCAGGCCTGGTGTGCTCGATTTCCTTCCCTTTTTCCACAAAACTGCAGCTTGTGCACAGCTCCAGCTGTTGCTCATTGGTGACTGTTAGAAAGCTGAACTTGAACTAATTTGTCTTTAATTTCTCCTACTGTATGTTAAGAAATAGATTTAATTAGTTATTACAATTAGCATGCCAAATATAATTTAATATTCTAAGGTTGGAACAAGCTGCTAGTTGGCCAGAACTTGGTTTTTTTGCCTCTTTTAGTTGATGTGGAGTTGGTGTGCTCCTGACAGTCCTGTGCACAGATGGTGGACCAAACCTTAATTTCAGTGTAGGTTTTATTCCCAGAAACTTGAAGAAATTCTTGGCTCTGAGGGTGGGCAGGCCCTGGCACAGGGTGCCCAGGGAAGCTGTGGCTGCCCCTGGATCCCTGGCAGTGCCCAACGCCAGGCTGGATGGAATTGGAGCAGCTGGGACAGTGGAAGTTGTCCCTGCCATGGCAGGGGGTGGGATGGGGTTTAAGGTCCTGCCCAACCCAAACCAGGCTGTGATTTTATGATTTTACACTTGTTTCCCTTGTGGCCTTGGTATTCTCTGTGTTTGCTGCTGTGCATGAGTTATTTGGTTTTTTTTTACTTGCAACAAAAAGCCTGCCCAGGGTTTTAAGAGAAAGTAGAAGTTTAAAGAAATGTTGCTTGTTGGCATTTTTTAGCTTCAAATATTCACCTGGGTACTGCAATGTCTGCTTGGATGATATTTCCTGAAAAGAAATACCTTACTTTACGTACCACAGTCTGGTGTAACATAGTTTTGGACAAGTTTTTAAGCAGAAGAGTCAAGAATTTTTAAATCTACATGTTTTTGATGCTACTGAGTGTGACTTAGCTGTGGAGTCAGTAAAGGTTGATTTTTGGCTGGGATCAGTCAACAGTCTCAGTAGTTATTCAAAAGCCTTTTCCTTTCCTACCTGCAAACCCCATTTGCTCTGATATTGTTGGCCTCAAATCCTATGCAAGTAACAATTCCCAAAACTTGCAAGGGGAAGGAGGGGATCCATTTATTTGAAGAAGAAAAATTTTCTATGTGCATGATCACTATCCCCAGAGGCAGAAAGAGAAACTCCCATAAACTTCAAGCCAGAGGAGTTATTTTTGCCTTAAACCATTTAGAAGAAGTCCTTAAGGGGAATATCATTCCTCATCTAAACTTTTTTCTCCTTGAAGTTCTCATTATTCTTTCCTGGTGAGAGGAACCCTCTCTGCTCTGGAGGAAGAGGAGGAGGATGGCTCTGAGGCTGAGGGTGGTGTTAAAACAGTTCCTTTTTCAGTGGTTCTCACTTGCTGCTTTTGGTCTGAGATAAGTTTGTTTGAATAACCTCTCTTTGGGATACACTAAGCAGATTTGAGTATCAAAATTGTGGACTATCAAAAAGAGTATCATTATAATATAATAAATGCTCTTGTGAGGGTATTCCCCCCGAGGTTTTAGAGGAGTTAGTTTTAAGCTCTTATCTCAAATTCTCTGCAGCTTAGAGTCGTGGGAAGCAGGGGGAAGCTGCTGAGTGATCTCTGCTGGAGGCCTCCAGCCTTTTCCTTGCAAAGCTCCACTTGAGATAATTCCTGTTAGTTCTGTGTCATCTCCTTGCTGCCCTGGCCCCTGCTCTGCTGTGCTGCTGGCATCCCCATGCTGGGCATGGATGGCTGGGCACAGACCTGGAGCTCATGGGATTTCAGCAGGGGGGTGCAAATGCACTGGGACTGGTGCTCTGCGCCTCCCTGGCATGGAGCTGCAGCTTTGTGGGGCTGTGCTGCCATCAGCATCATCTTTTTCAGCACTGGAGAGTCCCTGATTTCATGAAGTAAAAGCCCCCTAGCACTCTTTCAGCTGTTTCAGTTCTTGTGAGTGTTGTCTGGAGGTTGTTATGAAACTAAAACCCAGCAGATAAATGGATTGTAGTTGGGGTCAAGCATTTTCAAGCATTGTCTAAGACTTTTTTTATTTTGTTACTTATTGGGTAGGTCTTGTGTCAAGCAAAATGAATGCCAGCTGCGCTGATAGAGGCGGGTGATTAGGAACTGAACTGGTATTAAGGTCACTGGCTGAATTAGAGAATGAGATGGATTAATGTGTGCACAATATTGAAGGATGTGCCAGCTGCTAGCAGCCATGGTCTTTGTTTTTCCCTTAAAATGGAAAAGAAATGTAGAATTTTAATGCCTCTGCTATAAAGTTGGCAGTTAAATGCCTTATGGCAGTGATGGGTAACTTTGTTGGGGCAGATCACTGAATATTTCTGCAAAGTGTTGTGCAGGCATTCATCTCCATTCCCTCCCAAACTGAGCCCTGTAAATTGAATTAGTGCTCTGTTGTTTTGCCAGAGATCTGCCTGTTCCTTGTTTACCACTCCAGGTAACCATGTGTGGTCTCATGCAGATGACCAAAGCACAGCTTGCACAAGGAAAAGCAACATTCAGAACACAAAATTCCTTCTCCTTTCCTCCTAGTTCCTTGCCCTGAGCCTGAGGTTGCTCAGTGTGAGGAGAAGCCAAGTGCCAGGTCCTGTCCCTGCAGCACCCCAGGCTCAGGGAAGGGTGGCTGGAAAGGTTCCTTAAGGAAAGGACCTGGAGCTGAAAATGGGACCAGGTGGGCAGGAGACCCCCAGGCTGTGCCAGGGCTGTGGTGTGACACCCCCAGGGCAGGGACTGTCCCCAGGGCTGGGGCCAGTTCTGGGCACTCACAGCCAGAGGGACCCTGAGGGGACAGCATTAGAAGGGGCTGCCCAGGGAGGTTTGGAGTGCCCATCCCAGGAGGTGTCCAAGGAATGCCTGGATGTGGCACTCAGAGCTCTGGGCTGAGGACAATGTGGGCATCAGTCACAGGTTCAGCTCAATGGCCCTGGAGGGCTTTTCCAACCTAGAGGACTCTGTGATTCTGAGGATCATGGGGCTCCTCTGGAACTCTCTGCTCCTCCTGGTGACTTTACAGTTTCGGGTTTTTCAGAGGTGGGGTCTGTATGTGAGGTGGCAGATGAGCTTTTTCCTCAGAGCAGAGGGAGGGTTTTAGTTGCTCATAGTTGCTGCATGAGCTGGCTGCAGTTCTGTGCTGGATGAAATGGTCATTTTGCCCTGCAAAATGAAATCCCTGGTGCCAGATGCTGAACCCTTCCTCTAGTGAAGCAGCCAGGACCTGCCATCGCTCCCATGTCACAAAATACAATTTCAAAGCAGTGTAAGATCATCAGCAGGGCTGCATCCAGGTCTTAGATTCCTAGATCACCCCTGAAGAACCACTTGGGTGCATTTGAAGGAGCAGTTTGGCTCTTTGCTGCAGGGCAGAGCTAATTTTGATCCCACAGAGCTGAGGACCAGCAGTAGTCGAGCACTGATTGCCCAAGTTCAACTCTGCAGTCACTAGAATGAGTGTAAAACCATGGCAGGTGTGGGGTTTTCTTTGGCATGGCCATAACCTCAGGAGTTGGTGTTTGGAAAGCGGAGAGCAAATGTTTTAAATGCCTGGATATTCCTTTGCACTTTGGGCTGCCTGGGATGTAACAAGAAATCATTAATGCAGACTGTTAATGTGCTGGTGTTACTTTTGATAAGTGGTGTTGGGATTTCCCCATGGCAACTGCAGTAAACACACAGTGAGAGGCCCTTTCTGCCAAAAACCACAGAATGGCTTTTTTCATGTGTGAGGAGAAAGAAATGTCACTATATTGAACCCTATCATCTATTTTGCTCATGAAAAGCATCCAGCATAAAGCTATTATCTTGATGGGAGTTGAAAAAGGGGTGTTGGATGAGTTTGGATGGTTCAGGCTGCTACATAATGACAGTGTGTGACAAATACTTGTGCTTTATTGACAAAATAGTACCAAATGTTGCTCCAAAGCAAAGCAGGAGGGGAATGCCAGCGAGAGAATAAGCAAACAGCACGCTGCAGCTTTCTGCAAGCTCTTTTTGATCATCACAGGCAGCATTAATGGTTGGCCTCGTTATTTGTTGAGGTTTCCTATGGGAACAAGAAGGGAAGCCAGGCAGAGAGACCTGCAGTGCAGCTGTTGGCTTTGGAGCAGCTGGAAGGGCTTTGGAGCAGGCAGGGGCTGGTGTTTGCCATCAGGGTCACTTGGTCAGGAGGGTCTCACTTGGAGGGGTGGCTGTGGAGTGGGCTCACCTCAGTCATCATTTAACCTCGTGCTCGTGGGTTGGTTCTGCTGAGGCTGCCCAGGTGAAGCTGTAAAGGTCACTCGTCTGAGATGATAACCCAGAGTAATCTCCCCATGCACTGAGATGTTACAGCAGGGGCTTTGTGAGGAGCAGCAGGATCTGGCTGTAATGCCAGGCCAGCCCTGGGATTATTTACGAGGCAGGCAGGTCTGGGTTTGCTGGCTGTGAATGTTCCACGTGGGTGGTGCTCCAAGTTTGTCTCCTTGCTTTCAGAAATGTTCCCTCTGTATTGCCTGACACCCCTTATTTGTACCTTTATTTCCACTAGCCTATAGATAGAGCTGTTGAATTAAAGATTCAGCAGTGTCACTTCTGCTTCTATCAAGCAACTTGGATTTTTAAATGAATTGATGATGTGTCTCAACTGCTGAGCTTGGGGAAGTTCACTGCAGTCTTGAAGGTACTTAATAAGAAATAAATTCAAAGTTTCTTGGGAAAATCCCAGTGTTAGTAGAGGGTTCTTGTTCTTCCCAGCTCCCATTTTGTGAATGAAGCCTCCCAGCAGATCTTTCCCACTTGGAAGGATTAGATGCTGCTGTTTTGCTACTTAGATATGAAGGGGAGCTCAAACACTGTGCTGAGTGCTGCCAGCTCCTGCTGCTTCCAAGTGATTTATAATCCCTCTTTGTTTGCATGTGTTTGTCAGTCAGCTTGTCTGGCTCCTCTGACAGAGGACCTGGATTCCTGAAAATGCTGCTTTAGGACTTGGTGTGTGTATACAAATACATATACATGTGTGGGGTTTGAGAACAGGCTTCTGCACCACTGATGAAAGATTTTTTTTCCCTCTTATTCCCATGCAAACAGCTGCCTGTCAGCAGTGCCAATGTATTAAACATAAGGGAAAACTCTTGCAAAAGTGGGTGCTCAACCACTCAGTGCAGCTGGATTGATTTGATTTGCAGGGATGTGTGAGGCATTTATGGAGCTACTTCCCTCCTTAGTTTCTCTGCTGCTTCTGGGTGTTATTTGGGTGTTAAAAGCACAATATTTCACCTTAATGAGTTCCTGTTTGTCTCTCTGCTAAGTGGCACTGCTTTGCTTAGGCTGAGCCCTGAGAAATCAGTAGTGGCCCTTAACCCTGCCAGTTATTATCTATCTATCTATCTATCTATCTATCTATCTATCTATCTATCTAATCATGATAGTTAGAATGCTCTTCTGGGCATTCCTGCAGAGCTGAGCTCTCCCTGCTCCCAAAGCCAAGGCTCCCAAACCCCAAAGCTTTCTTTGGGGTGAGTTTCACAATGACAGGAGTGCCTGAGACATCTCCTGCTCTTCCAGGGCTCCTGTGGTGTTCCTGTCTGGGGTTAAATGCCTGGGAAACTGGGATGTTGACCCAACTGGTCTTTATGCAACATCCTAATTCAGAAGCTCCTCTGCTCACAGATACAGAAATATTTGTGTTGGCAAGGCAACAGCTTTTGTGCCTTGACCTCTGTGTCCCGCAGGGAAAAATCTGATTTTGTGCTCATGGAGGAGACAAGGTTTAACTTTTCTCCAGTTTAATTACTGAAGCTGTTAAAATTGACCATGTGTTGCTCTTCACAGCTTTCAGGGGATTGTGCTCAGGCTTTGGAGAGAAATGAAAATTTTGTCTCTCTACCCTGAGTTGAATTGAAATTCACCTGTTTTGCCTCATCCCTGGTGCAGATTGTTGCTCTTCTTGCTCCTAGGATGGCAGATCCTCCCTGGCTGTCACTGCTACCCTGTCACTGTGTGTGTCCTCTTGTCCCCTCCCCATGAAGAGCCCATCCACTGCCACCCCAGCCTGTCCCAGGCTGCTCCAAGCCCTGCCCAACCTGGCCTGGGACACTTCCAGGGATCCAGGGGTAGCCACAGCTGCTCTGGGCACCGTGCCAGGGCCTCAGCATCCTCTGAATAAAGAATTTATTCCCAATATCTCATCTAAATATTTGACTTTAACACAGTTCCCCCATGTCCTATCACTATCTGCCCATGTGTAAAGCCCCTTTAGGTACCCATAGTCCACAGAGAGTTTTCCCCAGAGCCTTCTTACATCCTTAATTGTTAATGAAGGGTTTGTTTTAATAAAAAGAGGCTAATTTCTGCCCTCAGGAGAAGGTGTTATCGCTGGTTTTGTGCTGGTGGCCAGAAATCTCCTCAGATTTCCAGCATGGTGTTGGGCAGCGTTGTGCTGTTAAAGAGTTAACCAGAGATGTTTTTAATTCCATGTAGATTTGTGCATAGCAGGGTTGTTTCCCAAGGGTCAGAGGAAGAAGAGGGCAGCACTAAAGGGCTCTTTCTGAAAAAAAGATGTTTTAAAAGCAGTGTTGAGAAGTCCCTGGGAGTGAGGGGCCTCTATCAGCTCCCCTTTGCAGGGCACTGTCTCTGTGGGGTCACCTGGGTGCTGGTGAAATGCCTTTGAATGTGAGCAGTTCTGGCCAAAACATGTTATTTTTGTATCTGATTCTAATATGTCAGAAATATCTTAGCATGTCTTAATTCTTCAGAATTCCTGGCTATTTCTGAGTTGGCTGCAAAGTCGCTGCTCAGGGCAGATGATGGTGTTTGAGATTAGAAGGTTGCTGTGAATGAGGAGCTGAACTTCACCTTCTGGGTGAGGTGGGGATGGGGCCTTCAAAGAGGGGAACTGAAGTTCTCAGAGAAAAAAATTCCTTTGTTTTCAGTGTAGGGATCTGCTGCAGAGCTTCCCAGGTGACTCAGGGTGAGGTTGTTTGAGAATTACAGGCTCTGAAAAGAGCAGGTTGGGATCAGATAAGAGAGATGTGTGTTTGGCTGTGCATAAAGATGTGCAAACAGCTTGGTGATTTCTGTGTGTGTGCACCAGAGGCATGGAAATGCCGGGAGTCCCTTTGGCTGCCTTGAAAACTCGTGGGAATCCTTCACTTTTGCCCCCTCTTATCTCTTGCTCTGGTGAACACAAAGGGTGGGGAGTGAGAAGCGAAATCCCGCCCTTGCTTTGCTCTCTGGTGGGGTTTGGGCATTGCTGAGGTGACGGCCGGGTTTTACTGCGAGGCCCGGGGGTGTCCTGGCCCGAGTCAGTGCTGTGCCCTGAGCTGCGGCCCTTGGAACCAAGACCCGGGGTGTCCCGGCCCGAGTCAGTGCTGTGCCCTGAGCTGCGGCCCTTGGAACCAAGACCCGGGGTGTCCTGGCCCGAGTCAGTGCTGTGCCCTGAGCTGCGGCCCTTGGAACCGAGGCCCGGGGTGTCCTGGCCTGAGTCAGTGCTGTGCCCTGAGCTGCGGCCCTTGGAACTGAGACCCGGGGTGTCCTGGTCTGAGTCAGTGCTGTGCCCTGAGCTGCGGCCCTTGGAACCAAGACCCGGGGTGTCCTGGCCCGAGTCAGTGCTGTGCCCTGAGCTGCGGCCCTTGGAACCAAGACCCGGGGTGTCCTGGTCTGAGTCAGTGCTGTGCCCTGAGCTGCGGCCCTTGGAACCAAGACCCGGGGTGTCCTGGCCTGAGTCAGTGCTGTGCCCTGAGCTGCGGCCCTTGGAACCGGCCCTGTGTTTAACCCAGGGCAGGGAGGAGAATCTCCCTGGCCAGGGGCTGCTCACACAGCGCTGCCGGCAGATCAGCGTGTTTGTGCTCTAATGCCCTCTTCCTCCGGGAAACACGGCTGCTACCGTGGGAGAGCTGGTTCTGAAAAGCACTCTGAGGGATGCTCAAGTTAGAACAAATAAACATATATATGGATATAAACTGTATAAATAAAAATTATCTATTTTCATATACAAAGCTTTAAAGCCTTCAGGTATTTTGAAGTTTTTTTTAGTGTTTGGTTTATGTGCATATATTTTATATATTAAAAGATCAAGAATTAAAAGAACTGATAATAAATATACAGAATCTGTATTGTTTATATATAACTAGAAAAATAAATATGTAAAAATGATTATATTAAATATATAGAAATATATTACATAATATATAAGAATTTTATATTTATACAATTATATATTATACATTTATATACATTTATTTTCATATTTATGCAATACAAATTATTTCTATTTATATATAATATAAATATATATTTATATTTCAAAATATAAACATATCATATATTTATATATTATAAATATGATATATAATGTTTATATATTTAAATTATATATTATATAGTATATAATATATTTTATTGTAAAATATATATTATCTAATAGATAATATAATATATAATTATATGTACTATAGGATATATATTGTATAATTATATATTGTATAATGATATATAATTATATATTACATATAATAATATATATTATATATTATATATTATATATTATATATTATATATACATTTCCAATAATAAATAAAATATAAATAAATTATACATTATAGGGTATAAATTTATATTTATATTTCTTGAATCTATATTTTCATATACATGTTTAGTCATGGAATGTGAAAGTTTTTCAGTTCAGTTGTGGCTGTGAAGCAGAAGCACGATGGCTGCTATTTTCTATGAAGGCTGCAGAACTCTGTTTTCCCGTTTGGCAGATGGTTCATTGAGTTTAGCTCTGATTAAGATGTCACAGTCCCGGGCAGATGTGCTATTTCTGTCCTCAGGTGGATGTGCAGTGTGTCCTTGCCCTGCCTCAGTGCCAGGTCACACTTGAGTGGTGGAGCTGAAAACCAGAGCAGACCTTTGCAGGAGCCGTCCCAGGCTGTGTGAGAGCAGTTCCCACCCCAGGTGCCCTTCCCGGTGTGGCAGGAACAAATCATCCTCCCTTGAAGGATGGGGATTGCAGTGCAGGGCAGAGGCTGTGCCCGGGCATTCTGTGCTCCTGGAGCTTCACAGAGGCTCCTGCACTGCAGCATTCTGAGCCAGCTCCTCCTGCAGGTGCTGTCAGCACCACTCAGCTCTTGTTCCCACCTCAATCTCAGCCAGAGCAGCAACAGGATTTGTATTGTCCTTTGTTTCAAACAGGGAACCTTCCTGCTGGGTGGCTTTTGTTCTCATCTGATCCCTTTGGAACCCGGATTTGGGTGGTGAAATAGCAGGGCTTGATTTTGAGGGACCTTTGTGTCCCTTTTGAATGACCTGTGGTGTCACCTTCATATTTTCTGAAAAATCCCTTTGCCAGGATTTCTTCTCCTGGGAAGCTGAGATACCTTGGAGAGAAATGAAAACAACACTATCTCATTTGCTTCTCCTGTGTTTGCTGCTTTGGAATGTGCTCTGGAGATTGTTTATCCAACAGGTGAATGTTTGATTGGTGTCACGGGAATTGTTTTAACTTAATGACCAATGTCCAGCTGTGTTTGACTCTGGAAGCAGTCATGAGTTTTTCATTATTATCTTTTTAGCCTTCTGTTTGCATCCAGTCTGTATCTTTAGTATCGTATATATATAGTATATATAAACTATATATATATATAGTTTAGTATAGCATTCTTTGATACAGTATAGCATCATAAAATAATAAATTAGCATTCCAAGAACATGGAGTCAGATTAATTCCTTCCTGCCATGAGAAACCCCAGAAAATGCCTCAGTGTGCGGCTCTGCAAGGAAGTATCTGGGAAGCAGGGCTTTCCTGGGGTTGCTTTTTCTGCAACAGAAAGCTGCATTTGAAATAAAGGACTCCAGAGCAAAGTGGGATTTATTTGCTGTGTTAATCACAGTTTTGTTCTAGGTAACTGTTAAATGATGCTGTTGATTATTAGGTGTCTTTTGCCATGAAAACGGAAGCTCTGCTTTCCTTGTGGGTTATGGATGGCAGTCCCAGATGTTTAATTTCACACTGTACCATTGGAACTTCTGTGTGAAATCCCTGCAGGTCCTGAATGCGTGTCTGGGCACCTTGTGGGCTTCCCCCTGGGAATGCTGGCTTGGAAGAGAAATGAGCCCACTGAGGGAATTGTTCTTGGAGTCCCTCCTGGGGGTTCCTGTGGCAGGAGGAGCCCAGGCCATGCCTGGTGGGGGTGCTGCAGTCACCAGGCAGAGGGGCTGAGGTGCAGCTCCTCTTCTTTACACTCAGGGAATGTTCCTGTCACAGCCTGCCCTAACCTCTACCCTTGCAAAGTATGCCAGGAATTGGCTGATAACAAATCCCCTTCCATCCCCAAATAAAGAAGACATGGAGTGTGATCTGAGTGTGCCTGCTCTGTATTTTTAAGGCTGAAAAATACAGCTGTGTCAGTGAGATGTTGCCCATAAATAGTGGGGGTGAAGTATGGAGACAGGTAGTTTTTGTGTGGAAAACCAGTTTGGATGGAAAACCAGTTTGGTGTTGGGGACTTGACAGCCTTTAGTGGCTGATGGAGCTGGTTATGTGTCACTGTCATATTTCCTGAAAAATCCCTTCACCAAGATTTCTTCTCCTGGGAAGCTGAGAAGCCTCAGAGAAGAATGAAAACAATAATTATCTGATTGCTTCTCCTGTGTTTGCTGCTTTGGAATGTGGCTTGGACATTGTTTATCCAACAGGTGAATGTTTGATTGATTCCATGTGAATTGTTATTAATTAATGACCAATCACAGCCAGCTGTGTCATACTCTGAGGAGTCAGACACGAGTTTTTAGTTAGTATCTTGTTAAGCCTTCTGATGTAACCTTTCTCTATTCTTTAGTATGGTTTTAGTATACTATTTTTATACTATAGTATAATACCTTTAGTATACTATTCAGAATAGCATAGAATGGCATAGAATAGAATAGCATAGAATAGAATAGAATAGAATGCCATAAAATAATAAATCAGCCTTCTAAGAACATGGAGTTCACAATTCCTCCTTCGTCCTGGGGACCCAGAAAACATCACAGTTATGGTGCAGCAATGATTTATAAAATGTGTCTGACCCTGTTCCCACAAGCACAGGACCTCACACAGCTTTCCTGCAGGTGCAGCTGGCTGCCAGCTCAGTCCCTGTCCCCAAACAGCCACTGCTGGTGGCTTCTGGTGGCTTCTGAGGTGTCCCTGTTGGCTTTTGCAGCCTCCTTGCCCAGCCCCTGCCCACCCAGTGCTTGGAGCTGAGTTCCCCAGCCCAGCTGCCTGGAGCTCTGCAGATTTGGGATGGAGAATTCCTGCTCCCACTCCTCCTGTGCATTCCACTGCTGCAGCAGGGTTGTGTGTGGTTCATGCTCCCAGTGAAAAGCTGATTTCTTTCTGGATCCAAGCTGAGTTCCTTTCCTGCAGAATAATCCCAGGAATGTGTCACTGCAGTCATCACAAACACTGCTGCCCTTTGCTGTTTACATCTGCTGTCCCTGTCCCCAACAGCTCCTCAGGGAGGAGGAAGGAAGGGTTTTCTGCAGTAAAACTGAACAAAAAGCACAGCAAAAACATAAAACTGGTTGTTTCCCTCTGCTAAGATGAATAAAAATGGATTTCTGTGCATTTTTTCAGTCATTCAGATGATGACCTTTCATAAGTACTTGACCAACAACAGTGGGTGCTGGATGAGAGCCCAAGGAGCCCCATGGAACCTCCACAAAGGCTTCCCAGATAAACCAAGGCTAAATTTGGGCTCACACCACTGGAGTTCAGCTTATCTTGTCAGCTCTTGCACCCTTTTCAGCCAGAGGAATTTATTTTTTTCCTTAATTCCCTTTTTTCAATGGCATAGCATTTTGGGGAGATTACATATGATTTATTTACATATATAAATACATAGATATAATACACACATATATATATACACACACATTTTTAAAATATATATATATGTGTATATATATATATATATATATATATATACATATTTTTAAAATATAATGTATAAATCCATGTCCAGCAGAGTTTGCTTGCAATGCCTTTATTTCAAGCACATTATTTAATAATTTCATGGCTGTGGCTGAGCTGGTGAGCTGTGTGATAGGAGTTTGGAGTCAGGCTGTGTCCTTGCTCTCTAGGCTGGGAATTTTTGAGTAATAAAGGCACTTGTGTTCAACTCCAACTCATGAAATCACTTCAAGTTAATTTTACCACCTTTATTTCTTCATGTTTGTTTAGTGGAATATGCACTCAGCAGGCCAAACCTAGGAAAAAGTGATGGCAGAACCAATAAAATGAGCTGGGTGTTGAAATGAGCAGCTTTGCAGCATTCTCACTTGGGTTTTTTCCTTCATTTCAGTGTCATGTTTTTTTCCAGTGGATGACTTGTGCTTAAAACCTTGGGCCTCAAAGTGGTTGTGAGGCTTTTAGGTTGATTTTGTTTTGTTTTGTTTTGTTTTTGTTTTGTTTTGGGATTTTGTGTGTGTGGGGGGTGTTTATTTGGTTTTTTTGCTGTTTTTGGTTTGGTTTGGGTGGTTTTTTTGTTTGTTTGTTTTGTTTTGTTGGGGGTTTTAAGGGCATTTTTACTGATTCTGTCACAGATTTTGGCAGCATTTTTGAGGAGCATTTCCAGGACACTAATTGGTACATGGAGTGGGAGCCAGTTTGTGTAAGTGCAGCTTGGATTACAGCACAGCTTTTGTGGTCTTGGCTCTTTGAGGTTCTGGTCACCTGAGTTTTCAGGAAGGAGTGTGGCCTTTAATTCCTACAGCAGATTTTTGAGCTGGAAACTCTGTGACTGTTTATATTAAAGTGAGATTTCAGTGTAGGTTTTTCTTGGAAAATACCAACAAGGGCTGGGGGATCAATGCAAAAACCCCAAAGGTCAAGTTTTCAGTAGACTCTTGTGCTGCATGGGTGCCTGGGCATGTTATAAACCACTTCTGGAAATAATTTGGGAATTCCTGGGAGGAAACATCCTGTGTGGAGCAGCCTGGGAAGGAGGGCATCACATTTCTCCTTTGTTGCTGGTGCTGTGGGGGGCAGCCAGGGGATTTGTGTGCTTTGGGGCTCCCCAGCTCAAGCTGGGGGTTTGTTCTCTTGATGAAGGAGCTGCTCCCAGCTCCAGGGCTCTCCCTCCACAGCAGTTTTGGTCTGGGGGGTGAGATTTATTCACTGGAGTGATAAATGGTGTGGTTAAGGTGGATGGCATGGTTTGGGGTAAATCAGTGACTTTCTGAGGGGCTGATTGCCGAATGCTTCATTATAGCTCCAAAATGCTTAATGCTCACTGTGTGTCTGTGCTGGGGGAGACACTGAGTACAGGCTGGCAAAAAGAGTCTCAAAGCACTGGAAATTTATATTGCTTATTCTTTGGTTTCTGCAGAAAATCTCATCATTCCTCATGGACATTTCACTCCCCAAATATCAGCTGGGGAATGTCAGCTTTCCATTGCTCGTGCTGTGATTTCCAATTTTTGAAATTCAGCATATTTCCCTTTTTTTTTTTTAAACAATAAGGATTGTGATGACATCTCTATTTAATTCCAGAGATAAATGCCTGACTCTGGGGAGTTCAGCTGTCTGCAAACACCTCTAAAATCACGTGAGGATTTTTCCCTCCAGGTGCAAATGCTCCATCCTTTGTTGGAAGTGGCAATGAGGGAGGCAGTTTGTGCATTCTGGGGAGGGATTGAGGCACAGCCTTTGAGCAAAGCCTTGGGAACAGGCAGCTCATGGCTATTTTAGGGTGCAGGGGTGATGAGAGCAGCCAGGGGTTTGCAGTTCTGGCTGCCAGGTGCAACCCTGAGCAAGGGTTTCATTCACAGGAACAATTTTCAGCCAGAAATCCATGCTGGGTTTTTTAGTGCATTTATCTCAGCTTTTCCTTCTTTTGGAGACTGGTCTGGGCAGAGATTTCTTCATGCAGGACTCTCTGGGAGCCCTCTGAGTGCCTGCCTGCCTGCCTTTTTAATGAGGAAAAAGTTATCTAATGCTTCCCTGGATCATTCTGTTCATTCTTCTTGTGTATTACAGTGCCTAAAGCAATTTAGTTTGAGATTTCTCTTTTTTTTTGTATAATTCACCATGATAATTGCTTTAGAGCTTTACAGATGACAAACATGTCTGATTGTAAGCACACACCTGGCTTTGCTTCTTGGACTAGATCATCTTGGAGATCTCCTCCACCCTGAATTTCCTGTGTTTTAACAGGGATGCAGACACTTCCTGATGTGTGTCCCTGTGTTTGGGATAGAGCAGGGCATGCTGATGATGCTCAGCTGCGATGCTGGGCATCACAGTGATTTTTTAAAAGAAAATCCCCTCACCAGAAGCACCTGGGCAGCATTTCCTCCAAGGGAGGCAGGATTAAGGAGCCTGGAGGCACCTCTGGAAGCAGGGATGCAAAGGTTTCATTGGACAGGGCAGCTTGAGCCCATGCAAGGTAATATTTTCAGTTTGCATTGTCTGCTGTGCAGCTTTTTTACCAAAACAGTTCTTTCCTGCTATAAAAACAGTTGGTTTGCATGCAGACTTTAATTTTGTCATGCAGCCTGGTAAGGTGATGCTGCTTAAAGCTGCTGTGAGCTTTTTGTGAGCCTCCTGTGGGTCCTGCCAGAGGGAAGGGCAGCAGGATGTGATGCTCCCACTCCTTTAGGCTCCCTGATAAACTGGGAAATGGCCAGTCCTGAAATGATCTGTAAATATTCTGCTCTTGCTGTGGAGGCTGGCACAGAGGCAGATAAAGGGAGCAAATTGTCCTGAGATATTCATTTTATGGTGTGGATAAGGGGAGAATGAGTTGGGCAGGAGGGATTATCTGAAATCTGTTCTGTGCCTTTCCTTGAAGTGCACAGGGTGAGTGGAGCTCAGAGCAGCTCTGCTGGGAGCTGTCCCTGCCCATGGCAGCAGAGGATCCTTTAAGGCCCTTTCCAAGCCAAATTATTCTGTGGTTTTTAATAACTGGAAGTGTGTTTTTACATAAATGAGCAGGAGCTGCTAGAACTGTTCACCCTGCTTTTATTGAATGGGGATATTGTATTGAATGGGGAATATTCTGCTTTTATTGAATGGAGAATATTCTGGTGCACATTCAGGTGTGTGGTGTCAGCTCCCTCACTGTGCTCTCCTCATCCCCCTGAGCTGGCTGCAATTTGCAGAAGGGGTAGAGCACCACCTTTAAAGGCTGATTAATGTTGGTGTGAGTCAGCAGGGACATGAGTGAATGGTGGGTGGTGCTCAGCTCCTCAGCCCACCCAGAAATGCTTCCAGAGCTGATAAAGGTGAGGGGTTTAGTTGGGGCCAGCTGGTACAGCTGCCATTGCCTTTGCCTTCTGTTAAAGTGGGCTGGAGACTTGGATTTCAGTGTTGGGGTCACCCAAACCACTGCTATGAAATGATTTGGGTTTTCTTGTTGGTGTTTAGGATAAGATTCTTTATCTATGAACATGGAAAAACCCCAGAGTTTTGTGGAATGAGGAGATTTCACTGCTGGGGTTGCTTTACCACCATATATAAAGGTTTGTCCCCTTATTTTCTTGCAACTATGGATAATAAGCACATCTAGCAAATCTGAATTAATTGTTCAGATTTCTGTGTTAAACCAGCTTTGGACTTCCCCAAACAGAACACTCAGAGCAGGGGACACCTCACTTTCCCAGCTCTGCTTCCATCAGGTACAGCTTGGTGCCACTTTTGTAATCCTGGGGTTACAGGTCCTGAGCAGTCAAGAGAAAAAAATCTGGAATGTGCTTGGAACAACCTTACAGCCATCATTTGGGACCAAGTTACAAGTGGAAACTTGTTGGCTTGTTAGAAAAGCAGTGAACTTGCACTGGGAGAGTGAGATTTTCATATGTTGTGCCTTTTCTTGTGCTGTCATTTCCAATAGTGCCTTTTTGAAATTCAGCATATTTCCCTTTTTTTTTTAACAGTAAGGATTGTGGTGACATGTCTATTTATTTTGAAAGATAAATGTCTGACTCTGGGGAGTTCAGCTGTCTGAAAACACCTTTAAAGTCACATCAGGTGTTTTTCCTTCCTTTGTTGGAAGTGGGAATGGAGAGGCTCAGTTTTCTACCTTTAGATGTAGCCAGTAAATTTGGAAATGCCTGTTTTTCCTTTGCTTTCAAACCCATGCCTGTCACTGGTAAGTTCAGGCTTCTATCTTATAAATAACATTATTTGTTGGCTGTGTGAGCTGCAGTATGGTAAGCCCTCATCACTGCTGTGAATTCAATGGAAAGGGCAGCAAGGGCCATTAAAAATGTGCCAGAATTATTAAATATCTGCTGAAATTGCCTCATCCCTGGGAGTGTTCCAGGCCAGGTTGGATGAGGCTTGGAGCATCCTGGTCCAGTGGAAGGTGGCGGTGAAAATGGCAGGGGTGAAATGAGATGGGTTTGGGTCCCCTCCAAACCAAACCATTCTCTGGTGCCTGTCAAAACTCACTGGATCCATGACAGGGAATGGAAATGGGGATGCTGGAGAGGAAATTCCAGTATTGTTGGGATTTAGCTTATGCAAATGTCTTGTGGCATTTCAAATAAATATAAGGGGGAAAAAACCCCTTCCTAGACAGAGCTTTTGATGATGCTGCAGGGGCAGTCAGGCTCTGGTTTCCCTGCACAGCCTCCATAAAAATGCTGGATGGGACTGAGTGCTAAAAATACATCCTTAACCCCACAGCAGTGGTTTGTGTTGGCCTTCCTGGAGGAAAGAATCCCTTTAATTAGTAAGAGAGTGAAATTTATTTTGGGGTTTGCCTTGTTTTCATTCTGGGATGTGAACTCTGATGTGCTGCAGCTTAAAACAAACCCAGAATGCTGTAGCTGTGCTGGCAGCAGCCTGCACTGCTCTCCTCATCCTCATCCTCCCCCTGCCTGTGCCTGGGAAAAAACAAATCCCTTCCAGGGGGAGGAGCAGCCAGAGGTGGTTGTGATGTGCCCAGAAGCTGCCTTGGTGTGCTGAGCACATTTTGTGTGTGCGAGAGCCCAAGGACAGAGCTCCCTGGCTCTGGGAACTCTGGGTTCTGCATTCAGTGTCACACCTTCTGTGCTGCTTTTGGGGGCATCTTTTGGAGATTTGGAGACTCTTTCCCCCCTGTCCTGCTCCCAAGTGGCTGCTCTTTATTAAGGATTTAAGGCTGCACTTGATTGTGTTAATTATTTTCTGAACAGTGAGTGCTGGTGGTGTTGCTGGAGTAGAGGCTGACACCCTTCTTGTTGGCTTTGAACTACATTTTAGATCTCTAGGTGGGTTTTTGGCACCTTTTTTTTCCCCTAAACATGAAAAGAATTTTTTATACTGAATTTCAGTGGCTGATGGGGTGGAGTTTACCTGAAGAAGTGGCACAGAGGTGACAAAGAATATAAGCTGGCCCCCAGCTCTCCTTTCTCAGCTCATATAAAGGAAATAGGAGGTTATAGGATTAGTAGGGAACAGAATTTGAAGGGAGAATTTCGAGTGTTTGGGTGCAGAGGTTTAGCAAGGGCTCAGTTTACAGTGTGGTTTGCCAGAGCACATTTCAGGTCAAGATGCAGCTTGTGCAAAAATAGCTCATTTTCCCCAAATTACCCTTTAACAGGCCTCATTTGCATGTTGTAAAATAGCAAATGTGAAAAGCACCAGGGCCAGGACTTTAGGGACAGAGGGGTTTGGTCTCTTAGGTGAACAAAATTGGTTTCTGATTGCTGAGCTCTGCATGGGCTCCTTTAAAGAGATCATTTCTAGTGCAGGGCTTTGAGTTTAAAGTATGTGCCTGAGGTGCTGGGAGCCTGCTGGAGCTTGGAAAACACACTTGGGTTTTTTGGTTCACCCAGGAAACACAAATAAGAGCATTGCCAGAGGGCAGGATTTTTGCAGAGACCCACAACAGTCTGATTCCTGCATGAGTATTTTTTTTTTTTTTGTAAATATGTCATATTACCAGTTCCAGCAAAGTAAATATTCAGCTTTATAAGCCTCAAATGGAGCAGGATTAACAAATGGATGTTTGCAGTGGTTCTGTGTTGGTTTAGATCTCAGGCACTGCAGTAATTCCCCAGGTGCTGTGTGGAGGAGGAGCCCCAGGAATGGGAGGGGATGGACCTTGGCATCCTGGTGCCTTTTCCTTCCTCCTGGTTTCTCCAAAGCTGCAGCTTTATCTGCAGGAGAGCTGAGAGAGCCTTTGTGTTGCAGCCTCTGGGGCTAAAGTTCGTGTGAGCAGTGGTTTGGGTTTCCAAAATAAATACCTGGGGCTTGCATGGGTCCTGTGCTTTCCACAGGGCCTGGTGGTGGTAGCAGGTGCTTTTTAAACAGGCAGCTGTGGAAGGAAACTCTTTCCTAATGGAGCTTTTAGTCACAGATTATCTTTTTCTGATTGTTATTAACTGGTTTTGAGCATTTTTCAGGCACAAGGTGCTGGCTGACCTGAGCCCTTCCCTGCTTGCTTGGCTTTGTGCTGGCTGCAGGATGCAGCTCTGGCTCAGCTGTGCTGAGTGCCAGGTTTTTAGTGCTGGTTTCATGTCCTGGTGAAAGGGAAATGAAATTGAGTGAGTGGGTATTATCAGCCTTGTTGCAGGAAGATAAAATAAAAACCAGCTGTGCAGCTGAGGTGAGGGTGCTGCCAGGGCAGGGAGAGCACGCAGGGCACTGCCTGTGCTGGGAACCCTCACGGGGCCTTTTCCTCTCCCCATCAGCTCAGGGAGACGCTCTCAGGCACACAGAGCATGTTCCCCACCCCACTTCTTAGGAAATCAGCCTTTTTTTTCGCAGTGGATCTCTGTGAAGTGAAGGAGAATGGGCCCCTCTGCACTGTTTCCCTGTTGCTGTAACCAAGGCTTTTGTTCTGCTTCCAGATCAGCATTAATTCCCTTTGAGACCATGCCTTGGATTGCATTAACTCTCTTATTTTATTTTTTTTGGTGACATTTGACAAAAGCTTTGTTTAAACAAAGTGAGATGTGCATCAGGCTAATAAATCCAAACCCAGTCAGATTATCCCTGCTGGGCTGTTCTCTGGAGAACAGTGTCTTGTTTGTGTGTTTTCCACTAATCAGCTCCAAACCTTGCATGGGTAATATCAAGTTAGGGAAAGTGGATTTAGGATTACATATGGTGCAGTCAGGGAAAAAGAAGCTCTGTTTTGACAACCAGCATAGCAATCTGGGAGACATGACTGCAGCTCTAAAAAATGTTTGCAGAAATGTGTTGCATAAACAAGGCATCATTTCCCTGGTGAAGAGGGGAAATGTTTTTCTAGATGTGTTTCTGCACAAACCTCCTGGAGCCCCAGCTAAAGGCACTGGCAAAGGTCAGATGATGTCAGAGCACAGGTTTGGGTGGGCAGGCAGGGGAATTGGGCTGATGTGGGGCTGGATTGTGCCAATCTGCAGGGTTTGGGTGCTGCCACTGCAGCAGGTGGCCCAGGGCAGCAGGAGGATGAGAATCCTCCATGGCAGCAACATCACTCCTCTGCTGGTTCTGCAGAGAGGAGGAGCATTTTGGGGTGGGAAGGGTGCGGGTTCAGCTGGCTTGTAGGAGTTTTTGGAGGTTTACATGGGTTATAAGGGCTGTTGTAGGTTCAGTTGAGTTGCAGGAGTTTGTGTAGACTCAGCTGGGTTTGGGTTGTGGGAGGTTTTTGGAGGTTCAGCTGGGTTATAGGAGTTGTAGGAGGTTTTGTGGGTTCAGCTGGGTTGTAGGAGGTTGTGCAGGTTCAGCTGGTTGTAGGAGTTGTTGTAGGGGGTTTTTGTGGGTTCACCTGGGTTGTAGGGAGTTGTGTGGGTTCAGCTGGGTTTGGGTTGTAGGGGTTGTTGTGGGTTCAGCTGAGCTGTAGGGGTTGCTGTAGGCTCAGCTGGGTTTGGGTTGAAGGAGTTTCTGTAGGTTCAGCTGGTTGTAGGAGTTGTAGGGGTTTGTGTGGGTTCAGCTGGGTTGTAGAAGTTGTTGTAGGTTCAGTTGAGTTGCAGGAGTTTGTGTAGGCTCAGCTGGGTTTGGGTTGTGGGAGGTTTTTGGAGGCTCAGCTGGGTTATAGGAGTTGTTGTAGGGGTTTCTGTAGGCTCAGCTGGGTTGTAGGGTTTGTTGTAGGTTCAGCTGGGCTGTAGGAGTTGTAGGGGTTTTTGTGGGTTCAGCTGTGCCGTAGCAGGTTGTGCAGGTTCAGTTGGGTTGCAGGAGTTTGTGTAGGTTCAGCTGGTTGTAGGAGTTGTAGGAGTTTTGTGCGTTCACCTGGGTTATAAGAGTTGTTGTAGGTTCAGCTGGGTTGTAGGAGGTCGTTGTAGGAGTTTTTGTAGGTTCAGTTGGGTTATAGGAGTTTTTTGGAGGTTGAGTTGGGCTGTAGGAGTTGTTGTAGGTTCAGTTGGGTTGTAGGGGTTTGTGTAAGTTCAGCTGGGTTTGGGTTGTAGGAGTTTGTGTAGGTTCAGCTGAGTTACAGGGGTTTTTGTAGGAGTTCTTGCTGGGTTTGGGTTGTAGGAGTTGTAGGTTCAAGCTGGGCTGTAGGAGTTTTTGTGGGTTCACCTGGTTATAGGAGTTGGTGTAGGTTTAACCTGGGTTGTAGGAGTTGCTGTAGGTTCAGCTGGGTTTGGGTTGTAGGAGTTTTTGGAGGTTCATTGGGCCTGTAGGAGTTTCTGCAGGTTCACCTGGGTTATAGGAGTTGTTGTGGGTTCAGCTGGGCTGTAGGAGTTGTTGTAGGAGTTTCTGTAGTTTCAGCTGGGTTTTAGGAGTTTGTGTAGGTTCAGTTGGATTATAGGGCTTTCTGTAGGTTCAGCTGGGTGTGGGATCACACCCACTAAAGCACATTGACTCTATCCTGGCTGTGCCAAGGGCAGAGTTTGCCTCTGTGTGCATTGGTCACGCTCAGAGTGCAACCACTGAGCTGGGACTGAGAGTGGGGTCTGTAGGGGGTGGATAAATGAGGCACTGGGCTAGGGCAGCCTTGGCTTTTGTGGGGAAATCCCAGCTCACATTTACTTGGGTTCTGTAGGGGGGACAAAGGAAATTGTTCATTTTGACGGCTCTTGTTGAAGCCTTGAGCTGAGCTACCAGCAGGTAAGAGGCAGGGTCCTCTTGTGCATAGAAGTTTTTAAAAGTAGGAAATCATGTCTAGGAATAAATAATTGATTTTTTTTTTCATGTTGAAAAGACCCAGCAGCAAATCCTGGAGAAATCTGCTGCAGCCTTTTCAGGTTAAGGTTGTGATGAAAGCACAAAGCAGGAGCTGGCTGTGCAGAGCTACAGAAGAACCTGGTGCTGGTTGGTGCTGGGTGTTTTGGTGGTTTGACCTTGCTGTGGGGCAGTGTGGGGAGAGAAAAAGGGAGGTGGAGTTGGGTCAGTGTGGGGATGAGAAGGAGGAGGTGGAGTTGGGTCAGTGTGGGGATGAGAAGGAGGAGGTGGAGTTGGGTCAGTGTGGGGATGAGAAGGAGGAGGTGGAGTTGGGTCAGTGTGGGATGAGAAGGAGGAGGTGGAGTTGGGTCAGTGTGGGGATGAGAAGGAGGAGGTGAACTTGCTCCAGGCAAGAGCCACCCCCCTGAGGAGGGGGCAGCCAGGGGGGATCTGCATGAGAGAGGAGGGGGAGCTAAAGATGGAATCACTCTTGTTCATCCCTGCTTACTTGAGGATTAAGAAGCACATCGTGAAACTGGGAAGAGGCAGATTAAAGCCCAGCCCAGTAGTTTTCCCTTTTGTTCTAATCCCAAAGACAATGGAGCTGTGAGTGCCTGCAGACCTTGGCAGTGTCCTCAGCAGAGATGTGCAGCTGTGAGTGAAACACTTCAGGGGCTGTGGCTATGGAGAGAGGCTGAGCTGCTTGTTCACACAATCCCAGCCTGGACTGGGCTGGAAGGGAGCTCAGAGATCACCCCATCCCACCCCTGCCATGGCAGGGACACCTTCCACTGTCCCAGGCTGCTCCAAGCCCCATCCAGCCTGGCCTGGGACACTTGCAGGGATCCAGGGGCAGCCACAGCTGCTCTGGGCACCTGTGCCAGGGCCTGCCCACCCTCACAGGGAACAATTCCTGCCCAATATCCCATTTATCCCTGCCCTCCTTTTGTTTGAAGCCATTCCCCCTAGTCCTGGCACTCCAGGCCCCTGCCAATTTTTAGTTTGGGATTTGGTGTTAAACACTCTCAGGTGTTTGTACTTGTGTGCCATTAAGCCTGCCTTGATATTCCCATTCTCCCCTTCCTCCTAGACCTTCTTCCCCCAAGGTTGCTGTGGTTTTGCTCATTCACTGCCATCTGCTTCATGTTCTGCTGCTTAAATGTTGGTGATGCTCAGGTGCTACCCCAGAACAAACTCCTCTGGGAATGCCAGGGGTGGGAATCCTGGCCAGGCTGCCTTACTGTGTGCTGGGTTTTACTCACTATTGCTTCTGGAGCTGTGCCAGGGGATGTTTAGGCTGGATTTTAGCAAAAGGCTCTTCCCCTAGAGGGTGCTGGCACTGCCCAGGCTCCCCAGGGAATGGGCACAGCCCCAAGAGCTCCAGGAGGGTTTGGACAATGCTCTCTGGGTGGGATTGTTGGGATTCTGTGCAGGGCCAGGGCTTGGACTGGATGGTCCTTGTGGGTCCCTTCCAGCTCAGGACATTCCATGATTCCATTTTCTTCTCTATCAAATAGTCACCAAGTTCCCCTTGCCTTTTTTATTTCCTTGTTTTTTGAGTTGCAGCCATTCTTACCTAGCTGAAAAGCTAAAAGTCTTTGCAGCCTGCCCTCTCTTTTGCTTTTTTTTTTTAATCTCTATTGTGACTTTCTTCTTGCCAGATAAATCTGTTCCTATATTCTTTCAAAATGCTCTTTTCCCCCCACTTCATCTCTTTTAATTTCTCCTTTCATGTCGATTTTTCTTGTGCCAACTGCAGAAGCTGTCCCTTTTCATCTTTGATGCTTCTCAGGGAGGTTCCTCATTAACATTCAGATTGGAATAGGAAAGGCAGATTCCTGGTTTGTGTGTGTAGTCAGGAGAGGCAGCCCAGGCTGTGGATTTTGAAGGGTCTCTCTCATTTTGGGTGCTTTGGACATCCTTGCTGAGACATGGATTTAGTTGTGGATTTTCCCTCCTGCCTGTCTCAAAGTGAAAACTTTATCTCTGGATTTTCACTGAGTCCCTGTGAATCCTCTTTCCTGTGCTGGCACTGCCCTTCCCCTGGGGCAGGAGATGGGAGAAAACTGATCTCACCTCTCACCCTGCCCTGATTTCGGGCAGACACAACAAAATGAAGCATTTACCAACCATTCCCTCTCCTCTCCAGTGCCTTCCTTTTCTTCCTGCTTTCCACTACTGCTGTAGTTTTGTGTTTAGCTGAATTTCTGTGGGGATTTGGCCTTTAGGAAATCTTGTTTATTGCCTGAAATAAGAGATGTTCCTGCATTGCACTGCAGAGATGATCATTTCCATCATTTCCCTTCCCAGTTTTATTGGAGCAGGGAGCAGTTGTGCCACAGGGCTGCTTTCATTTTCTCTTTGTCTGCTCTTTATGTTCCTTTCAGCCTCTTGGTGGGGTTGTCATTGCCTGCTGGAAAAGGGGCTGGCCCAGCTTCCAGTGCCATTTCTGTGAGGGATGTGCTGGGAAATGTGCATTTGGTTGGAATGATGTTCCTGACACTCCTCACCCGCAGCATCCCCTGCTCTGTGCTGCTCCCACAGCAGAAAACTCTGCTTTCATCTGGGGGGTTTTAATTTCTCTTACACTCAGTGTGTGTGCCAGCTCCAGAGCCCAACCCTCTGGGAAAATACAGGCAATGGGAAGTTGTCCTTGTTTAGTATGTAATTTATTTTTCCTTGTAAAAAGCCTGCAGCCAAAATATTTGCTCTGTTTGGTTTTGGGATTTGTTTTGTGGGGTGGGGAGGCTTAGGATGAGCAGTCAGGCTTGGAGCTGCTTTGTATTTAAGGGCAAAACAAACAATTTGGTGGTGTTGGATGTAAAAGTTTGTGCATGAGATTGGGTTTGGGAATATACTTGGGTCCATTATTCATCATTTCTTTTGTAGGAAGCATCCTACAAGGGGTTATCCTTAAGGAGGTGACACCTCTGCCCCCAGCTGAAAGCTGTGAGGAGTGAGAGAGGGGGAATATTCACAGCAGCAAAAACCTTTTGATTGGAACAATTAGAAAATTGAAGCCAAACCCCAAACACGGTGCAGAGAGCCAAGTGTTCCCCAGCCCCCAAACCCAAAGCACATTTTGGGAAAGGCTGAGCTGGGGGGGGAGCTTGTGCAGCTCTGTGCATCCCTGGTCCTCCTTTTGTTTCCATGGCAGCACAAAGGATAACAGTGCTGCTGCTGCAGCTGCCAGATGCTGCTGGGGAGAGATTACAGCTTTGACCTAAATATCTCTTTAATACACTTCTCAGTTACTGGGAGAGGCTTTTCAGATGTCACAGATAAGGGAGGCTCTGATGGGCACGGGCTGCGATTCCTGGTGCCGGAGCTGCTCAGAGCTCAGCCTCGTTCTCCTGGTTGGAATTAGGAATTGGGCATGGCCAGAGATAAATCTGCCCAATATCCAACATTTCTGCTGGGGCTGGAGGGGTTTTATCCATCCTGACAGGGATGGGAGGAGCCCTGAGCTGCCAGCTCCTGAAATCCCTCTGGTTTTAGGGCTGGGATTGAATTCTCTGGGGCACTTTGGTGGTTTGCTCTGCATGTGGGCATTGCTGCTGTTGGTGACGTGTAAATAGAGATTGTGCTGCCACAGGAGGAGCTGCAATGCTGCTCTCTGCCCAAACCGCCTGAGAATTATAAATTACACATCTGCAGCTCAGGAAGGAAAAAAAGGGACTGCTTGGAGCTGGGTGCTTGCAGCAGTAATTCCATAGAATCCATGATTCTGTCACACTGAGCAGGGAGGAAGTAAAACCTTAAATCATCCTGGTGGGTTTTCTAAGGGTTTTATTTGTTCCTGCTTTGTGGTTATTGTTTGGTGTAATGCAACAGAGTGAATAAGCAGAGAGGACTCATATAAAAAACTGATTTGAAAAACCCAAACACAACAGATATAAAAATTCATAGAATTCCAGGGTGATTTGTGTTGGAAGGGACCTTAAAGCCCAACCAGTTCCACGCCCTGCCATGAGCAGGAGCACCTCCCACCCATAAAGGGTGCTCAGAGCCCCATAAAACACAGAAAAAGAACCTTTTGAAACATGACACGATCTTCCAAATAATATTTTATGCAAAGCTTAGAAATCAACATGTCAGGATGGTTTTGTGCTGTTTTCTGCTGGAACTGACTCAATGCTTTGACCCAAAGTGCTGGGGGCTGGCTTGGAGAGGATGTGCTGTGAGATTAATGTGTGATAATGTGAAAAATGAATGTTTTAGGAGGATCACAGGTCTCAACCCAAAAGCTGCACATTTCCCTCTTTGCTCAGAAAATCAGCACAGGAGCTTTGGGAAATACATCCTGAAAGTGCTGCTTTGATACAGCTCCAAGAGAGCCATGTGTGGCCTGCTCTGCATCCTTGTGGGCAAGTGGCAGCTTGTAGGAATATTTTCTGTACCAGTTCACTCTCAGGTTTTGATTTCAAAGCAGAAGAAACTCTAAATATTGCTTGTAATGCAGGAATTATTGAAGGGGGAGAGCAGCACATGATGTGGCTGTTGGTGCTTTAAATTCATCCCCCTGTTTTTGAGGGCTCTTGTTCTTAGCAAAAAGCATCTTTAGCTGAGAGTTTCCAGAGAAACCCCTTGGCTTTTCCATATTTTATTTATTTACAGCTTTTCCTCATTTAGAGGGACAGCAAAGTAACGTTGGGATTGCCTGAGGGAAGATTTTGCTGAGAAACTTTCCAAGAATAATGAAAGATTTAAATCCTTTCATCCTGCAGAGGTATCTGCCCAGTGGTGAGGAAAGCCCTCACCACTCCTTTTGCCACTGGGTCTCCATCTGGATCAGAGGAAGAGAAAGCTCTGAGCCTCTCAGCTTCTTGCTTGTCAAGGGTGAGAGATTTGGGTGAAAAAAGGGGGCAGAACAAGGTCAGTGGAACAAGGCTGGTGATGGGCAGGATGTGCTGGCACTGCCCAGGGCTGGTTAATGTTGGGGCTGCCCAGGCTCTACTAAAAAAAAAAAAAAAAATAGTAAACAACAGCCAAACTGTTCTGGCTGCTGGGGATTATCCTCAGGGATGGTCCCAGAGGGTGGAGAGGGTGCTGTAAATCTGACTGGCCCCAGCTTTTAGAACCTTTTCCTCACAGCTCCCCTCAGCTGCCTTGCTGCTGCTGATTAATTCACTTCACTGCCATGATTCCATGAGAGTAAATGGAATTAATTTAGGAGGAGGTTTCCAGTGTGAAAACTCAGGGATGGGATGAACCAGACTCGGGACAGCCAGGCCCTTGCTGGGGTCACTGCTGGGAAACATTTCTGGTTTTCATGCCTTCCCTCCCCTCTGCTGACCCATGGGTGCTGGGATTGGCCTTGACCCCATGTTCTCTCATTTGCATTGTTTTGCTGATATTTATTTGGATTTTAGTGGTCATTCCTGCATTTGAAGAAGTAGATTTTTCTGTGGGGAAATTCTAAGCAATATGGAATTTAAATATGGAATACTGGAACAGTCAGGTCTTGGGGTCAGCTGCTCTCCTGTGCCATGGGGTGCATGGACCTGGGCCAGATGGCCACCAAACCCCAGGATTCCCCCCCAGGAGGTGCTGCCCCATCCCTGGGAGTGTCCAGGGCCAGGTTGGACAGGGCTCCTGGGATATTGGAGGTGTCCCTGCCCATGGTGCAATGGATGGGCTTTAAGGTTGCTTCCAACCCCAAATTACACAGTGACCCTAAAACCCCCAAAGTGACCCCAAAACAGCAAACCCAAACCCCTAAACTGACCCAAAACCCCACATAGGGACCCCAAAACACCAAATCCAAACCTCAAACCCCTCATGGGGGTCTGGGATTCATGTGGTGGAACCAACATCTCAGTACTGGAATTAAGAAGGTTCCTCTGGGTGGGGCTGAGTCACTAAACTGAGGTTTTAAAATAGGTGAGGATCCTCTTGGGAGTTTGTGCTTTGCTTTAGGGGTTGAAATCAAACCAGAAGAATTGAGGAAAAAAAAAAAAAGAAGACTTCTGTTGTGGCAAAGTCAACTTTGTGAAGGAAATGCAGCTTCAATGGTCTTGGTGCACATTTTAAGAAGACACAAGTGACACCATGAATATTTGAAGCTTTTGATCAGTGGTGCAGAAATGAAAGGAGCAGCAGATGCAAGTGTGATTAATTATTGACAAAAGCCATTTCTTGCATGTGTGGAGGTTGAGTTCACTGGAATTCCAGGGCTGGGCAGTAATGCAGACAAGACCCCAGCTCATCAGCTTCATCCATGTGGTTCTGTTTATTATGCAAATCTCTTCCAATGAGTTTAATCAACTTGTGCTGGTGGGGGGTGGCAGCTTCAGCTTCAGAGGGTTTTTGTGGGCTCTGCTTGCTCCAGTTTGATGGATGCAGTGGTTCATGTTGTAGCTATAACTTAGTTTTATTTAGGAAAATAATCCCCAAACCTTTGTCATGTTATATCTGTGAGTGTTTGACCTTTTCACCTTGACTTCTAGGAATAAATCAGTTTTTCCTGAGATATTCCTACAAAGAATTGGGCAGAGGCTGCTTCCATGTCCATCCCAATGGTGGCACACAAACCTCACACTGCAGAATAGACCAGGTGCTGTTTTATGCCACATTCTGTGTTTGGCTGTGGTAATTCCTTCTAAACATGCCAGTGTAGAGCAATCTCATGGATCTCCTAACAGAAACAAGTTGGTTTTATTTTTTTAAAGGGCACTGGGAGACCTTATGTAAATTAACTGCAAATTGGGGATAACAGAAGTGGGAGATTTTAGTTAAAATTAGTTGGGTTGAGGTCAAGGTGTTTGGGTTTTATAATTTGTTTGGGTTTTTTTGGGCTTTTTTTGTTTAGTTGGTTTTATTTGTTTCTTTAACAGGCATATTTTGGCAATAAAATGGAATTTCAACCATTCTCAAGTATTTTGGATGCTCAAAACCTGTGTGGGGGCAGGAACTAAAGGCTTTAGTAAAAAAGGGGAAGGTGGCTTTGTCAAGAACTCTAGCGCCTTGTCAAGTGAATTTTATTTTATTTCTTATATTGGTAATTGGGACTAAAATGCACATACTGCCCACATTGAGGGTCCTTGAGATCTGATAGAGTTTTGGAAGGTCCTGGTGTGGGATTTTGGTGCATTTTGATGAAGGAAGAACCAAGTAGGAGGAATAAATTCAAGACCTTGGGCTGGGTCATCCTTCCTCTCTGCAGCTGCCCACCTTGTGCTTTGTCTTTTGGCCTCTGTGCTTTTAGGGATTTCAGCTTTCATTGCCTCCCTGGTTTGTCCTTTTGGAAAGCACAGGTGTTCCAAAACAATATTTTAAAAGGTTTTTATTATAGAGAAAAGTGACAGGATTTGTGATGCTCTCGTTCCCCTTGCGCAGCTCCCCTTTGGCTTGGCAGGTTTCACTTTTGCAGATCTCCAAGTCAGCAGCAGTGATTTGCTCACTCACCATTCTTTAATCTTCCATGGTGATAAAATCCAGTGGTTCTCTTGCATGGAAGCTTGTTGACATTTGATGGGGAGCTGTCCCAGTTTGTTTCACACACCTAAACCTCCACAAGTCAGGGATAAGAGGCTGATGGTTTTCCTTGACTCCTGAGAGTCTGGAGCTGAGCTGGAACCTCCTCATCCCCTTCAGCCCTGGCTGCTCCTTCCCAAACCCACAGCAAACCATGGGAGCTGATGGTTTCCTGTTAGGGCAATGATATTTTTCCCCCAGTACCCACTCTAAAGCTCCCATCCCATTGCTCCCTGTCTGGGCAAACATTCCTCCCCCAGGAAGGCAGGAGAACATCCCAGACCAGCTGTGGAATGGAGTGCCTCAATCATTCCCATTTCCCAAATGGAAACTGCTGCTGCTTCTGTCCCCATCTCAAGTTCTGGGTGTGCTACAGAAAGCTTTTCCTTTTCCTTTTCCTTTTCCTTTTCCTTTTCCTTTTCCTTTTCCTTTTCCTTTTCCTTTTCCTTTTCCTTTTCCTTTCCCTTTCCCCTTTCCCCTTTCCCCTTTCCCCTTTCCCCTTTCCCCTTTCCCCTTTCCCCTTTCCCCTTTCCCCTTTCCTTTTCCTTTCCTTCCATTTTCCCTTTCCCATTCCCATTTTTGATCCAGTGGGAGTTGAGGCCATGGAACAGGAGCTGCATGAGCACAGGGTCTTCTCTTGCACCTGCAATGCCAAAGGTTAAACCCAATTTTACTCTGGGCTTTGCTTTTCCTTCCCCTGCCCCTGAGTGTGTGGGAGGCAGCTCATACCTGCACCAAAATACTGATTATTCTCCCTGTGTTCTCATACAGGGTTTATTCACAGCTGGAATATAATGGGGTGTGTTAGGTAAAACTGGAGGAGGATTCCTCATTCCTGCCTAAGAGATCTTTTTGGGCTGTTGAGGCAAAAGCAATATATTTAATGGAGAAAGAGTGGAAAACACAAGTTTGCTTTGTGATTGTTTTTAGGTGGGTGCTGGGAGAGCTTGGATGGTTTCTAGAGTCAGTGAGGGTCATGTGTGGAGTAGGAAATTGCCTCCAATTTCTTTACTCTCCAGATGGAAAGAATCAAATGGAACAGCCTGGTCCTGCTGCTGATGGGTGCATTGGAGGGGAAGCAGTGGCTGGCAGGACCCTGAGAGGGTTGTTTAAACCCAGGGTGGTTTTAACCTTGCAGCTCTCGTCTCCTGTGGGCTCAGGGGCTGATTGGAGCACCAGGAACCTCAGTGCTGCTCCATTTCTGTGGGCTTGGAGCTGACCCGCTCTGCAGGAGCTTCCTGTGCAGCACAGGTTGTGCAGGGGTTAAATCAGCACCCACACAGGGTTTGTAGCACAAACATCACTCTCTGTTTGCTTACAGCTGACCAGGCCTTTATGGAAGGAACTAAATGATAAATGTTTTTAAATACAGAAAAATGGAGCCTTATTTCTGTTCTTTGGTGTGGAATTGTCAGTGAGGCAGGAGCCAGGTGTAGCCCAAAGAGCTCAATTTCTGTGATAAACCTGCCTTTCTTCAAGGAATCAACCCCTGCCACAAGTAGTTTTTAATTAATTTTGTAGTAAATGGCTCTGTGGTTTATTTCTGCCTAGATCATACTCCTGAAAAAATGGTGTGTTTGAGGAATAAAAAGAGATTTTCCCCTGCCTGAGCAGGGCTGTTCCCACTGACTGTGGCTGCTGCAGCTGCTGACATGAAATGTGATGTGCAGCAGGAAATAACAGGTTTCAGAGCCAGCAGATTTCCTGATTTACCTGGGGGGAGAAGTGACTGCAGCTGCAGTGGGGACATGACTGTGACAAACGCAGGGCTTTTCCTGTGCATGGGAAATGGTTTGACCAGATACTGTGCTGGTGTTCACAGGGGTTCTTGGATGAGGGAAGAGACGAGGATCTGACTCCATGTTTCAGAAGGCTTCATTTATTATTTTATTAGATATATTACATTAAAACTGTACTAAAAGAATAGAAGAAAAGGTTTCATCTCAGAAGGCTAGTTAAGCTAAGAAGGAATGGTAACAAAGGCAGCTGTCTTGGACTCTCCAAGCCAGCTGACTGTGACTGGCCATTAATTAGAAACAAGCACATGAGGCCAATCCCAGATGCACCTGTTGCATTCCACAGCAGCAGATAATCAATGTTTACATTTTGTTCCTGAGGCCCCTCAGATTCTCAGAAGGAAAAATCCTAAGGGAATGATTTTCCATAAATGATGTCTGTGACAATGTACACACTGAGAGCCTTTGCTCTAACTGGAGTGAGTTTGAGCTCTGGGATGATGTGGGAGCACCTGCTGCTGGCAGCAGATCCATGCAGAATGGGAATTTTTGGGATTTTTATACAATTTCCCTGGTTTTTGTCACATTGGACTGTCACCATCTCAGGAATCAGACCTTTGGTCTCACATTCCTGAAGCTGTGGAATGAAATTGTGTGCAGCAGAGCATGAAATGTCATTATCCTGATGTTGGGAATGTTCTCCTCTTCCACAGATGCCTTTGTGAACAGCCAGGAATGGACCCTGAGCCGCTCTGTGCCCGAGCTGAAAGTGGTGAGTTTGTGTTTGCTCCTGCCTGAGACATGCTGGGAATGTCACACAGTGCTGGGGACCTCCCAGGCTTCACTCCAGCTGCTGCTGGGGCAAAATGTAAAAATCAGTTTAATAAGTAAAGGATTTTTCCTGTAAATATCTATTATAGACTCAGAAGGCTTGGGATTGGGAGGGACCTCAAAGCTTGTCCCATTCCAGGGACACCTCCCACTGTCCCAGGCTGCTCCAAGCCCCCTCTAGCCTGACCCTGAACACTTCCAGGGCTGAGTCTCTCTTTATATTCAATATTCATTTTATTCATACTTGAGAGATCTCTCAGTGTTTTATTACTGCTGGAATTTGTTCTGCTCCATGAACCCGCTTTCAGGGGGGATCCTCTCAGCAGGGAAGTCTTAGGAGGGCAGTGGAAGTTAGCAGCTGACATGTAAAGCTCATTTCATCTCCCCATTATAAATTTCCATGATTTCAAGGAGCAAATGTCTGTTCTCCCTCTCTTTAAAGAATTTAAAGCTTTTCCCAAAATCTGAGTTGACAGTAGTGTTTTGTGGAGGTGAGAGAATCTGCAAGGCCACACTTAGCAGGGTAAATGCACTTTTATTAAAGGCATTTTAATGGCAGCAGCATCCTCACAACTGCAGTTGTGTGGCTGCTTTGAAAGGTGAGTGCAGGAAAAACCTGGCAGTCAGTGGATGTGATTCCCTAATTCAGGAAGGGTCTCCAGGTTTTGTTAAAGAGATGGTGTCATTTGGAAGGCCCAAAATACAGTGAAAAACTAGGAATTCAGGATTGGGAGTAGCTGGCTTCTCCTGGGTTTCCTTGCCCATCCCTTCCCCTCCTCTGAGCCCTGCTAATTCACAGCACCCCCAAGGAAACTGGGAATTGCAGGTGAGAGCAGAGCTGCAGGCACTCCATGCTGGGATTCAGGGCACAAACCATTGCTGAGCACCAGCTGATGGTCTCAGGGTACATTTTCCTCTTGTGCCAGCCTGGCTGCACCATGTGAGAGTTCCCTTGGGTGTCCTGCCCCTGACCTATCTGAGCAGGGCTGGGAAATTCCAGATTTCAGCTGTGTGGCTGCTGCAGAGAATGGATTTGCAGTGGTCAGCGTGCCACGGGAGCTGCCCAAGGGGAAAAGCACAACTGCTGCTGTTACAAAAATAATAATTTGATTATAGCCCTGCAAGTGATGGCAGCCAGCAGCAGCAGCTGTGCCTGTGAGCTTGTGCTCCAAGAGGAAGGGTAAATCAGGAAGCCCAGCTGAAATCTGCTCTGCCTTTCCTGCACATCTGCCCTTGGGGAAGGCTTGGGGCTGTGAGTGCCCCCTGCCATTCCCTCGCTTCGGCCTCATCCTGGGTGCTCCAGGGGCTGAGGAACACCAGGGCCATGGTAAAGGGAGAGGTTGTCCTCCTGTACAGGCTGGGAGGTCCTTAATTGGATTATTGTTGTTATTTATCTTTGACTTATTTCTAGAGTGGCTGTGTTGTACCCTTTTTTTTTTTTTTTAAAGGGAACAGAAACTGGCTCTGGGAGAGCAGAGAGAGCCCCCAGGGCTGCAATAAAGGAAGGAGCTATTTCTCAGTGTGCTTCTGAGGAAAGAACAGCAGTCTTTGCCTCCTTTCTTTAGCTTGGTTTCCTTCCAGTGCTCAGAAGGACATTCAAGGCCACCTTGGAGGGGCTTGGAGCAGCCTGGGATAGTGGGAGGTGTCCCTGCCCATGGCAGGGGGAGGGATGGGATGGGCTTGGAGGTCCCTTCCAGCCCAAACCAGTCTGGGATTCTGTAACTGGTTCCTGCTGATCCAGCACTTGGGTTTTACTTATGGGTTTTGATGCTTTTATTGTGGCCAAGAGCTTGGTGAGACCTCTGCCTTTGGTGTTCCTGGGTTCTGTTTGTTCAAATATTAAATGAGGATGTGTTAGGCAGGATAAACATGAGAGATTGTTGAATAAAATCACCAAATTTCTTGCAGAAAGATCTGCCAAGTGCAGTCAGGCTCCTCTCCTGGACAGCTTTAAAATGCCAAGTGCCATCAGTACAGTTTCTGATTTTCCCCACCAGGCTTTAGGAGGTTTGGGCAAAGTGGCTGGGGTTTGTTTTACAGCATGTCTGGCACATGGAAATAAATGATTCAGTGTTGCACAAGTCACAACTGAAAAGAGCAGTGAGTTGGAGCTGAATTTTCTCCTCCCTGAGCTGGGTTAGGGTGGTATTTTTGTTCCCTAACATGCTTGTCATAACTTGGTGCATTTCAGACATATCCATAAATAAATGGAGATGACTGGGATTGTTTGTGTGTAAAGCAGGGAGAGAGGAATATGACTGCTGTGAAAACAGGCTGGCATTTTTGTCATGCTGTGGGGGATCAGCCTTAAAGCAAATATTAATGCTGACAAACAGAGAAACTGTATCAGAAGTCAGATTTTTTTTCCCAGTGTGGAATTTATTGCTCCTACTTTGTAGCAATGTGTCACAGAACCTGAAGTGCTGTCAAATGGTATGACCTGGTATGACCTTTGGGATATTAAAAACAATTATTATATAAAATTGTGCTCTTGAATCTTTTGATGTCTTTTAAATTTTGAGGGTCTCTGGACAGAACAAGACATCCCAGCCATGGGATGTTGCCTCTGAGTGGACCCCCAGGTTGATGCTGTTCTGTTCACCCTGCCAGTTACAGTTTTGGCACGGGTGTACTAGAAAATGAAATTAATTTCCATCCACACAAGGCTAATCACTTTAAGTGAAGGTTTTACTGGAAAATTGTTGTCTTGGCCACATGTGTAGACCATGAAAAACACAGTTCAGCTTTCACACACTAAAATAACTGTTTTTCAGTGGTGAATCCTGACTGGTGGGGACTTTGTACATTGTTGTAGGCAAAAAAAAGAAAAAAGGAAGGAGCTTCTCCTTGGGAAGCTTTGTGTGGAAGGGGAGCTGGTGTCACTTTGGGGACGAGAGGAGGTGCCAGGGCCAAGCTGTTTGCTCACCCTCAGCTCTCAGTGGGTCTGTGGTGTGAGGGGGAGTAGACAGATGCACTGCAGCCCATGGGCATGTAATGGAGGGAAAAGGCATTAATGGGAGAGGTTGCTGCATGTCCTGGGGGTGAGGGACGCGTGCTGGAGATGTCATTTTCTCCCTGTGACTCATCCCAGCATCCCTCCCTCCGCCCCCTGCTGCCCACGCTGTGGGAGCAGCCCCAGGCTGGGGGAATTCGGGGTGCCAGCACACCTGGCTGGGTCCCACCAAGCCAGCTTTGATCAGGGGGGTGCTGTCCTGCCAGCTGGGGCTGAGAAGATGGGATGGGGTGAGAAGTTGGGGTAGGTGGGGAATGTGCAGCTCGTGGCTGCTGCCTCGGGCCCTTTGGCAATCCAGGCAGATCAGCAGAGTTCATCTTCTCTCCAGGGACCTTCTGTTCTGAACCTCTGGTGAGGGTCAAGTAAACAGCAGAGAGCAGAGCAGGCTGGGCTTGTTTCAGAGGGCGAGAGAAGCTTCCATCACCTCCCTCCCCCAAAAAGGGAGCAGGGTGTCCTCAGCTCCGTGCTCCCCTTTAAAGGCACGAACCCCAAATCTCCTCAAGCCATTGGGCTTTGAGCACCTCCAGGAAGAAAACTCTCTGGGGTTGGGCTGAAATAATTCCCTGGGAGGGTGGGGAGGCCCTGGCACAGGGTGGCCCATCCCTGCAGTGTCCAAGGCCAGGCTGGGCAGGGTTTGGAGCACCCTGGGGTGGTGGAACAAGGTGATCTCTCAGGTCCTCCCACCCAAACCACTGCTGTTCATAACCTCACCCTCATTAAACCCTACACTCCTAACCATCCTGGCTATCTTCTCAGCAGCCCTAGGAGGATGAATCAACCAAACACAAATTGAAAAATCCTAGCTTTTTCTTCCATCTCCCACCTAGGCTGAATAGCAATCATTATTATCTACAACCCTAAACTTACCCTCCTCAACTTCTACCTAAATGCTGTAATAACTGCAACCGGCTTCCTCACACTAAACACAATCAAAGTTTATTTATCTCTGGGCACATTTTGCTCTGTGTCTGTTGCTTGAGGTGTTATTCCACGTGAAGATTTTGCCAGAAGACACAACTTTTTGCAGGGATGGCTTGCAGCTGAGTTCTTTGTTGCTTTCTTTCCGTGTTGCACGCAGGGGATCGTGGGGAACCTGGCGAGCGGGAAGTCGGCGCTGGTGCACCGCTACCTGACCGGCACCTATGTCCAGGAGGAGTCACCTGAAGGTACGTGCATCCACAGCTCCCAGCCTGCTTTCCCCCCACAATCCACATCCTTGCTCATTTTTGATCATGCAGAAATGATTAAAAAAAAATCCCATGTGCTATTCAAAATGCATGGGGATTTTTGCTTTAACATTCTCCAGAGCGGGCTAAGTATGCACAATAAAATTGTGGATTTTCCATCCTTTAAATACTTTGCTTTGCATCCTTTAAATACTTTGGTCCCCAGTGAGTGTCCATGTGGGAATTAGTCCTGATGGAGAGGAGTTGGCTGCTCTCAGTAGTGCTGCTGCTTTCACTTGGGCTGTTGAAAGCCACAGTTACTGTCTGTAGTGGTGGGTTTCCTGTTAGGAGAATAAAAATCTTCACCTAAAAATGTGTAACTTACTTATTGTTTAATTTAATAAATATTTGTGGTTTTTTAAAAATGTTTTTATGGCATAGAAAATTAATTTGTACGCTGTAGTGTTTAACATTAATCCCAGTTTATAGCTTGAAATAAAAAATTGTCACAGTACCTTATCGAGGTTTATCTTACAGTAAATACTTTTTTGATTATTTTTCTTTATCTGTTCTCCTTATGAACTTTTAAATCCAACTCTGAGACACTGAATTTCTGGTTCCTTCTTTCCCTTACTGGCTGTTCCCTTCTTTGCAGATATGGATGCAGGTAACTATACATTGTCTTCATGGCAGCTCTGGTTTGGAAGGGCCAGATGGTGGTTTCTGTACTAGAGCGTTTTCCCCCTTGTTTTGTGTATCATTTTGAGTTGTTCCCTTTTGATTTCAACTCACTGTTGTTGTCTCTTGCTGTAGTTGTCTCTTCAGCAGTAGTTTGTAGTTTCATGCATCTCTGATAACATTTGTTTCTAATTAACTCTTACCACAGGAAGCTGGTTCAGCTTGGTAGTTGACATTTTAACAGCCTGGGATTGTAGTTAAAATGGGAGGAGAGGGGAAGGGAGGGATGGACAAGGAATTTTCCTGTGGAGCTGCACTGACACTGAGCTCCTGCAGTGTGTAAGTTTGCCCTGAATGCTTTTGCTGGTTTGTAGCTAGGGCTGACAATAATAATTGATGGTAGCAATTGAGGCTGTGCACAGAAGTGTGTGTGGATCCTCTTGTGGATGCTGATAGTGAGAAATGCTGACAGAGGCTGCAGAGGCACTGAGTGCAGCAAATCTTCAGCAAAAATCACTGTCTTGACAGATCTCTTCCTCCACTTCATGAACAGAGGATATTTGGTTATGTTTTTGGGTTTTTTTTTCCCTTGGAAGATTCAAATCTCCTGACTGTTGACAGGGCTAGCCCTCCTCTCCTCCTGAAGGATGAATATTTTAGGTGATATTCCTTGGGAGTGTTGCCATCTGTCCCCTTTGTCTTGAAGGATTTTTATTTACAGTGCTGCAGTGACGTTGGGACTGTTTTTCCTGCAAGGAGTAGATGACAAAAGCTGTGTCAAATCATTTCTGTGCACATAAGTGTGCCTGACAAGCCTCACTAATGACACTGTTGCATTTCATTAACAGGAGGAAAACTGGAATAATTAAGAGCTCTGATTTGCCTTGTGAGGGATCAGGTCAAGGTTTCCAATCAAGTCAGCATGAAAGGAAATTCAACCCACATAAATTACCCTCAGTAAACATCTGCAGGGGGGATTTGTGTTTTACTTCTCTGTCAGAGAATCACAGGAGCACAGAGAGGTTTGGGTTGGAATGGCCTTTGAAGCTCACTCTGTTCCACCCCTGCCATGGGCAGGGACACTTTCCACTATCCCAGGGTGCTCCAAGCCCCCTCCAACCTGGTCCTGAGCACTTTTAGGTCCTTCAAACAAGTCCCTAGAAAATCCTTCGTGCTGGAGACCCTTGTGGATCCTCCCCTCTCTCCTTTCCTGAGGGACTATAAATGTGTCAGGCTGTTAAATTGGATAAAGAAGAGGATGCATGTCGGATGTGAAGGTGTCAGCTGCTTGATCAGTTAAGGAAAACCCGAGTTTACTGGCTTGGAATGGCTTCCTAACAGCTAAATTTAACAGGCATCATAAAATCAGTGCCTAATGGGTGAGGTGATGGATATTTGCTTCATGTGCAAGTGGTGATTAGGGCCAGGGGCTGCTATTTCTGCTCTCCTCTGCCTCTAAATGGCTGCAATTACCAGGAAACCTGCCCTGCATCCACATCTCCTGCAGGCCTTGAGGGCTCCAGCATCCCAGGAAATGAATTTGAGCCGTGTAAAGGTGGTTTCAGGTTTCCTTCAGCTCTCCCAGTGAGAGATTTCTCTGTGCCCATCACCACCTCCCCACCAGGAGGAGGAACCTGCACCTCACCCTGCACTTCTCTCTCACTGCCTGCCCCAGTTTTGATTTCTGCTCAGAACTTTTCAGTCCCTCTTGTGTTTGCAACTTGCAAACCTTTGTTTTCTCAAAGAATAAGTTTTTAGAAGGAAGAAAAAGGGCCTTGAGAGTTTTCCTTTGCATATTTAACACACACTCAGCTGTGCTGCTGAGTGACACGTTTTAAATCAGATGTAAGAAAAGCAGCAATGTGTTACCCTGCTGTCAGGGGGGAATTTCAGTACTCTGGGACTTTTCTGTGATGATACAAGAAAGAAATTGTTATAGATACATATTTTAATACTGGCTTTTTGCAAATGTTAAAATGCATTCTGTATGTGTGATGTTACAGTAACTTTGTTACGAAGATCTAGTTTTTATTTCTGTTGTTAATTAAGCTTAGCCATAGTAGTGGAATAGCTGATACAAGTATGAATACCTACTTAGATAACATCTAATAAACATATAAAGAAGATACCTACTACAAATATGCCAACTATCAACACTCAATGTCTGATGGCAGTGTAGACCAAAGCCCAAAAACTGGAGGTGATAAGAACAAGACTAAAGATATTTTTTAAGACTAAAACCATAACCAAAGGATACCCATACTCTAAAAAAAGACCCAAAAAGAAGATTTACTTAGGACATGTGAACTGGTTTAAAGAAAAGTTTACTATGCAAAGGAGTCTCTGAATATACAACAAGCTGATACAAAAGAAAAAGTATTTAAAGAGTATCCCCAAAGATAACAGTGTGCTCTTAGCTGTAATAACCTTTACTCTATGATCCTTATCTCCTATTATCCTTTTTAAATTTTCACCAGAGAGGAAATGTGTTTTTCACAGAAATGATGGGAGATAAGGAATCCTAGGGATTTGTGATCTTCTAAGGACCTTCTGAGCAATTGGAATAAAAACTGCTTTACCTGCTGAAACAACAAGTGAGCTGTGGGAAGTGTTGTGGCTTTGTTTCTCCCATCTAGAATTGAATTCTGCCTGTAGGAGCCAAATGAGATGTGTGCTGTATTTTGAGACTGAATTGCGTGGTGGAATTTGAGACTGAATTCTTTGCAGACCAAGGTGAATTGGAGTTTACAGGAGTAGTGAGTGGCAGGAGGGTTCTATTACTTGTTTGGGTTTTTGTTTCCAAAAAGCCACAGAGGTGTGAAACATGACTTAAAGGCTTTTCCACATCTCTGGCATGTCTGTGAATATTTAAAATCATGTCATGATTATTTCAGTGCTTTGTTTTCCAGTGAGTCTAATAAAACAAAAAAAAAAAAAAAGACAAACTGTGGCCTGGGCTGGGATGACAAAAAAGGAGGTTTTTTTTTTCTCATGTACTCTGGGATATATTTAAGAGTTATATATTCATTTCATGTGGAGTAATTATTTTTAGTGTTTTAAAAAGCATAAAAGCCATCCACCATCCCAAGTAGCTGTTGCAGTCAGGGGAGGTTTCATCTCTCTTTGTGAAGGAACTTACACTAGAAATCAAATTTCCCTCAGTAAAAGATACAGAATAAAGCCTTTAATGTGTTTTTCAGAAAGCTGTGTTCATTTACTCTCTTTCCAAATTTGACCTAAAAATATTTTTATGCTGTTTCAGCCTTCACCACATAACTTTTTCAGTGCCACAGTGAGCAGTGTGTCACTTGAGTGGCAGCAATGATCATGTCTAATATTAAAGTATTAAATGGAGTGTCACCCTCAGCCTTCCCTTTGAAGCATGTCATGAAAATAAGTTGCCAGCCTGTAACAAAAGCATGCATTGATGATCTTCAAGCCTTTTACAAGCTCAAGGATTCTGATTCTGTGTAGAAATTCCATCTTGAGGGATGCATGTCCGTGTTTTTCAGTTTATCTCGAGTAACTATTCCTGTCTGCTGCTTCCTCAGCAATGGGTAATTATGCAAGGAGGATTGAGGAAGAGTGCTTTAAAATTTCAGCTGCTGTTGTTCACATCCTCTTAAGAGATTTTTCTGCTGGCCACAGACCCTTACACAATGTGGATGCAGAAAGTTCAGCCATAATCTATGAACTGGGCTGGCCTGCCAGGTGCTTTCATTCAGGTCTGAGCCTGGCCTGCATCCACGAGCGTGGACCCGCTTCACCTGGGGAAAAAACCCAAAGGGATAACAAAAGGGATAAAACCCTGCCCCATGGCTGGATGTGTTCAAGGCCAGGCTTGGGCACTCTAGGGTGGTGGAATGGGATGGGCTTTAAAGGCCCTTCCAGCCCAAACCCCTCTGGGATCTGTCTTTGCTTGCTGGGGTTGTGCTGGGAGATTTATCCTCAGGCTGGGGTCAGGGTTTGTGTTTTGGGCTGAACAGAACATGGGAGCTGCAGCAGAACTGGGCAGTTTGTCCCCTCTGCAGCCCTGGGGCTCCTGTCCCCTTCTCCACATGGTTCAGGCAGTTCTGCCTGCTGTGAGCAATCAGGTTCCTGAGGCTCCCACTCTCTTCACAGAAGCCATTGCTATTTTTATCCAGTTCATATTTCTCAGATACGTAGGAAGGCCATATTTACTGAACACCCCAATTTGATCTTTGATGAATAAAGGGAGGATGTGTCCCAGACTAATCTGTGAGCTCTGTTCTCAGTGAGCAGCTGGCTGCAGTGGAAATGAAGAGCAGAGAAATGTGTCCTGTGAGGATGTACTTGGTGGTCTCCCTGCAATCACTCATGCCTTTTCCTTCAGCATTTTCTGGAATGCCAGAAAATCCCCATCACACATGTAAGAATTTACACAGGGACGCTTTGCAAGAATCCCAACATGAGTTTTAAAAAGCCACATAAACCTTAAACCATTTTGTGGTTCTTGCACTGCAAAACCCGAGGCAGCTGAAATTTTCTGTGCTGGTTTCAAATCCTCGGTGCAGTTTTCGGGAGCCCCCTCAGCACTTTGGGGTAGATTAAGGTTTCTTTGGGCCTGAAAACCCACAGGCAGGCTCTGTCTCGTGTTCAGAAGCCAGTGATGACTTGGGACATGTGTTTCAAAATTACCTCTTTCCAGTTCTTTGTCTGCCTTTTTGCTGTAATAGCACTGAGTGATTATTTTTATTTGGCATTTCACGCTGACACCCAGCTATAAACCAACACTTGTCTCTTTTTTTGATCCCTTTAAAGCACTGCTGCAGAGGGTTCTCTTGGGCTTTTGGAGCCTTTCAGGCTCAGCATAAAAAGGGGGTGTTTATGCATTCTGCCCTCTCCCCTCTGGAGTCCTTCCCTCTCCTCACCCTCCTGGGACTGCCTGTGTGGGTTAGAGGGAAAAAAATCCCTTTGAAAACCTCTCTGTTCCAGCTGTCAGCTTGGGGACTGCTTCAAGTGTCTCACAAATGAGGGGCTCTGTTAATTAAAGGAAAAAACTCAAGTATTTGCTCTTTAGGAGGTGCTGAGGAAGCAGATTGCCAGAAAAGCTTCCCTTTTAGCTTGTGTTCCCTGAGGGTCCTCGAGGTGTTCTCTTTAACACCTTGAATGGCCAGGGGTTTTTGGGAAATAATGTCTGCAGCATTGGTGTGCTGCTCTGAGGGTTGTGTCTCTGGGACAAGCTGTAAAGCAGATTTATAGAACTTCTCTGACAAATTTAGGCTCTTCACAGGAGTACAAGTGACTTTTCCCAATAGTGGGTGATGCTGCAAGAGGAAATGGCCTCGAGTTGTGCCCAGGGAGGTTTAGGTTGGGTATGAAGGAAAAGTTTTTCACCAGAAGGGTTGTCAGGCATTGGGACAGGCTCTTCAGGGCAGTGGGGGAATCACTGGAAATGTTAAAAATTACCATGTGGATGTGGCACTGGGGACAGGGGTTAGAGGTGGCCCTGGCAGTGCTGGTGGGGTCACACTGGTGATGTGAGAGGGCTTTTCCAGCCCCACCTCCTCTGGCTTTCCATGGCTTTGGGTCTCCACTGCTCCCTGCTCGCTGCTGCTTTTGCAGCCAGTTGAGAGTGGCTCCTGCTGGACCTCCCTGTGCTTTTATTTCTCAAACATTTCTCAAATACTCCTTTTGGATGTATTACAAAATCACAGCCCACTGTTTCACTCTTGATCTCAAAGCCAGGTTTTAATATTTTTCTTTGAGCATGTTCCTTGTTCAGCTTGTATTTGATTTCTTATTGTGAGCTTCCCCCCCCCCCCCCTTCACTGAATCTGTTGTTGTTATGGGAAGTTGTATCAAAAAGATATATTCACAGCATTTTGAATTCTCACAGACCCCTCAATTTGCTGTCACCAGGGCTTTGTTGCCATTTTAGGAAGGGTAAAATTCTGATTATGGTGTAATCTCTGCTAAGTCCATTTTTAACTTCAGTTGCTATTTGTGATGTAAAGCTGCAATGAATGGACAGGTATTGGGGGACCTGTGTGGGTATGAAAAGCAGAGGGGTGTTTGGAAAGATCTGAGATGTGTGCATCAGTGCTTACATTTTGGGCTGTCTTGGTGAGCTGTTTAGGGTTTGTTAGTGCACATTGAGATTTAGCAATTATGTTGGAAGCTTGTGAGGTCAAGCAGAAATTTTGAGCAGTTGAATTTTGTGTTAGGGTGAAAGCTGGGATGGGTTTGCCTGGAAGATGAAATGCCTGGGAAGCCAACTTAGAAGGAGCTGCAGCAAAAATAAAGGATGATATTTTAAATCATGGGGCGGCCTTTGTGAGGAACTCTGTTTGGAAAGTGGTGTTTTGGGCTGTGTTTAAAACTGGAAAAGACTGGTGGTGGAAAAGGTGGGAGTGTGCTAAAGTGGGATCACATCCTGCCTGAAGGAGATGACTTGCTGTTTTTTTTTGTCTCTGACTGCTTTGATAAAAATAAGCTTTTAAAATTAGACTTGTGTATATACAATTAGTGGGTGTGAGGTGTAAGCAACTCTCTGCACCTGCTGTCAGTAAAATAAACCAAGAGAAGGAAATTAAAAAAAAAAAAAAAAAGATGAAAAATGAGCTGTTGGTAGAAATGGGAGCAGTGATTGAATTGTGGGTCCTTGTCAGCTTGTGGCTGCCAATATCCCTGATATTGGGGAGGGTGGGTGGATGTGAGGGCTCTGGGGGGGTTCCAGAGGAGGGGCTTCCCCACAGGTTCCTGGGGGTTGTTTTTCCTGCCCTTTAATCTGTCAGAAATGCTTCTGATCCAGGAGAACACACAACATGTTCAGCTTTTCCCTTGCTCAGTGCCACAGTTCTTGCAGTGGTGTCTGATGAAGATGGGTTCCTGCTTCATCTTGGACTCAGGGGTGTCTGAACCCAAGGGTTATCCCTGGAATTGGGATTTGGTGCTTTGTATGTCTGCTCCCACTTGATGTTCTTGCCTGTTTACCTGGGACCGTAACAATTAATAACTGGAAAGATGGGAAAAATATTTCCCTTGCCCTAAAATGGGATCAGCAGTTTATTTCTTACTAAGAACTCACACCTCTTCTCCCTTCCTAGTCTGCTCCCCTAAATAACCAGGGTGCACATGTTTATTTTTCTGCCTGGGTGTTTTGCAGGCAGATTTTGGTCCTTATCTGCCATGGATGCCCTGTCCTGATCAGCACAGGCTGAGGCTGGCGTGGTGACACAGACTAGGGACAGGCTGTCCCCTTCTCTGCACTCTGCAGGAATTCCCAGCTGCTTTTCTCTCCTGTGCCAAAGGTTTTTGCCATCCTGCCCCATCTTTCCACAGCTGCTTTGTCCCCACTTTTGTCCCTGTGATGCTGCTTTTATTTTTCCTCTCTATTTCTCGAGCTCGTTACGGTCATGTTGAAGTACAATCCAATTTTCTCCCATAATTGCAGTCCCTCCTGCTTCATTATCTAGAAACTAAATAGCCTGTTACTTCCATCTTCTAGGTTATTAATAAAGTGGGTGCAAGAGGGTTGAAACTGCTGCAGAAACTTGGATTACTATCGTGCTGCTCCTTTCAGATGAGTCATTTGATGGGGACAGAGTGTGCCTTACCTCTCTGGCTGCACTCACATTACAGTGATTTTTTTAAGGCTGGCCCTCTCTAATTGGCTTAGCCCAGCCTGCACTGGCTGTCAGGAGCTTTGCAGTGAAAGTGGAACATGGACTGCTCCTGAGTGAGCCCTGTCCCTGGGTAATGAGGGAATCTTAATTGCTCAGAGGCCGGCTCTGCTTAGTTCCCATTTATCTTGGTGGTTAATCAATCAACTTCCTCTCCTGCTGCATGAGATAAAACACTGGATCTAGCTCAGCCTGTTTATCATGGAATCCCAGCGTGGTTTGCCTTGGGAGGGACCTTTCAGCTCATTCCATTCCACCCCTGCCATGAGCAGGGACACCTTCCACTGTCCCAGGTCTCTCCAAGCTCATTCCATTCCACCTTCCACTATCCCAGAGTGCCCCAAGCCCTGTCCAGCCTGGCCTTGGGCACTGCCAGGGATCCAGGGGCAGCCACAGCTGCTCTGGGCACCCTGTGCCAGGGCATGCCCACCCTCACAGGTTTTTCCCATTGTCCTATCCAACCCTGGAGGTTCTATGCAGCTTGAGGTAATTTTTATATATTTTTGAAGGGTAAGCTTTTTTTTCTAAACAAAACCCAAAAAAACCCCATTAAAACTCTAAAATTCCATTGATCTCCATTCAAATCACAGGTTTTGGAAGCCCATTGCCTCTGCCCTTCTGGAGAGGCACTGCAAATACATCAGTGAGTGCCTCTCAGAATTCAGTTGTCAAATGTCATTGCAGCTGCCCCTAAAATTCCAGCATTGAGCCCTCTTTCCATGGAGTTGCAAGATGATGTATTAGCATCTGTATTGGCAGTTTTAGGTAAAGATCAGATGATAAGATGTAATATTGCATTTATAGATGGTCCCTGTGGGGGTACCTTGCCGTAATTGGGTATGGTTTGATAGTTCCAGGGCCTCTCCATGGATTTCCTGGACTATATCCTAAACCTGTTGAGTAAAGCAGATGGTGGGGGTTGAAGAGCTCAGTCTAGGCTGCTTTTGTTGGCTTTTGGGGTTTGTTTTACCCAGGTAGTGTTTGGAAAGGGGGTCCAGGGCTCTTTTTGCAGCTTCAGTCTCGTGTGGCAGCGATGGTTCCTTGGTCTTTGATCCTTGACCCAGCTCATCTGCTCACAGTTTCTAAATTGTTGTTTAGCACAGTGGTTGTATTCAGGAAATGCCCAAAATCATAGAATCATGGAATATCCTGGGCTGGAAGGATCATTGATCCAACACAGACACCCCAACAATCCCACCCTGTGCATCCCTGAGAGCGTTGTCCAAACCCTCCTGGAGCTTTGGCAGGATTGGGGCTGTGCCCATTCCCTGGGGAGCCTGGGCAGTGACCCAACACCCTCTGGGGGAAGAACCTTTTCCTTTTTTTAAATTTCTTTTTCCTTTTAAGGCAATGCTGTGAAAAACATTTTTAAATTAGTTTATTTCAATAAAAAAAAACGTGAGTAGCTAACCAGAAGACCACTCTGTGGCCATCTGTTTGAACAGAGGATTTCTGAACGTGTTTCCCTGAAGAGGAGCCAGGTTCTTGGCACTGATGGGGGGGGAAAAAAGGAGAGAACGTGCATGTGTGAGACAACTGGCTGCTGTTGTCAAAATGCACATGTCACTGGGAATATGAAATCCAGGAGCTGCCTGAGTCCTTCAGAGCTGCCTCAGCCCTCCCTTCTGTCTTGCCCTGCCACAGCAGACGTTCAGCTGCTGCCTGTGCCTGTCGTGTGGCCAGCCCCCCGAATTTATCCTTCTCACATGACTAAATAACTTCATCCCCGTGGCAATTTGCTTGAATAAAGAGCCTGGTGAGCACAGTGGGGCCTGGGGATGCAGCAGCAAAATCAGCGGCTGCTCCGCTGAGCAATTACGCGCTGGAACGGCTCTCGGTGAGAGGAGGGGGTGGCCAGGCTGTCAGAGCCTGGATTAAAGCCTCCATGCCCAGAATTCCCCATGTCATACCCAGCTTTTGTTACAGAGAGCACCTCTGATTGCCAGTGTGTGTGCAGTGTTTAAATTGAATTCTGATTTTCGCTGGTTCATTTCTGCGCCGCCGCCGATGCCGGGCGCTCACCTTGCGGAGGGTCGTGCATGACAATGAGATCAGGAAGCTGTGCTTGATCCCCCTCTATTCAAGTTTGTGCTGGGGCTTCAGCCAGGGCTGTAAATTGCTGATGCACAGCATTTATTTAGCTTTGTGTTGCTCAAAGCTGTGTATTCACGTGGGGCATTTTACAGCAGCAGTGTGGCCAGGTGCACCTGGGAGAGCCAGGGTGGTTTGGGGGCTGCCTCATGAGTTTGGGCACAGGGAGGAGATTTGTCACCTGCAAAAATCCTGTGCTCATCTGACAATGAGCCTGTGGGAATGGCTACTGTTCTAGCCCTGGAAAGCTGGGAATAAGTGCCTTGAAGTGCCTGTGGTGCCCCATCCTTTGGCCACCAGTCATCCCCTCCCCTGGCAGGTACATCTGGGAGCTGAGCAGCTCCCTCATTAAAAAGCTGCATGTGTCATAATCCTGATGGGACCAGAGCAAAGGCAGCCACCTCCCCTGGGAGTGGTGCTGTGGGTTTTGAGCTCGTTCTCTGTGTTATGAAGGTCATTTCTTTGTTCTCAGTGCTGTTGGTTTAGACAGCAATTCCTGGCTCTGTCACACAGGCAGATATTTAGGAAAATAAGGGGGTATTTTGTAGCCCTGGGAGAGTGTTTGGCTTCCTCATGGGTTGCTGTAGTCCAGTATTTGAACTGGCTGATCTCTGTAATTCCTCTTTGCCTGTGGTGCTTTACAAACCCCTGGATATATTAAAAACAGAACAAAAAAAGAACGTGGTGCTGTCCAAGCTGAAGCACCCCAAAATTGCTGCCCTTGCCCAAAGTGCTCCTGGGTCTCATCAAGGCTCATCAAATCAAAGGAGAAGCAGTTCATTGTTTGCCTTAATCCTACAACCACAGATACCTGCAGGGTACAGCCTTGCTCTTTCCATTCTTCACTGTTTATGCTTTTGTTTGTGTAAATTCGTGATATTGAGGTCGGTTTTCTTAATCTCTGTCCTGGGCAGCACCTAATTTTGTGCTGTGCTCATGATAAGGGCTCCTTAATGGTGGAGAAGCACAAGTTATTAGGGATGAGTCCTGCTGTGAGCTGAGATTTGCATAAAATAATTCTTACTCGAGGGATGAGCGTGAGTTTGCTGTTCCATTTCTGAGCCTTTGGATTTGTTTTGAAATATTTAGTGCAGCTTGGAAATGCAGGGCATTCTTTGAAACAGTTTGGTTGGAGGGGTGTTAAATTCAAACTGTTTGTCATGAAATACTTCCATCCAAACAGAAATCAAGGATTGTGAGGATGTGCCTGTTCCAGCTAATGAGCACATCCTGCTTTCAAGGGTGAAGAAGGCACTTGAGCAGATTTGAGCTGACTGTGGCTGTTGGCTGCAGCAGGGTGACAGCCCTCGGTGAAGTGGGACAGCACGTCAGGATCTGAATTTAATCCTGGAAATAACAATAATTGCACTGAGCTCCACGCCCAGTGGTTTTGGGGAAGGCAAGGAGCAGGTCCCCAAGGTGATCATTTAGTGTGGATTCACACAGGAGAAGAGCTGTGGCTAACTTGCACTGCATTTATTAAATTCAATGCCCTTTTCCAAGCTGCTCACAACAGTCAAATCATGAAGAGTAAATCTCGTAGGGCTCACGTTTGTGAGCTGTACACTCAAGTATTTTTTTTTTATTTTTCAATTCTCTGCTTAAGCTTTTAAATCCACCCTGTCTGTACCTTCTTTGTGCCTCTGAGGAGTGTTTGAAGGTACAGTGAGGCTGGCAAGGCATCCTGTTGACCATGGGAATAATGAGTTGGCTCCCAAACGCATTCGGTGTGTGGTATTTTGTAATTAGCTGGGGGAACTTGCAGTGTTTAAAAAAAAAAGGAAATAGGAAATGGCAATTAGGCAGAACTTTCCCTCTCTGATCAGGCATACAGTGTATTTCCATTGTTACTTGCAGCTTTAAAGCCCCTCTCTGGAGGGCTCTATATTAAGTAATTCATCTTAGTTAACACTTCATTGGGAAGCTTGTTTAATCGACAGCGTACAGAAATAATGGCCTGATTAATAGAAATCCAGTTCCTGAGAGCTGAGGCTGTTTCCTTTACAAGTTCTACACTTGTTTGGGATTGTTCTTTTCAGGTTCAGTAATGATAGATATCTATCTGCCACTTGATCTGTGAGGGCAGGATTGAAATCCACTTTGTGAGTGAGATAATGAAAATCCATTCGTGGCTCTTCTGCTCCTTCTGTGTCATTAAACAACCAGAAATGTGATAGTCTTCGTTGCTGCATGCTTAATACTGCTAATAGGATAAGTTTATAAAGAAAAGATTTAACAAAAAACCCCAGCACAAACCCACAAAAACCTCTAATTCTTACATCTTTTATTAAACACAAAATGTGTTTAAACATGCTTGAATGTTGCTGTGGAGTAATCTTGGTTTGAAGGCTGCTGTTGTGGTTGGGCTGGGGGGAATGGTGGGTCTAAGCCAGCATTGGGTTCCCCTAAGGCAGCAATTTTTGTGCAGATTGTTGTGTTTTGAGGATCAGTATTAGTCTGAGAGTGCTGACTTACTGACTTACTTGCTAGGGGAGCTTGTTTGGAGAGCAAGGCAGAGCTGTTGGCTCTCTACCATTGGTTTTTGTGGAATGACACATTTTGGAGCTGGGAAAACGGGCTAAAATCAGAACTAATTCCGGTTTTTACAAATAGGACAAAGAGAGAAGTTTGGGGTGTGTAAGGGATGTGTTTTATCTCGGCATGGTGAGCTCAGCTGCGAGGGTGGGTGATGCTGAGCTGGAGGCCTTGGGGGCTTTGGGGCTTAGGTGGGGAGATAAGAGTGGGTTTGCTCCAGGAGAGGAGCCTAAATGCCTCCCCAAGCTTAGGCCAAGCTTGCTAATCCTGGCTTAGGCTCTGCCACACCAGAAGCCCTAAATGGGATTTGGCATTTCTGAGAGAGGCAGCAGAGTGCCCAAAACACGCTTTTAGCCCCAAAAGCAGCAATCCCAGCCCTGCCCTGGGTGGTGGCTGAGTCCCTGTGAGCCAGAGTGGGGGTGACAGAGCAGTGCTGGGCTGGGAGCCTCCTTGGTGGTGCCAGGCACCTCCTGATGTGCACTCCCTGGAAATGCAGGAGCAGGATGTGGTTGGAGGCTATGGCTGCCCTCTCTTTGTCCAGATGTCCAGAGCAGGTGTGGGATTCCTCCCAAGCCAGCAGCACAGGCTGCTCTGCTGGTTTAGCACATCTCTCCAGAGGCAGCACCATCGTAGCTTTTTGTCTAACATGTGTGTGGTACCTTCCCCTAACTGTGGTGTGTGAGTGTGGAGCTCTCATCCCATAACATCCCACTCTTGTGTGCTCTGAGAACTGGGCTTCCCTTGGGGAAATGCTGGGTGCCACAGGAAACTGCTTTTGGGGAGGAGACACCATGTTTGTGTGCACTGCCTTTCTTACAGACACTTCTGACAATTATTAAAAACAAAGGTGACACATACAGGGTTTTAACTGTATGTATCAACCCAAGGACACCTAACGTGGGATGTAATGCAATTCCTGGCTTTTCCCCACTATCTATATATATATATATATATATATATATATATATATATATATGTATATAAGGCAAGTACAGGCCTTAACTTGAAGTAATTCCCATGTATGTGCATATAAACCTCAGTAACACTCCAGTTGCTGGTGAATTTGCAAAGAGCTTTTGTTTCCACAAGTGAAGCCTTTTTCTGTTGTGTGTTCTGTCCCTCTGCTGTGTGTAACCAGCTGCTTTGTGTGGCAGGTGGGAGATTCAAGAAGGAGATAGTGGTTGATGGCCAGAGCTACCTGCTGCTGATCAGAGATGAAGGAGGCCCTCCAGAGGCACAGGTGAGCCCCAAGCCTCCCTTCCCTTGTTTTTCAGAACTTCCTTTCAAAGAACTGGCTCTGCTTTGTTCTGCCCTGGCTCCTTCTCATCTTCCTGCCAGGAGAATTCCAGCATCACCCTCAGGTGGAAAAGATTTTGTCCAGCAAATGGTTGGGATTTCAGCTACGATGGATGGATGAGTGTGTGTAGTGAGTATTTGGGATTCTGACTGAGCCTGTGCAAGTCAGGATATCCAGGTCATTTACACTGAATTCCCAAGCATTGTGCTTCCCCTGGTGACACATCAGGATTTCACAGAAGCACAGGATGGTTTGGATGGCAGGCCCTTAAAGCTCATCTCATTTCACCCTGCCATGGCAGGGACACCTTCCACTGTCCCAGGCTGCTCCAAGCCCCATCCAGCCTGGCCTTGGGCACTGCCAGGGATCTGGGCACCCTGTGCCAGGGCCTGCCCACCCTCACAGGGAGGAATTCCTTCCCACCATCCCATTTAACCCTGCCCTGTGGCAGTGGGAAGCCATTCCCTATGTCCTGCCCTGCTCCAAGCCCTTGTCCCAAGTCCCTCTCCAGCCCTCTGGAAGGAGCCCTGAGGTCTCCCTGGATCCTTCTCTTCTCCAGGTTGAACACCCCCATCTCTCCTAGCCTGCCCAGGGCACTGGCTGTGGAGAAGACACTTGGGGGTTTGAGTGCTTGACCCTTACTCTGTTTTGAGTAAGACTTTGCTCATGTGCTGCTTAAATCACCTCAGATTTAACATCTGTGCTGTCTGCAGCAGCATCCTTGTCTTGGGCATCCTCCTCCTCCACCTCTCCTCACCTGGGCTCTGGCAGGATTTCCTGAGTGCTGGCTGCTGCTGCCTGGCTTTGCCCAGCTCTTCCAAGAGGGATCAGCTTCCAAACAAGCAATAATGGAGCACCAGGAGCTGCCAAACAGCTGAGGGGGAGCAGTGCCAGCAGCAGCAGCAGCAGCAGCTCGGGTCTGAATGCAGCAGCACAGCTCCAGGAGGGTGAGAGCGTGGGGGAAGGTGCCAGCACAAAGGGGAAGAGAAAAGACGAGGAGGAAATGGAGGCTCAGAGAGACATCCTGGAAGGAAGGAAGGAAGTCACAGGGCAGAATAAAGCACTGGCACATCTGGCAGCAGGAGCAACAAGGACAGCTCTGTCTGGGGCTGGCAGGGATTTGGCTGGAGCAGCCCCTGCTTTCCAGCCTCTGATGCTTAGAGAACATTCACTCATCTAAAATGTGAATAGTGCAGGTGCAAAGGTGCATGCAGCAATCTGAGATGGTTTGTGCCTGGCTTTGCAGAGCTCACAGGAGCTGGCTGCAGGCTGATGAACAGCACAGGGTGTGCTCCTGGGATGTGCCAGGTGAATTTGGGGCTTTGGCTGCTGTTGTCCAGTGGAAGGTGTGGACAACAGCCACTGGGCTGGTATGAGATGAGCTTTAAGGTCCCTCCAACCCAGACCACTCTGGGATTCTGTGGTGGCTGAGATTTGTTCTCCATCCTCGTGATTTGCTGAAGAGGTCTGAGGTGTCAGTGCTGTCTCACCTTTCAGCATGAGGCTTTCCTGTAAATTCCCGTTGGAGTTTTTGGGTGTCATTTCAAGTTACATGTCTATTAAAAATGTTTAATCTGTTCATTAATTCCTGCAATGAAAAGTTTGCTTGTGTGTTCATGAATAACTGGGATTGAATTCCACCTGCAGTAATTAAGGAGCTGACGTGGAGTTCTGGCTCTGGGTCATGGGTATTCCCCAGGTTACTGTCCCCTTCTTTTTGGCAGGGAGGGAGGAAAAACAAACTTCCCTAAAGTCTCTATTTGTGGGTCTATGATCTCTCCTTTCTTTGCCTAAGATAAAATGTTTCAAAGATGAAAATAATTCAATTTCCTATTGTAAAACCAAATTAACCTGGTGACTGACCTACAATGAGCTGTTGCATGTCAAGTTTTAAATTTCAAACTTCTTTTACAGTATGGTTTTGGGCTTGCCTTGAACTAACAGCTCTGCTCACTCACAGTAATAAGTCTGAGAGTGGATTTCTTTACCAGCAGCTGATTTATCCTTGTTTCAAGCCATTTCCTGCACAGTACTCTGGATGAGACATCCAGGGTTTCCAGACCTTGTGTTCCCCAAAATTCCTTTGGTTTCTTTGTAGCACAGGTCTGATCTCCACAAAGATTAAGCTGCATTTCAATATGAAAAGTGAAATAAGGACTTCCTGGAAATGTTTTGTGTCTGCACGAACTGCACAGTGTAAATCTGTGGAGTGTTTTGAAATAATCTTTATTAGAAGGCTGCTGTACACACTGCTCAAGCATTCAGAGGGTTTAGAGAGACTGTTGGCTTCCCAATGGATGCCTTAAGGACATTCCCAGTTGTTGGGAAGAGTCCTTGGCATAATGCTGCTGAGTCCAGTCAACAAAAAGCATTTTATAATGAGACCCAAGCCCACATCTCCCAAATAATGATGCTGCCTCCAGTTCCTGTGGTTTCATCTTCTGGTTTGAACAGTTGAACAGTGTGGTGGTTGACCTTATTCTGGCAGTGACTCTGCTGTGTGTTAACCAGCCCTGTCCATCCCCTCTGGAAGTTTGTCCTCCTGACTGTCTTGAAAACCTCAAAACAATTTTTTGGTCTATTTTTACACCATAACAGGACAGGCAGTGTTTGGTTTCAATACAATCATCATGAATATGCAGAGCCTTTCCCCAGTGAACCTCTGTGTTCAGTGTGTCCCCTGGCACGTTGTAGCAGTAATATAACAAAGCATGAAAATCCCCTGGCTGTAGCTTGTTTCCATTGCTCTGAATTTGGGTAGGAATGGAGTCACTTAGGGGAAAATAAAGGCAGTGAGGTAAGCTGGAGTTTTTCCTGGTGTCCTGTTCATGTTCACTGTTGAGTTAAATGTCTTCATTCACTTGAGAGCTAAGAGCTTCTCACTTGCATGGTAACTGAGGAGCACCTGCATGTCTCTCAGCAGGTTCCTGATGCCAGGAGAGCAGTTTGCTCTTCACTGAAAGCACAAGGAGGCCCTTGGTGCTGCTGCCTCAGCTGACAGTGTCTGTATGGTGGAGAATTGCAAGGCTCAGGTTAATGGGGTTGGGATGTGAGAGTTCCTAGCCATGCCTGTCCTGGCATGCAGGCAGATGGCAGCGTGGGGGCTCAGCCAGCTCTGCAGATGAGTGCTGCTCCTTTCAAATGCACAGAGCCAGCAGCCTCAGCCTGCTGTGTTTGCTGGGCATCAAACCCAGTGTGCACTCACAGTAACTGGTTACACAGCCCACTGAAGCAGGGCTGCTCATGTGGGGAAATGCCTTGTGTATCCCAGATCCTCATGGTGTGCAGGGTGATGACATTCATCATTTTAGCAGCTGATCCTGACCCTGTTGAGGCCTTTTTGTGTGTGAGTTTTTCTGGTGTGTATTTCCCTTGCAGGAAGGTAAGAACGTTTCTCTCTTGGTTTTCCTTCCTTCCCCCTCCTCTCTGCTCTTCTCACAGTTGGCCTTTCCCATTTTTCCCCTGCAGTTTGCCATGTGGGTGGATGCTGTCATCTTTGTGTTCAGCCTGGAGGATGAGGTCAGCTTCCAGACCGTTTACCACTACTACAGCCGCATGGCCAACTACCGCAACACCAGCGAGATCCCCATGGTGCTGGTGGGCACCCAGGGTAAGTGCAGCCCTCACTCCCAGCTGGAATGCTCTCAGCTGGCCCTTTCAGACCATATTGACTCTTTTAGGATGGCAAAGCCATGTCCTGTCCTTTCCCCCTTGCTACAGGGCTGTGGCATTGCAAGGACAGTGTTTGAGGTGAGGGGAAAATGTCCTGGCAGCCCGCTTGGAGAGGGAGAGTGTGGGACCTCAGCAGAGAAGAAAGAGGGGATGTTTAGGTCAGATATGCACAAGAAATTCTTCACTCTGAGGGTGGGGAGGCCCTGCAGAGGTTGCCCAGAGCAGCTGTGGCTGCCCTTGGATCCCTGAAGTGCCCAAGGCCAGGTTGGATGGGGCTTGGAGCAACCTGGGACAGTGGAAGGTGTCCCTGCCCATGGCAGGGGGTGGAACACAATGAGCTTTAAAGTCCTTTCCAACTCAGACCATTCCAGGATTCTATGGCTTGCAAGGCAATTTTAAATAATATTTTCAACGTGTGCTGGTGGTGGTGGTTTTCTTGCCCAGCAGGGAGATGCCCTCGCTGAATTTGGGCAGGTAAATCAGTTGTGTGGGGAGGTTCTGCAGCCAGACCAGTTTTCCATGAGCTTGGCAGTCTGGGAGGGTTCAACACCCTGGCATTGCTGAGAGGCAAAAGGGTGAGTGAGAGGTGGGAAACCTCCAGCAGCAGGGTAGGAGGCAGAGGTGAAGCCTGGCCTCAGGCTGTGACCCTGGGAGACCTCTGTAAATCAAGTAAAAATGCAGCTTTTTGCCACCTGAGCCCACCTGTCCCCCCAGTTTTTCCTTCTGAAATAGCAGCTGTCCTGAAGGGAAATACGGAGGGGAAAGGTACCCAAAATGTTTCAGTTTCTTTGGCATTTGAGTGGTTTTTTGAGTATTCTCTGCCTCCTTGTGCCAGCATAGCCCAGTAACATTTCACCAGTTTCCCATCCTGTGATTGGTTTGCTGCATTGGTGCAGCTGAGGCTGTTCTGTTCCTGACCATGGAATAATAAAGGTTGAGGAAAAAACTTTTAAATCACCAAATTCAGCTGTTCCCTCAGTACTGCCAAGGCCAGCATTCAACCATGTCCCTCCACACAACTTTTACGTCCTTCCAGGGATGGTGACTCCAGCACTGCTCTGGGTTGTCCAACCCTTTGGGCACAATTTGAGGCCATTTCTCCTTGTCCCGTCCCTTGGGTACAGAGCCCACCTGGCTGCACCCTCCTGCCAGGAGCTGTGCAGAGCCTGAAGGTCCTTCCTCAGCCTCCTTTTCTCCAGGCTGAGCCCCACCAGGTTGCTGTTGTGTGTTAGAGGTGTTGTGAATTGTTCTTGGTTCAATTTTGGGCATTCTCCCTGTCACTGTGTCCCAGTGGTTTTGGGGGTGTTGAAGCTTTTTGGTGTTTTTCAGCCACGTGATGAGGGAGCATTTGGCCTTCCCCTGCCTCCTGCCAGGGGTGACAGCACAGAGGGGATGTGTGGGCAGCAGGGAAGGAGGAATCACAGCCCAGCTGGAGGGAGGAAACAGATGATAAGAAGGAAAAGGGGAAGTAGGAACAGAAAAAGTCTTAAGACAGCAGAAACCCCACCAAAAAGCAGAAAGGAGCTACTTTGAAGGGCCACAGTTTGGGCTTGAAGCTGGAGTTGAAAAGGTGAAGGGGAAACATTTCTCCAACATTTTTATTTCTTTGTGCCCTTCTGACCCCCTTCTGGGATATGGTTTGGGGTATGGTTTTCCATCTCCTTCCTGTTACTTCCAGAAAAGGAAAAGTTCATTTTCTGTTGCAGCATTGATGCAAAGGGGATTTTTAAAAAAGGTGAAAATAATGCTAACTCTAGGAATAAGCATCAGGAAAAACCGCAGCTTTTGGTCTGTGTTTTACAGTGGAATAAAAGATTGAAATACATAAATACACTTGTTAAAATACATGTTTCAAATAAACCTTTCATATCATAGAATCCCAGAATGGTTCGGGATGGAGAGCACCTTAAAGCTCATTTAATTCCAACCCCGTGCCATGGGCATGGGCATCTTCTACTAGCCCTGGCTGCTCCAAGGCCTGTCCAACCTGGACTCGTTGGTCGTGTCAGGTATTCCTGGAATGAGATGTGCAATGAAATCTTTCCCACAGCATGAACACTTGCAGACGTTCTCCCCTGGCTTCCAAGGGCAGCTCAGTGCCCCAGGCTGAGCCCCCTTGGAGCCAGACTCAGGGGAGCTGTAGTGTTCTGGAGCTGAACCCTCCGGTTCCTTTCTGGGCACATGCTACCAGCGCCCTCTGCTGAGAAATGACGGGCTCCTGCCTTTCCTAATTGCTGCTCTATTTTTGTTAATTGGCTCTGATGAGGAGGTAATGACAGCAGCAGCTGAGGTCTGGTCCCGATGTGCCCGGGGCAGAGCCTCACACACAGCGTTGCAAGAGGCACTGAGTCCATGTTTAGGGGTTTTTTTAATGCTTCTTTCCCAAAGAACAAATCTGTGTTGCTGCTGTGGGTGGTTACAGATTTTAAGGAAGGCTTTCTGGGCAGCTGTGAATGCTGAAATTATTGCCTGTTGTAGAATCCCAGAATGGTTTGGGCTGAAAGGAACCATGCAGTGCCATCCCCTGCCATGGGCAGGGACACCTCCCACCCACTATGCCAGGTTGTTCCCAGCCTGGCCTGGAACACTTCCAGGCATGGGGCAGAAGAGTAGCACAATACTCCTGGGGAAAAAAAAAAATTCCTTTTCAAGGTCTGTTAATAAGATTATCACTTCAGATAATATCACCTTTGTATACAGAGTTCATCACTATGATGGAGTGGCAAGGAAGAAGCTTCTCCTTCGTCTATTCTGCTGTAAGGTTTTTTCAGCTCCTCTGGATAAGCTCTAGAAACTAAAATTTCAGCTTTCCTGAGAAGAAGCTCTTGGAGAGAATTACCAAGTATGATAGTTTAGAAAAATACAGTTTTTATCAGCTTTGCAGTATGTTCCCACAACATCTCTGGGTGCCTTTACAGCAGTTTGAGAAAGTAATTTACAATTAAGATGTATTTCTTTAAAATACATCATGTTCAATATTTCACACTCTATAAGTCACTAATACTTACAGAGATGTAAAAACCATTTGACATGTTTGTACTAATCACCCACTTGTTTCCCTAAATATATTTTACATCAGAGTTCATGCTCTTTCATGTGATTGTGTATTTTTTTTTTTTTTTGCAATGTCTGAGCTCAATATATGTATTTAAGGAAAGCAAAAAGCCTTGGAGGGTTTCCCCCTGGCTTTTAGAATCAGTGTACTGGTAATTTTAATAAGGAATTGTAAATCAGAGTGATGTACACCCTGTTTCATGGTTTGTATTTAAATTCACTGCTTGGTATCAGTCAATATGAGAAAAGCTGGCCTGAATTTGCACTAGGGGAGGTTCAGGTTGGATATTAGGGAAAATTTCCTCATGGAAGGGGTTGTAAAGCATTGGAACCATCCCTGGAAGCGCTCTAAAACCACGTGGATGTGGCACTGGAGGGCACGGGTCAGTGGTGACCGTGGGTTGCTGTTACACTCGGTGATCTCCGTGCTTTCTCCCACCTTCCCCACCCCTCCTGAGACTCTGTGAGCCCCAAGCTGGTGTTTCCAAGTGACCATTAATGGGTGTTTTCCCCCTGTGGCTCTGCAGATGCCATCAGCTCCACCAACCCCCGTGTCATCGACGATGCCAGGGCCAGGAAGCTGTCCAACGACCTCAAGAGATGCACTTACTACGAGACCTGCGCCACCTACGGGCTCAACGTGGAGAGAGTCTTCCATGACGGTACCGCTGCCCTCGGGCACCCAGCACACCACCCCACCCTCGAGCTGTCCTCTCTGAGTAGTGACCCTTTGGGATAGCTCCGAGATTTGCCTGCTCAGTTAAAGAAAACCCTGATTTTTGGGCATTTTTGTTGTGTTTTCTAAGAGAGCTCCTCAGCTTTCTAAGATGACTCCTTAACACATCACATGTGCATGATGTGTTCCCCACCAGCACCTTTAGTCTCAAGCATCTTAAGCTATTTTTAGTCCTTATTTAATTTTCAGTTTTCTTTGGTGCTTGCTTTATGGTAGCAAAGTTTTCTCTGCTTTGGTTTTAGTGCTCGTGGAGAGGCTGAGGGGCTGTTTGTGCAGAGTAGCTGAAAATGCGACGTTTGAGCACTGTAATGTTCATGGGGTGTTAAAAATGGAGAGCTAGTTGGGAAGGAATTGTTCCTGTGAGGGTGGGCAGGCCCTGGCACAGGGTGCCCAGAGCAGCTGGGGCTGCCCCTGGATCCCTGGCAGTGCCCAAGGCCGGGCTGGATGGGGCTTGGAGCAGCCTGGGACAGTGGAGGGTGTCATACCCCAGCAGAGGGTGAGCTTTAAGCTCCTTTTCAACCCAAACCATTCTGGGACTCTCTGAGAGTCCTGTGTAGGGCTTTTGATCCTTGTGGGTCCCTGTGAGATCAGGATGTTCTATAATTCCGTGGTCCTTGAGTTGTATGAGATGGGATCTGTGCCCCCTCTAGTGGAATTGCAATCAAGTGTCCTGGGGCTTGGCTGGCTTCTCTTCTCGCCATGCTCCTCTCGTAGCTGAATGTGTCAGCCCCTCATCACAGCAGCTTTCTCTGTCTAAAAACCTCCTTAATTAATTAAATTTTAATGCTTCTCAGAGCCCCTGGTTCTGGGGGTTTTTGTTGCCAGCTTCCCATTGCAAAGTCCTGCTCTGCCTGTGCTTACATGAGGCAGTGTCACAGCAGCAATAGGGCGTGAAAAGATACTTCAAATAAAAAAAAAAAAAGGCAAAAATACCAATTTTTATGTGGAATAAAAAGGAGATATATTCTAATGTTTACATTCGAGGGGAAAAAAAAAAAGTGGTAATTTTTGCGTGGGACAAAAAGAGTTAAAACATTTGTACATTTTATGTGGAAAATACTGACCTGCACCTCTTTTTTACCCATGCTGTTGATCAGATTTCAGAGAAGAGCATTTCAAGCTGCATCTTCTTGCATTGCTCCCTGTTTTCTGTTGAACCAGTTGCAAAAATTACTGTTTTGACTGCCTAGATTTTCTATATTGATTAGGAGTTTCAAAGAGCCATTAGGGGGTTTTGTTTAGCACATTTATTTTGGAGTGCTGGCTATAGTTAGATTGTTAATTATATATTCCAAGTCCTGGTGTTTGTGGCTCTGTCTGCAGCCTCCTCCTTGGGTTTTTTTTCCCTTTTCTCAGAGATTTGGAGAGAGAAGGCTCTTGGCACAAAGCTGGTGTGATAAACTTGTAAGCTTTCAGGGGGCTCATTTGTCTCTCTTTGGTGGTAAGAAAGAATTGACAGGGCTCATGTGTTTTAAGAAATATCAGGGAGTTGTTTTGCCCTGGTGGCAGCCAACCAAGTCTTTAATATTTGCCAGCTAATAGGATTAGAAATGCTTCTGTATGAATGGGTTACACTTGCCAGACACGTCTGGGACCTAATCCAATTCCTGATAATTTTTGCTGTTTGTTTCAGCAGGAAACAAAGCAACTTCTTAACCCCATTAAATGGGGGGGTATGAATGAGCAGTGCAAGCTGTTAGTAGGGAGCACTTGATTAAATGTCTCTTGGTTTGTGCTGCTCTGGGGTGTTCAGGTTCAGCATAGCTGTAATGGTTTTTTTGTGGTTCACATTAGTGGGATAATGGAAGGTGTCCCTGCCCTGGGAGGGGTTGGAACAAAATAAGCTTTAGGGTCCCTTCCCATCCAAACCATTTTGGGATTCTCTGATAAAAAGAGAAATAAAATTCATCTGAGGATGTTCCAGCCTGCAGACTTTTCTTCCACACACACCTGGTGGGTGTGGACACCAGTTCCTGGTTTGGGCTGCTTTGTTTGCAAGCCTATTTTAAAATCTCTTTTCTGGTTTCTGTGTTGTGCCTTGCTGTGATGTAGACATACCTTTTGGAGGAAGAAATTGGAAATGGCATTGAAGAGCCTTTTACTCCTTCATTGCACACATTTTAGAAATTAAATTTCTAATTTGTCCCCTGCAAGCAGCTACTGAACTTAGTGGTCATCTGTTACGATTCTTCTGTGATAACTCATTTCCCGTTTTCTCCACAGCTGAGTGGGAAAATAATTTAACTTGAATGATTATTGTTATTATGAAAATGCTACTTTATTCTCGAGTTAAATCCAAATACCTCATTTCCAACGCTTCATTACAGCTGATAAGCTCACTATTGATTGTAACAGAGATGGAATCATAGAATCACTTGGGTTGGAAAAGGCCCTTAAGATCATCAAGTCCATTGGTTCATATTTTGTGAGAGGAAAGCTGAGTAAAGTGAAAGCCAAAGTCCTCCTTCACATTCTGCTGTTTTAGAGGCTGTTTTTTAACCTTTAGCTATGTCCCACTGAGGTTTAATCTCTCATACTGTTGGGAAGTAAAACCTGAATTTCAGGCTGAAGTAAAAAAGAGGAGTTCCGTGTTTCAAGGATTTAGTTTAGTAATATATCCAACGTTGGAGGATAATAAATCCTTTCTTATTTTTGGTGTATTAAATAGTTGAACAAAATTGCATTTTAAGAATTAGATAAAAGCTAATAAGATCCATTTTGCTTCATATTCCCAATTAAGAATTAGAGATTTTTTTCCCCCCTGCTTATCAGAACGGATTCTATCAATGACATTGAAAATGATTATTTTAATACTTCTTGTCAGCACAGTATTGTAATGACTGTGTACTGCCCCAGGATGCCTTTTTAATGGCTTCTTGAATTAGCTTGATGTACCATTAATGCATGAGAATTGCTTTTATTTCTGTTCATGGTGTATTCAGAACCACACATCTTGCCCTGCTTTATGTTTGGATTTTCCCTGACCCATTTAGCTGTGGGCCATGCGAGTCTCTGACACCGCAAAGGAGCAAATGTTCAAATATTTAGAGGATAAAATTTTACTATCACAGGGTTTGAAACAAAAGGGTTTGAGTCTAACTTGGGTTCAGAGTTGAGTCTCTGTAGCTCAGCAGTTCAACCAAGGGGGTTTTACCTCATCTAGTTGGCTGTAACACCCAGATTTTGATCTAATATTGCCCAAAATAACAATAAACCTGTGAGTATTGAGGCAGGAGTTGCAGGTATGTGGTGGCAGAGGCCACTGCTGCCTCACAATTTGCACTTTGATCTGGTGCTGCCAGTATTTTTGGATGATTATTTGCAAATTAACTAGTCTTTTATTAAGGAACGTGTCCACTCTGTGCAAAAAAATCTACCAGGATATTTTATTTCCAGATCCAAATAGTATTTAGTGTGGTGTTGAACAAAGGTGTCTTAAAAGGAGAACTTCAAAGCACCATTTCTCTGTTAAGGAATGGGAGATGACAAATTAATCCTGCTGGCATCGAGGGGAAGGGCTGTCACTTGCCATCAGCATTATCAAGTCAGCTTTTATAGATGTGTTTTCATTAGGAAATGTTCATCAGCCTAATGGGAAGTAAATAAAAAGGAAGTAAATGGGACCCATCCTGACAGCTGGTTTGGGAAGATCAATCTGCACTTTGGCACTGGAGGTGGCCTGAGGGATTCTCTGCTTGGGGAGCTGGGCTGGTGGGGACCCAGTGCAGGGCAGGATGAGCTGTGGTTCCTTCAGCTCGGGATTGCCTTGGATTTCCTTGGATTGCCTTGGGTTTCCTTGGAATTCTGTGGATTGCCTTGGGTTTCCTTGGGTTTCCTTGGATTTCCTTGGAGGTTTGGCTGAGGCCTCCAGGAATGTGGCACCTGCAGTGATGAGCTTCAGGATGGTCACACATGGCCTGGATCAACCTGCTGACTCTTCCATGCTTCACAACCGCTGGGAAATCGATGTTTTGGCTGGTTAGATATTTGTATCTTCCTGGTTTGTTTGTTTCACGTTTTTCTAATGAGAAAGTGACGTGAGGGAGTCAATTTCTTTTCCTCAACATCATAGTTTAGCCTGGAACAACAAACGCTCAAGCCGCGTTCATTTTAAACCCCCCCGTTCATTTTAAGTCCTTTCAGTTTTAAGTTCGTTTTGAGGCGTTTGTTTGAACGTAAAATTAACGTTTTGATTTTATTAATCCTCGGGAATAACGGAGCGCGGCGGGAGCGGCCGCCAGGGGGCGCCGGAGCCGCGGCGTGAGGGACCCATGAGGGGCCCGTGATGGCGGCGGCGCCGCGGAGCCCTTCGGGGACATTCAAACGTTCCAAAATCGGCTGGGAAAAAAAAAAAAAACAAAAAAAAACCGTAAAAATCTGGTCACCTTCGTCTTTGAGGTGTTTCTGTTTGTGTTTTATTCTGAACTTGCTGCAGCTTTACCCTTGCTCATGCTTTGCCCTTACACTTAACTTTATCCTTCCTGCCTGCCTGTAACTCTTATGGGCCATTAATAAATGAGAAGATTTAGTTTGGAAACAAGAATTTCACTCGACCTGTAACTCTTATGGGCCATTGAACAACAAGAAGATTTAATTTGGAAACCAGAATTTCACTCCACCGTTCTTTGGGTTATTTTGATGGCTGTTTTTGTTTGAACAGATATTTTTTTCTGGTTTCCAGATAATCCCTCAGCCCCATTCAGGAGATGACAAGCTCTGGTGCCATAAATCAGACTGCATGTTGTTGTAGCAAGGCCCAGTGTGAACTAGCAGGATATTAACCAATATCCAGATATTAACCAATATCTGAAATTTATATAACACAGGCTTGAAATGAGCTGTGTGAATTGAGCATTGCCTGGTGAGACAGGTGTGAGGAAGCCTTCATCCTGGGGAGCAGTTGGCATCAGTAGGATTGGGCTGGAAAATGGATCCATGTCCTTGGATTTCTATTTTCTGACTGATTACCAAATTTCACATTTTACACATTACCATTCAAAAATCTTTTTCTGTTGTCCCTGAGAACTTAATAGGTCTCTGTGCAGTTCCCCTCGTGCTTGGTGCTGTCCAGTGTTGCTGCCATGCTGTTTGGTGGGCACAGACTTCATCTTTTTGCCAATTTTTGGGTGAAAAGTGCAGCAACTTTGCAGGCTTTGAGGACATTGAGACTGGTACTGCTCTATCAGGTTTTTCAACACTGCACCTGGATCCACAAATGTGTGAAGGAACGAAAAGAGGTTTTCCAGTGACTCGTCTGCATCCATTTTTTCAAGCTTGGAATAAAATAATGGGATGAGGAGCTGTACTCCAGGGTATGGAATTTTAAAAGTGCTACAATGAGCATCGAGGAATAGAATGATTTAATGCCAGTAAAAGTTCCAGAGAGGTTTTGATTTTAGCTCTGATGTGTCATTCAGTAGGTGACTCGTAGAAAACCATAATGTCTTGCAGAACTTTTTATGTGACTTTTAATTTTATAGTGGTTATTTCATGGCACTTCCTTTAAGTCTTAATTTGAAGTGTATGCAGTAAGGCAGGTTACTCAAAACCTAGAGCAGAGCTGCTGATTCTCTGCAATAAGTAACAGCTGTTAAATTTTTTGGAGAGCACAATAAATGCAAGACCTAGTTCAACATTGATGAATTCTTCATTAAATGGCAGCAAGAATGTTGATCAACATCTCCTCAAAATGCAAAAGAATTCAGGTTTTCAGTAGTGAAGATTCAGAATTAGTCCAGTAAAGTCATATTCTAGAATGTAAACTCTTAATTGAAATCCTGGGGCAGGAAACAAGGTGGTTGTTTGGGGGTAAATTGCGGGTTTTTTTTTTTAATTTTACATGAGAGAAGAGGCAGAATCAGTGTGTTTGACAGACTCATGTGTGTTGTGCTTGGCAGATAAAGTGTTATAAACACATTTGTGGAGTGTCTGGCAAGCAAGTAGGAATTGTTTCCTAGAAACAGAAGCAAAAAATTCTGGAAGAAGGAGGAAGTTTGAAAATTCCTTATTTTTCAAACCTCTGCTTTTCTCAGTAAAGACACCAGGAAAGGCAGAACAGAAATAAGCCATAAATAAATGTTGTCATGCTGCAGTTCCTGGTGGAGCTGAAAGCAGCAGTGACAATTTCTGCCATTCTTTTGGAGCCAAGGGAGCTGAACAGCAAACTGACAGCACAGCAGAGCTGCTGGCAGGGCTCAGGCACGGGCTGTGTCCAGAGGGGAGGCTTTAAAAACAGACAAAATGAAATTCTGCTTGGTGATACCTGTGAGTAGAGGTATGCTTAGAGTGAGGATGCTTTGGCTGCTGCAGAGGGAGTGACCACAAGGTTAGTGAGGGCCAGGAGGGGCTTCAGCAGAGCATGACCCCCTCAAAGTGCCAGTTTGTATTTGCTTTATCACAGCCAGAACCTTTATCATCCTCATGCCTGCTTTATTTCTGAGTGTTCTGTGTAAACTGTGCCTCGTTTGCTGCATTTTGGGGGATGCTCTGCTTTGCCCAGCATATCTCTGCCTCTCTTCCTGCTCCTGTGCTCTTTGTTACACTTCTGTGATTGTGGTTTGATCATTTAATCTGACATATTGACAAATCTTAAAACCCATACACCTCATCTGCCACTTTGTTTTCTACAGCTTCTCCAGCAGGCCTTGACATACAGAGGGCAGCATGAAATAGCTAAAGCTTGATTTTTCAATTTTTTTTTTTTAGTTATCCTCAATATGTCTTCCCTTGGCTGTTGGTTTTAAGTGTCCTTTGTGGATTTCTGTTTAAATTTGCTTGCAAAAAAAAAAAGGAAAAATAAAAAAAGCTTTGCTGGCTTAATATTGATGAATGGAAGATGAAGAGCTAACCCACGAGATGTGTTGTGTGAAGACAGAAAGGGAAGGCAGAATGCCCTTTCTGTAACTTCATTCTGTTCTCGATGTGTTTAGCAGCATTTATTAAAGAGAATCCCACTTTGCCCCCTTATAATGAAGAGATGCTTTTGTCTGAGCTATCAAACGTTTAAAACTGGTGTAATAAACATAATCCTTTTGTAGCCTCCTCTGTTGTGCAACAAACACATTTCTAACATCAAAGTTGATTATTAGCATAGCTGCTTCCTCAGAAGCCACTTCCGAAGCAGCGCATTGCAAATCGCTGCCTTTCAGCTAATCCCCATGCATATGCAAATCCCATCGAGCTGTTTGCTCAGCCCGGATTAGCGGCGTGGATTCAGCTCCAAAAGCCTCCCTGGATGCGGGGGGTGCAGTGTGGGGCAGGGCACACAGTGCTGGCATTCCCCTCGGAATTCCTGCACCAGCAAACCTCCAGCCGAGCTTAGGAGATGCGTTTTTCCTTCCTCCTTCTCTATAGAGAATCTTTAATTGTGTATGATGAACTTGGAAATGGAGGGTTAGGTCTGATGAGGTGGTGCTGCACAAGGCAAATGTTGCCCACCAAAGCTGGGGCTTCTTCCTCTTCCTGTAGAAGAAAACCATTGTGTGGTTTTGGTCAAATATCTGTACAACTTTATCTGTAGGCTCCTCCTCTCATTTCAGTTTCTGTTGTTGGCCAGTCTTAAACACTGAGACTTGTTCTCTGCATCAAACTCTTCCCTTTTTGCTTTTCCTTCTCTTTTACTCTTCACTCTTCCTTTTCTCTTTACTGGAGTTCTGTGCGAGCCAGACACAGCAAGGTCAGGTCGTGCCTGCTGCAGGATCTGGTCAGTATTTTGTGGAAAAAACAAAATCCAGCTCAAAATCATTTTGTACAATGCAAAATCTTGCTGCAGGATCTGGTCAATACTTTGTGGAAAAGACAAAATCCAGCACAAAATCATTTTGTGCAATGCAAAATCCTGCTGCAGGATCTGGTCAGTGTTTTGTGGAAAAGACAAAATCCAGCACAACGTCATTTTGTATAACTCAAGAGATGAATCTGCAGCACTGAGCTGTTTTTGAACAGCTTCTGTAGATTTTGGGTACTTCTTTAACTTGGTCTTTGCAGAGGTACCAGTCTGGGATCTATGTGGACTTGTTTCAGCAGTGCATGCTGTGTTTTGGTGAGGAAGCAAGCTCAAATCAGGGAGGAAAATTAGCTGGCAGATGGATGGGACTGCATGTGCTGCCTCAGTTATGAAAACGATCCCAAATATTAAATGTGAACACAGGGGCTCAACATGTTTTATTAAAGGGTTAGGAAAACCGGGGGACTCTTATACTTCTTGATGTGGCACTTGGAGATGTGGTTAGTGGTGGCCTCGGCAGTGCTGGGGTAGTGCTTGGACTGGATTTGAGAGAGCTTTTCCAGCCTAAAGGGTCCTGTGATTCCTGTGATCCCTGACAGTTCCCACATGTGACTTCACTTCGGTATTCCCTGCAACTTTCAAAACTTCAAATTAAATTTTTAATACATTCTATCTCTGATAGAAGACATTTTTTGGAACATATTTGTCCTCTGTGACAAGTGCATTCCCTCAGCAGCCTCTGTGGAGTGCTGACTTATGGTCTTTAGTTCACAAATTATTATAAAGCTGGTACATGACTAAAATTGACTAGTTTTGTTAATAAATGTGTGAATGTTTGTTCCTTTTAGTTTCAGCACAAGATCCTTTGATGTCTGGTAACTTCTGCACTGTCTCAACTTTGAAAAGGCTGAAGGTGGCATATCAGAGCCACAGAACTAATTTTAATTTAAGGCAGAGGTTTGTTTTTCTTGGAGCTCTATCTGCACTTAATGAAAGAACGTTATTGGCAGATGCTGAGGAAATATTTTTTCCCATAGAAAATTGGATTTGGGGCATAAAACTTGTTAATGTTAATAAAGACAGGTCATTACTGGTCTCAAGTCAGCTATGCAAACTGCAGGAGATGGAGTGCTGCCGGTGGCACTTGTGCTGCTGCTCCTTGGGTGTGAAACAAGCCCTGTGAGGAGTAAATCAGCCCGAGTGGAGCGCACACACAATGGCCTCACTGCCATCATTTATGCCCCTCCTGGTGCCTGATGCGCTCACTTGTGTCTTAGGCTGGTAATTTACAGTCTCCCAGAAAGGTGTGTTTAGATTTAAGCTGTGCAATAGTGTAACTAATGAGAAATAGAGGGGAATTTATAGCACTCGGTGATTGACTGGCCAAGTACCTCGACATTAATTGAAATCTGAGGACTCCCAGCTGTCTTTCAGTTAAAAAAAAATTAAATAGGGGGAAAAAATTTTTTTTGGAGTAGTGAAACTATTGCTTTGTAGCATTTCTGGAGAACATGGCGGGGGTGAAAAGGTGGGGTTCCCTGAAGAGTGGAAGGGCTGGTTGCTACTCACCTGCAGGCACTGGCTGATCTGCGCCCTGGCACTATCACTCAGCTTTTACAATCCCACTGTGCCTTCAGTTGTCTTTCCCTGGGAGTTTGGCCCCAGTTCCACCTGGAACTGGCTGTGGAGTCAGCACTTTGTGCTGCTGTGCCCTAACAGAGGCACTCAGGCCTAACTGTTGTGTGACAGATGATCAGGATAAATACTCGGCGTTAATCTCTCACTGTTTAACCAGAGCACACAGCTCTCTCCTCTGCTGTCATCCTCTAAATGCACCATTCTTGTGGAGCTCAGTCTTGTGAAAATGTCTAAATTTTCCCATTAAGTGCTTAAAAAGTAATAAAACTAAAGCCATTAGCCTTCACTCGTCAGATCTGTATCAAGAGAAATATTCTTGGGCGCCATAAATCTGATCAAGTGTTCGACATTTATATCATTCGACTTCATTCTCTGGAAATGGACCTTTGAAGGTAAATTGCATTAAGTAGGGCAGTTTAAATTTTTAATACAATCTTATTGTAACTGTTAGCAAATGATTAAAGTGCAAAGGGGGGGCTTACGTGTTTTGGGAGATTTATGTGAAATGCTCCATGATGCTTCTGCTCTGGCAGGGAACTGCTTTTGTGACAGCTGGATGTGCATAAACCCACATACCCAGAGGATTTTTAGCTTGTAGTGGTGGAGGAGATGCCTTCCTATGTGCTGCTGGATTTCTGGAGGGTGTTTTGGGAGCAGGGTTTATTCCACCTGCACTGTGGTGTTGGTAACACCGCTTAACACTTTTTCCAGCAGGCCTCTGTGTGCCTGAGAGGTGGATTGTGATAGCTCAGTGGGCAGCGAGCTCATGGGCTGAGGTGGTTTATTTAATCTTATTTAGGTGCTTGGTGGTCTGTTTTGAGGGAGGTTTTTCTTTAAAGGACAAGAACATTCTCTAGCTTGAGTTTGGTGAACAGCCTGGATAAGCTGTGCTTCAGAAGCAGTGATGTGTTTGTGCACCTTTTTTTGGTGTTTCTGTCATAAACCTGGTTCCTCTGTTCTGAAGAGAATGCTGACATCTTGAGGAATAGTATTTCTGAATATTTAATGTGAAAAAAGTGATATTTGTTCAAAGTATTAGGTGATTATAACTTTTTTCTTAGATACTCCAGCAATCATGGCCCTTGCTTTGGAACCAGCTGTGCCCTGTCTGGATGTAGCTGTGTGATCTCATGGTGTGGTTACACCTCTGACTTCAGACTTTGATTTGCTGGGTTACAATTTTGTGTCATTTTGGCAGTTTCAAAAAGAAAACCATTGATTTTTCTGGTTTTTTGGTGAGCTTTTTCTTTAAGTTGAGTTAATAGAACCATCTGGATGAGGCATGAGTTAAGTTGTATGTGATTCAGTCAATGTGATTAGTTTATTTCTTTCTAGAGGGTTGGTTGCATCTGAGATGCACTGCCAGAACAGCAGCTTTCTGTCACTGTGTCCTTCTCTGTGCTCTGTTAGTTGGGTGTGCAGGACTCTTCAGAGAGCAGAAATGTTCTCTATGAGAGCAGTCATTTGGTGGTGTGTGCCCCAAGGTGGGCTTTTCATGAAGCTGCCTCAAAATGGGAGTAGGAAATGACTCACTAAGGTGGCAACATCCTGAAGATCATATAATTTTCTGTTACTTAAGCCTATGGTTTGATATGATTTAAAAGCAATTCTGTGTTTTGACATAGAATTAAATACATTAAATTATTATTTCATACAATGTAATTATTACATTTAATGTTATCCTTAAGAATATTGTTCTTAAAGAGTAATTAACAACTCAGTTGCTTCCTTTATGGACATTTTACAAAACACATCAATTTTACAGCATTCTCTTTGAGTCTTTTCAGTTTGACTTTTTTTCTTGTTTCAACTTTTTTTTTTAATCTTTGCATTTAAAATCATAACTCTATGTGGGATACAACAGGATTTATGACTTTATTCTGCCCTCATGGAAAGGTCAGCAGAGCTCCAGGTAAATCCATTTGCAGGAGACTTCACCTGTGTGTCTGGCACAATGTTCCCCTTAAGTCCTCAAGTTGTTTGCTTCTACTTGTAGCACAGCTGAAGCAGTGAAGAAAACACAGGTTATTTTTAAATTGCTTCAGATGCCAGGTTGTTTCCAGTGGATTTATTGGCATATTTGCTTACCTAGGCTTGGAAGGCAGTGATTTGCATGGAAGTTGGGAATAAGTGATGTGCAGTGTTAATTAGAGTTACCTGTGGAGGAAAAAAATATGTGTTGGCATTGATGAAAGATATTTAATACAGAGCCTGATTTACAGCTGTATTTTCATATCTTGTAAGACAAGGTTTAAGAAGCAAAGATTTGTTAACCAAGCACTTTGTCCTGTAAAACTTCCTAATGCTTTTGGTGCCTTGCACTACAGATTTATGTCTTTTTGGTCAATTGGACTTTTCACTTTTGGTCATTGAGTTTTCTCCCAGCAAGTCCCAGCACAGGCTGTCAGAGCATGGAGGGGTTTGTGCTCAGTGCAGAGCAGGAGCTCTGGTGTGACTTCACAGTGGCACCACTTCTTCAGGGCAAAATAACTTTGCTGCACCTGGCCAGGAATTAGCTGGATAAATTGCCATTTCCAAACCCCAGCTTTAGAATTGTCCAGCACTCATTTCTCCATTACACCTGACATGTGGTATGCCAAGCTCTCCTGCTAAACAGAAGAATCTAAAGGTTGTTTAGCCTAGAAAATTGATTGAATTTTAAATAACAGGCACAATGGCCTTAATAGTGGCTACTTACATGAATGTTTCCCATTTGGAAGCATTTGTGGTTAAGGCTTGCTCTGGTAGTTATTACTGCCTCTCCTGCAGTATGTAATTGTGGAATAAATTTGCTTTTATTGAACCCTTACTTATCCTGTAAACATGGAATATTAAGCTAAAAGGCAGCTGCTGTAAAAATGTAAGCTGCTGTATATCCTAACGTCTTTCACTTGTGTTTTTTAAGGTATAAGCACACACAAAAAATTTTGCTCACACAAAAATCCCAATTTTGCAATGTTATTTTTTCCCCAAGTAATTAAAACAGGTATTTATTTAAACAAGGGTTATCCCTGCTGATGTTTTTCACTCAGCTGTCAGCATTCCACCTTCAACTGAAGGCCATTTTCTGTCTGCCCATCAGTGAAGGAAAATTTCCTGCATTCCCGTCTTTTTCACAAGTGGCAGGTTTTAGCTGAACCTGCTGTTTACTCCTTCTTGGACGTGCAGAGGAGATGGATGGCGTTACACAGGTTTTGATGAGAAACCAGTTTTGATTTAAATTAGTGGTAATTGGAGAACTGAGTGTTTGCATCTCCTAAAATATGCAGCACCCTGGACTGTGATCACTAAGAAGAGAAATGGCACCAGATGTTACGGGTCTTGTATGCCTGGAGTCTGCCCTTTTAATACTCCAAGCTTTTCTTAGTTGAGCAATTTAAATGTATAAAAAAGAGCACAGGAAGAGCTGTATTCCCTGTCTTTTGGGAATGAAAAGTGATCAGACTGCTGGTACCTCTGGGTGTTTTCCAGGATCCACCTTAGGAGCAGGGAGAGATCAGGTCTCAGCCTGGATGAGGTTTCCCTCCACTCATCTCTGGGGTGCTGCAGAGTTCTCAGTTTTATGAGATGTGGGACTGGAGCAGACTCTCACCTTGTGCCTTGAACTCCTCCTAGGGAGTATTTTCCTCTGAAGTCTCTGCCTTTCTCATCCTTGTCCTTGGATGGAGCTGTGCTGATGAGGTTGATGCCTCAGGTTTGAGCTTTTCTATTTTTCAGATTCTGTGCTGCTTTAGTCTGAGCTTCCATTAGGGGATGCTGAGCTCTGTGCACAGAGCAGGGAGACAAAACAATTCCTGCTCCAGCTGGGGACCAAGGACAAATGATCCAAATCTCAGGCCCAAGAGCACAAACACTGTGGGCTGGAGAGAGAAAAACAAGAAGGATGAGATTTGATAACCTAAAGCTGTAATTGGACAATTAACTCCAATATGCAAATGGAGCAGAACTGATCAAAGTGAGAGATCCTGTGACCAGTTGTCCATTTTGTGGCCATTTTGGTTCATCTTGGGTGCAGCCCTGGCCGGGCTGTGTGCTGCCCAAGGTGTGTCCATTGAGAATATCCTTTTAATCAATCCCTACTTTATTCTGTAACTCTGTCTGGCCTCTGTTCTAGCTCAGCCTTCACAAGGCATCAAGGTGGAGTAGGAGCTGGTGTGTGAGCAGCTCTTGGAACCAGGGCAGACAGCTCTGTCAGGGCAGCTCCTCTGGCACCAGCCTTCCTAAGGGGGATGAGCTCCCGAACAGAGCACTAGGGAGGAGCCAGTTCCTTATGGAGGCACCACCCTCATCCTCCCCAAGGGAATTCAGTCCTCTTCTCCTCATCCCCAGGGAATTCAGTCCTCTTCTCCTCATCCCCCAGGGAATTCAGTCCTTTCTCCTCATCCCCCAGGGAATTCAGTCCTGTGCTCCTCATCCCCCAGGGAATTCAGTCCTGTGCTCCTCATCCCAAGGGAATTCAGTCCTCTGCTCCTCATGCCCAGGGAATTCAATCCTGTGTTCCTCAGCCCAAGGGAATTCAGTCCTCTGCTCCTCATCCCTCAGGGAATTCAGTCCTCTGCTCCTCATCCCTCAGGGAATTCAGTCCTGTGCTCCTCATCCCAAGGGAATTCAGTCCTCTGCTCCTCATGCCCAGGGAATTCAGTCCTCTGCTCCTCATCCCCATGGAATTCAATCCTGTGTTCCTCATCCCAAGGGAATTCAGTCCTCTGCTCCTCATCCCTCAGGGAATTCAGTCCTCTGCTCCTCATCCCCAGGGAATTCAGTCCTGTGCTCCTCATCCCTCAGGGAATTCAGTCCTCTGCTCCTCATCCCTCAGGGAATTCAGTCCTGTGCTCCTCATCCCCAGGGAATTCAGTCCTGTGCTCCTCAGAGTGGGAGGGCTTTGCTTGGGAAAATGAGTTGTGCTCACTGTTTCCTTTGGAAAATGTAATTTTGTGGAGATCACAGAATCACAGAATCACAGAAGTTCAAGACTGGAAGAGACCTATAAGATCATCAAGTCCAGTCGATGCTCTAACTGTTCACTAGATCATGGCAGCAAGTGCCACATCCAGTCTTTTTTTGAATTCTTCAAGGGATGATGACTCCACCACCTCACTGGGTAAATGATTCCAGTATCTGACCACTCTTACTGTGAAATATTTGCTTCTTAATTCTAACTTACATCTCGCTTGACGCAGCTTGAGACTGTGTCCTCTTGTTCTATCTGTTATCGCCCGGAGAAAGAGACCGACCCCCAGCTCACCACAGCCACCCTTCAGGAAGTTGTAGAGAGCGATGAGGTTGCCCCTGAGTCTCCTTTTCTCCAGGCTGAACAACCCCAGCTCCCTCAGTCGCTCTTCGTATGGCTTGTGTTCCAAGCCCCTTATTAGTCTCGTTGCCCTCCTCTGGACACGCTCAAGTAACTCGATGTCCCTCCTAAAGTGAGGGGCCCAGAACTGGATACAATACTCCAAGTGAGGCCTCACCAGTGCCGAGTACAGGGGAAGAATGACCTCTCTGTTCCTGCTGGCCACTCCATTTCTGATACTGGCCAGGATGGCATTGGCCCTCTTGGCTACCTGGGCACACTGCTGGCTCATATTCAATCGACTGTCAACCAGCACCCCCAGGTCCCTTTCCACCTGGGCACTATCCAGCCATTCCGTCCCCAGCTTATATCGGTACAGGGGGTTATTGTGGCCGAAGTGCAGTACTCGACACTTGGACTTATTGAACTTCATCCCGTTTGATTCTGCCCATGCATCTAACCTTTCCAAATCTCTCTGGAGAGCCCTACACCCCTCAAGCAGATCTACACTCTTTCCCAATTTAGTGTCATCAGCGAATTTACTAATAAAAGACTCTAAGCCCTCATCCATATCATCAATAAAAATGTTGAACAAAACTGGCCCCAACACAGACCCCTGAGGGACACCACTGGTGACTGGTCGCCAGCTGGATGTGACACCATTCACCACCACTCTCTGGGCCCGGCCATCGTTCCATGTGCAGCTCCCGGCTGTCCTGCTCAGGGCTCCCTGAAAGCCTCGTGGGCAGGCAGGGAGCAGGAGATGCTGAGGAATGAGTGGGTTTTTCCCTAACAAAAAGCAGCGTTTGGGATGGAAGTGGCAGGGGTGGGAAGGTTAATTTTGTTGTGGTGAGCTAGGTCAGGCATGGAAGGAGAGGCATTCAAGCCAGGAGCTTTCCCTCCCAGCTCAGAGTGGGAATTTCACATGCTTTTAATTATCAATGCCTTCAAGCAGCATACAACTCCCAGTCATTCTGGCTCGTGGAATTAAATTTAAATGTATGAAAAATAAGCGTCAGTCTCCCTCCAAGGCCAAATATTTGCTAAATATCAGTTTCTCTTTGTTTACAACTCTAAGTATCCATCGCATATCCCTGTTTGTTTGCAGAAGAGTTCTTGACTTTGCACATGAATTTTGTTTAGCTTTTCATTCTTCTGATATATTAAAATAAAATCTGTCCCAAACTGATAAATAGAGTATGTAAAAGTACAAACAATTCAACTGATTTTTAAAAAGAGTTGAAATGCTTCTCAATCTCTGGATTATTTTTGATATCTGCCATAGATTAAGTTGGTATTCATCTGTTTTAGAAATATTTTTAGAGAGTATAAAATTCAAATATTGTGTTCAGAAGCAGCTTGGGACAACAATATTTCTGCTTTCTTGAATTTTTTATTCACTTTATAGAACATCATTGTTCTGACAGAGTGAGGAGCTGAGAAATTTGGGGTGAATAACGGTTTATTTTGACCTCACCTGTGTCCAGTTTGAGCATAATGATGTGGAGTTGCTGGAGTGAGTCCAGAGGAGGCCATGGGGATGCTCCAGGGTTGGAGCCAGGCTGGGGGTGCTCACCTGGGGAGGAGAAGGGTCCAGGGAGAGCTCAGAGTCCCTGAAGGGGCTCCAGGAGAGCTGGAGAGGGACTGGGGACAAGGCATGGAGGGACAGGACACAGGGAATGGCTCCCAGTGCCAGAGGGCAGGGATGGATGGGAGATTGGGAATTGGGAATTGTTCCCTGTGAGGGTGGGCAGGCCGTGGCACAGGGTGCCCAGAGCAGCTGTGGCTGCCCCTGGATCCCTGGCAGTGCCCAAGGCCAGGCTGGACAGGGCTGGGAGCAGCCTGGTGCTTTGCTTGTGTTCAGTCACTGAGTTCAGACTGCCCTGGGTTTCTTCCCCTGCTCCTCCCCCTTCTTGCCCAGACTGTGCTGTGTGTGCCAATGCTGCCAGCACCCCTGTACCCACACTGCAGGGGAGGTAAATATTCTCCTTGGCTAATTATCCGTGCCATGTGAGAGCAGGAGCTTTTGCACATGAGGTAGTTTTCATCCATGTGTGGTTTTTGTTCAGTTTGGGTCTTAATTTAGGTCTGTACCACATAGGATGAAGACAAATCCATGTGCATATGTTAAAATCTGACCTTTGGTTTGCTCTCTTCACTCGCTAATGTGGTTTAAAATATTTTAATATATAGCTTCCCAGGCCCCAGATCAATAACCCAATGGGTCTGAAATGACAGAGTGCTACGATATTCCCCTTTAATTTAAACATGATTAGCTGATGAAGGTTATGATCAATATGCTAGGGGAAGATAAATTAATTGATATCATCCTTTCAGGATGATAAGAGGCCTATTGGAGGTGGGATGTAACTAATGAAGCTGCTTCTTCATATATATGAGCCATTCTTTATCCAATGTATTCTCACTAAATCATGGTTATGCCATCATTCATTTACATGAAAAACATAAGCCACAGACCAGTTTGTTATTAAAATTGCATTCATTTGAAAAGAAACTATGCTTACACTGTCCCTGCCTGTGCTGTAATGTAGTGAGGGAAAATAATCTTGGAATTTACATAATTGTCCTTTTGTGTTTGCTGAACAAGACAGACTGGGTTCTGTTGGCTTAATTCCAAGGATTTCCTGGGGAACTTTTTGAGGAGATGCCAGTGAATGTCACTGGCTTTGGTGGAGGTGCTGCAAGTGACTGCAGATTCCTTGGCACAAGTTTTCTGAAGTGCTTCCCTTCATGGAGAAAACTGCATGCAATGAAGCTGAATTTAGTTAGTGGCATTTTTGATTAGCCACTACACAACTACCTGTTTCCAAAGACTGAAATTTTGATTAGTTTTTAATTTGTGACTCAAAAGGTAGCAATACATTTTATTTTTATGTATTTATGACATAAAAAGAGCTCTTTCCAAAGGCTTTAGCTGAATTAGCAGCATGAGCTCAAGTTCCACTGTGTGATGGGATGAATTTCTGAAATGGTTTGAGTTGTTTAAATTGAAAGGTTGTAGGAGAGGTTTGGAAGTGGCTGCATTCTACATCAGTTCTGTTTGATCTTTTTTATTATGGGTCTGCCAGGCTGTGTATAGAGATGTTAATGGCTCTGATCCCTGTATCTGTTTGATAAATGCTGCTTTTTCTCCCATGCTGAAGAGAATGTCTTAATAAATTGCAAAAAAAGAAAAAAAAAAGAAAAAAAAAGGCATTTTCCCAGCTGTGCTGCTGCTGTGAAAGAATAAAAGCTAAATTAGAACTAATGATACAGCTTCTTTCCATAAAGAATTTCACTGGGATGTGTGGTGCCACCAATCTAGGTATTTATTCACTGTCATGAACCCTTTATCAGTTCTAATATTGCAGTTCTAATACTGCAGTTATCTTTGGTTTGGGCTCCACAGTGGATTGCCCTGGTGCAATGGCTGATAAAAAAAAGAGAAATCCATCTTATTCCTTGGCAGCAGAGAGCAGGTACCTCCTGTCTGCCAGGAGAATATCCCAAGGAAGAATGGGAAATGTTTGCTACCATGAGCTTTTATGGAAAACACAAGCCTCAGATGAGTCTCTCTCATCTGAGAGTGATGAGCTTTGTTAGTGTGGGGTCACAAACACGGAGGGGACTTGGTACAGAATTCCTGGTGTTGCTTTTTGTTATTTTTCCCTGAGTCCTGTGGTGCTCACGTGGTGGAATGAGACTTCTGGAGGCACATTTTCCAGAAGTCTCATTCCACCAGGAATGAGGAAGAGTCACTTTTCCCAGCTGGAGTTTCCCGTGGAGCACCGTGGAAAACCAGCACCCTTCCCCTTCCCTGTACCACACTGAGCTTTTGGGGCAGGCTTTGGTGGTGCCCCCCGGTTTGTGTGTGCTGCTCACTGTGTGTTTGCCCCCCGTGTGCCCTGCCTGACCTGCCTGGCTGTTGTGTCTCCCCTCAGTGGCCCAGAAGATCGTTTCCACCAAGAAGAAGCAGCAGCTCTCCATCGGACCCTGCAAGTCTCTGCCCAACTCTCCGAGCCACTCCTCCGTGTGTTCTGCCCAGGTTTCTGCCGTGCATATCAGCCAGGTACAGACAAAATCAGTGCTTGGGAAAGGGGCTGATAAGCTGCTTTTCATCTCTGGTGTGTTTCCTGCCATTTCAAGTGCTCTCCTTGCTGCTCAAGAGGTAGTTGCCATTTTATTCATGCTGCCAGTGCTCTGTGGTTTGAAGTGATATTTGAATTTTTTTTTTTAAGATTGGCTTGAGTTCAAGAAACAAAGTAGCAAAGCAGAATAATTTAGCTTTAAAGCCTGCTTGGATTGATAAGCCTGCTTTGATCATTCTCATTGATACCCAGCAGCCTGCAGGCCAATCATTACAGTTGTAGGATTTGCTGTGCTGTGGTTCAGCATCCCCTTGCTGTGTTTTTGGTGGTTACTCTCACTCAGCTGTGCTGAGCTGGTGTATCCCCATGGTTAGAGTGCTGGAATTTTACACTCAATGGTATTTTGAGAAACATGAGGTTAATACCAACTTTTTCTAAACATTAACATATGGTTAACACCAACTTTTACCCACGTGTGTTGCATGCTCCCCTGTGTTTCCCTGACAATGCCCTTCCTCAGTGGCTTTGTTTTCTAGTGTCAACTGATCATCTCTGGGCTTGTCCCCAGCTGAGATGGGTATAAACTGAATGATGTCAGGTACCCACAGCCATTCTGGTGTGGTTTTCAGTCTAAACTCAATAATGCACAGGTTATTTTGCAATCCTGAGCCAGCCATGTGAGGATTTGTTTTGGCTGTGGACCTTTATCCCACACAGTGCCTGCTTTTTGGCAGAAGGGAGTAACTTGTCCCGCTGGGTTATCACCCTAAAGATGCAGGTGCCAGTTTAACCTTCAGAGTTCTTTGCTGTGATTTACTGAGTCCTGGTACAACCTCAGGCTGTGGCTGTGGCTTTTGCTGATGAGCCCAAAGAGAATGCTGGAGTTCAGGCCCCCCTTTCTAAAGCAGGTGCTGAGTGAGGTGTGTTGCTCCTTAGAAGAGCCCTGGCACCTCCTGGTGAAGGACAAGTTCTCCCATGGGAGAGCTTCTCCCCTTTCCAGGTTCCCTCACCTGGTCTGTCTCTGACCACAGGCCCTTGGATCTGACCCTCTCTGGGGGCATTTTTTGTTAATGAAGCTTTTTTTGATGAAGGACATCAAATATCTGGGGGCTCACTGGTTTCCTACCCAAGTCTAGTGTGAAGGTCAACAGCAAACACCAAATTCTAGAGCAGTGCCATCACCTATGCAGCAAACTTCTTGCCAGTGATAAGAGCTGTTTGGGAAAATCAAGGCAAGGTAGCTTTTGTGATAAGGCTCCCTAGATTCCGTTCCAATAAAAGTGAAATAATGTTCTTTACTGCCTTTGGCAGGAGTCATAATTACCTGAAGGGGCAATTGCATCACCAGTCAAAGATGTCTCTCTTCTGAGACTGATGTCATGCCTAAAAGTAGAGGCCAGCAATCTGTTTCATGTCTTATCTCCTTTGTGCTACACTTAAAGGCAGTATGACCTTGTTTAAGGGAAGGAAGCCGAATCCTTATCCCAGACTTGAAAGAACTTTGCAACTGCAATTCCAAGTTTAAGATGATCTGGGGCAAGATTTGCCATCTCTGATCTTGGCTGGAAGACTGGCTGGTGTCTTGCCCTTTGGAACATCTCTCTTGGCGTAATGATGTTCCTCTGAAGATTTCCTCCCTGAATCAGCCCCGTTAGCGGTGCAGTGCCCTGCCACTTGCATTCTCCACAGGAGCAGAGGCCTTCAGAGGCACTGCCTGCACACAGCACTTCAGCTAGAGTCAGATTCTGTTCCATCTCTGGTTGGATCATCCCGGGGATTGAACTCCTGCAAACTCTCCAGATGACTCTGCAGTCAAAAGCTTAGGCTTTAGAGAGGGAAAAAAGAGGTATTGAGTGTCACCTTAACCAGAGTAGTCCTTAGCATACCTTGGGGGGAATTGTAAGGCTCAGCCCCATCCAGGGCTCCTGTGGTTTCAGTCTGCCACGTTGGACAGGCTTGCAGCAATCTGGTCTGGTGGAAGGCGTTGGAATGGGATCAGCCTTGAGGTCCCTTCCAATCCAAACCACCCTGGGATTCTGACAGACTTGTCTGTGTGTGTGGGTGCTTATCCATCTGCATGCCCAGGAGTCTGAGGTGGTGCCTGCCTCAGTAAGAGCCCTTCCAGAAAATGCTCTCAGGAGTAGCTGTAGTTATGTGTTTCCAGAGGCCTGTCCCACACACTAACATGCTTCCTCTTCCAAAGGCAAAATCCACTTTTCTTTGTAGTAGGTGCTGCTTAATTCTCCTTCTGACTTAGTTTTTAGCACGTATGTCAGTCAAGGGGAAGGTTTTCCTTGAAAACCTTTTTAAGTATCTCAGGTACCTCTGTTGACTTTCAGGGCAGCACAGAATGCATGGAAAGAATTTTATTTTCAAATCCCAAGATTATCACTCATGAGCATGATGGACAGAGCTGTTGTGTGCTCTGTCAACAAGAGGGATGGTGCAACATCGCTTACATTCAGGTATTCCTGAGTTAATAATTCCAGTCACAGCCCACTGTCTGGCTTTTTGGAACACTTCAAGAGGTAGACTGAGCTGTTCAGAGGGAAAGAAATGTTGTGCAGTGGATTGGAGGCCTCTTGTTGGCCACAGGGCATCTTGGAATAGGTCTTTACTTTTTACAAGTACAGACCAGTCACTTCCGTATCTCTCTGCTCTGTATGTCTATCCCACTTTTCATTCCCACATTGCCCTGTGCCTTGACAATCTTCCTAGGCATGATATGCTTGTATACCATGTTAAGCCTAATTTCAAAGAAGAATTGAGTTCCCTTTTACTTCACAAAACCCCACAGAACCATTCCTTTTCCCTACATTCATCCTGGTGCTAGAGGAGTTGCTTGTCCTTTACACCTGACCTATCAGGAAGGCAATTTTAAGCCATTAACTTAGCAGAATAGTGCCAATAAAACAGTTCCAAAGGGCTGTTTCCTCTGCCCAGCCCCTGGAAGTGGAGATGATCTGGTTCCCAAACACCTGAGGCTGCTCAGCCCCTCCTTTGGTGCTCAGTGCCTCAGTGTGGGGCTGCATAACCTGCTCAGGGGTTACCTGCAGCTGGGCTGGGGATTGCACTGTTGGAAAAACAGCTGGAAAAGCCTCTGGCACAACAGCTGTTGTTGGTGTGGGAGGCTGCAGGCCCCTGGCAGGAGCTGTGCAGAGCCACAGGGCCCCCTGAGCCTCCTCTGCTCCAGGCTGAGCCCCTGCCCAGCTCCCTCAGCCCCTCCATTCCCTGCCCTGGCCATTCTCCAGCCCCTCAGTGCCCATCCGTGGGGACTGCAGTGCCAGGAGTTGTGTGTCCTGGTCAGCAGTGCCACTCTCCAAGGAGATTTCCATTATTCCTGGGAAGGTGTGGAGCTTACCAGCCACTACAAAGCTGCAGCTCAGGTGTGGCTGCCACACAAGCTCTCTCCTTACTACCTGTTGTAAATCTGTATGATGCATTATCCATGTTTACACAATGCCTCCAGACAGTTTTTACTACAACATGATTGTCCAGAAACGTGAATTAAATTACTAAAAGCAGAGTGCAGTCAGTTTGGTCATCCATTATTTCATTCTGTGTGAGACCTGATTATTGTTAAGCCTTTTAGAAATTTTCTGGGATGTCAAAACTAAAACTAAACAAGGAATGATAATGTATTTAATGCCACATATTTCACAATCCTTTTGAATTTACAGGGTTGTTTCTAAGTAACCTGATATTTATCTAGAACAAGCATTGTAGATAGCTCCCTGTGAGGGTGGGCAGGCCCTGGCACAGGGCGCCAGAGCAGCTGTGGTTACCCCAGGATTCCTGGAAATGCCCAAGGCCAGGCTGGACAGTGCTTGGAGCACCCTGGGACAGTGTAAGGTGTCCCTGCCCATGGCAAGGAGTTGGAATTAGATGATCCTTGGGGTCCCTTTCAACCCAAACCATTCTATGGTTTTTGCAGCCATTCTCTCTGGTTTTGTTTTTCATTGTCCCAGCCAGTGGCTTATTTTGAAATCACTTCAGAGTTTTATTTACAAAGTTGGAAATCCACTGGGCTTGGTGTGTGAGAAGAGAAACATTGCCTGCAGGAGTTCTTTTATAGAAACTCTCTCTGTTTCTTAGGGGAACAGAATATCCAACAGATTTGTGTTTTCCTTTAGGAGTTACTTATAAATCACTTAGAAATCCTGGAGACAGCTGCAAAAAGTGTAAAATGACGCTATAAAATGATGAAGGATTTAAAAGGTAAAATTTTAGGGAATCCTTCATGGTCTCCACCTGGAAAGTAGGCTGTTAGGGTATAAATCTGTTCATTTCAATTTTAAAAAATTGGATTTCCTTGCCACCCTTCTCATCTCCACCATATCCAGTGGTTTGGGAAGCTGCTACAGAGACAGGAAAAGCAAATGTGGGGTAATTGAGGCCACTTCTTGCCAGCTTGTCCTGCTCATCTGTCCAGTGTTACTGGTCTCCATTAGGGCACCAAAAATGATCATTCCAGTTATGTAATTTCATCTCCTTTGTTTTGTACACATCTCCCAGTTCTGCTGCTGCTTCCTCTAGCACTTGAGAGTGTTGTAGGAAATGTCTCTGCCCTGCCCTTGCAGTGCCTTCCCCTCTGCTCCCTGCTCTGGGAAAGCTGCAAGGACCAGAAGAGAGCTTGGAGCATGCAGGATTTCAGCTGGGGTGTAAGGGGTTGTCTCCTGCTTTTCCATCATCCTGTGACTGCTTACAGCTTGAGGTCCCCATCCCCAAGGAGCATGGGGGAAGTTCCATGAGGCATCTTTCTCCTCAGGAATTCTGGAAATACCCTCTTACCACCTTTGCTCACTTCCTCCAGGAATCTTGACTGCTTTAAAGATGGCCTTTCCCCCTTCTTTCTGAATCCCAGACATTTCTTTTCCCTCCAGAATTACCTGTGAGTTACTGCCCAGCCACTTCATCCACTGCTGCTCCATCCCCAGCAGGCAGAATGTTCTCTGTTGTCCTGCCCCAGTCCCCCATCAGCACACAGAGCATCTCCTCCCTCAGTGGTGTTTTTAGTACTTGTTTATGTCATGTCTAATAAGTCCTTTTAAAGAAAAAAAAATAATACTTAATCACCTTTTGATCCTTTCCATTCTGTCTGGTTTCCTCACCTTCCTCCTTTCAGGAATTTGTTACATCAGTTCATATATTGTTTTATAGGCTCAAAGCTTTATTTCTTTCAGGACTAGGATGTAACATCAGTTTTGGCTGCTTCAGATAAATTGGAATCTCTTACTCACAAGTTTTGTATTTTTGCACCAGTGGCTTCAGCAAATCCTGTGCGGGGCCAGGATTTGGACTCAATTGTCCTTGTGGGAAAGTCTGTGATGCTTGGAATATGGCGGGATTTATCCAACCCCTTGGTAGCCATTTTACAACCCTGAATTATTTTCATTTTCTTGATCAGCTCTCAATAATCTGGTGTCTCCAGAGTAGGTTTAACTCCATGGCACTGGGTATTTACAATTTAGTTTAGTAGAAATCCAGATTTGGAAGGTTGTTCCCAATGTTTGCTTACTCGTACACTAGAAAACAAATGAAACTGTTGCTGCCCAGTTAAGGTTATACTGTGTAGAATGAAAATGTGCCTGCTGTATAATCAGAGCTATCTGAGTATTCAAAAAATAATGGTGGGGGAGATGTTCAAAGGCTTGGAATAGAAATGTGTGGAAAAGTGGCAGTAGGGCAGCCCTGCTGAGCCCCTGAGCCCTGGCTGCACTTCTGCATCAATCTGGAGTAAATCAGGAGCAAATAAGATACAGCTGTGGATTGTCATTGCTTGAAAGCAGCCTGACACTGTTTAAAACTCCCTTTAATCCTTGCAGACCAGTAATGGAGGAGGGAGTTTAAGTGATTATTCCTCCTCTGTCCCATCAACTCCAAGCACCAGCCAGAAGGAGCTGCGGATCGATGTTCCTCCCACTGCCAACACTCCAACTCCTGTGCGCAAACAGTCCAAGCGCCGCTCCAACCTCTTCACGGTGAGTCAGCCAGGGACACTGCCCTGGGGACAGCCTGAGCCTTAAACAGGGACCCTGCTGCCCTGGGGACAGCCTGAGCCAGGGGCCAGTGCCCTGGGGACAGCCTGAGCCTTAAACAGGGACCCTGCTGCCCTGGGGACAGCCTGAGCCTTCAACAGGGACCCTGCTGCCCTGGGGCAGCCTGAGCCAGGGGCCAGTGCCCTGGGGACAGCCTGAGCCTCAGACAGGGGCCTCTGCCCTGGGGACAGCCTGAGCCAGGGGCCAGTGCCCTGGGGACACTGAGCCTCAGACAGGGACCTGCTGCTCTGGGGCAGCCTGAGCCAGGGGACTGTGCCCTGAGGACAGCCTCAGCCTCAGACAGGGGCCTCTGCCCTGGGGACAGCCTGAGCCTCAGTCCCTGCCGCCCTGGGGACAGCCTGAGCCTCAGTCCCTGCCGCCCTGGGGACACTGAGCCTCAGTCAGTGCTGCCCTGGGGACACTGAGCCTCAGTCAGTGCTGCCCTGGGGACACTGAGCCTCACCCCTCTGCTGCTGGGCTGCTCTGGTGGCACAGGAGTGCTACAACAGAGCTGTGGGCTCAAAAACAAGAACATCCTGGAATTGTTGTTGGGTGGTTCTGTTTGAGACTTAAACAGGAGTGCTTTTCCTAGGCAGACAGGCCGAGAGGCTGGAGGTTGCTCTGGAGAAGAGAAGGCTCCAGGGAGACCTTAGAGCCCTTTTTAGTGCCTAAAGGGGCTCCAGGAGAGCTGCAGAGGGACTGGGGACAAGGCATGGAGGGACAGGGCACAGGGAATGGCTCCCACTGCCAGAGAGCAGGGCTGGATGGGATATTGGGAATTAGGAATTGTTCCCTGGGAGGGTGGGCAGGCCCTGGCATTGCCCAGAGCAGCTGTGGCTGCCCCTGGATCCCTGGCAGTGCCCAAGGCCAGGCTGGATGGAGCTTGGAGCAGGCTGGGATAGTGGAAGATGTCCCTGCCCATGGCAGGGGTGACACTGGATGGGCTTTAAGTTCCTTCCCAAACCAAACTATTCCATAACTACCCTGTTCTGCTTTTATTACTACATACAATCAGTTTACTCTTTTCTTCTCCAGGGCTAAAAAAGATGGAGATTAAAGTAACTTTTTTTTCTTTCCAAACCTCCTGTTTTTTGCTTCACTGAGAGGCCAAAAAACCCAAAATAAAAAAAAAAAAAATCAAATAAAAAGTTGCCTGGTGCAATCTGACAGTTCTTTGTTATGCAGAAGTAGTTTGGGAGATGGTAGTGAAGCCCTGAGTGAAGTTTCCTTGGTTTAAGCCTCTTGCTGAAAGCTCTGGGATCTGTTGCAGGTGTAACTGTGGTTTGTAAGCAGTTTTTTTCAGGTCACACATGTCACAGCAAACTCAGAATGGCTCTGGGCTCTCGTGTAACTCCCTTGGGGGCTGTAGCTACATGTTAGCTGTGTTTAGGAACCCACAACTTTCCTGTCAACATGGAGAATTTATATATTTTATTCCAAAGGTGGTATCATGCTCACTTCCCACATACAAACCTGTAAAAACCATTTCCTCAGACTGAGGGAAATCTGAGCTCTCCACCTTCAGCAAGTGGAACGTTTTGTGACCATTTTGGAGCTCTGAGTGACAGCACATAGCCCCAGGGATCCTGTGTCCCTCCCAACAGAGGTATTTTGATTTAAACCCACATCTCCCAGTCCTGTGAAGGGAGGGGAAATCACGCATTTGTGTTTGGGTGCAGATGAGTGGCCTGGGAAGAAGAGTCCCAGCTTTGATGCTGGTATTTGATAACAGCTGTGCAGATTCCTTCCCTTGGGAACAACCTGGAGCTGGGTGGGAGAACTGCAGATTTCCCAGCCCCACTAGATGTCAGTGTCAGCCCAGAAACCAGCAGCATCAGAGCTCGGGAAGCAGAGCTGGATTGCTGCTGCATCCCTGCAAACATCACCGTCCATCCATGGCTGGGCTGGAGGATGTGTGAGGGGCTGCCAGGGCTCTGCAGGTGCTCTTGGCATCTGGGAA